>NC_071353.1:124939923-125270995 GCF_943734655.1 Sabethes cyaneus | reverse complement strand
ACAGAAAAAATAAAGAGTAAAATTTGATAAAAACATAGAAATGAGCTCAGAGATGCATGTAAAACCATTGACCAAACCCAAGAACCAAGACTTCACGAGGATGTCAATGAAAGAAATGATCAAGAAGTGTTAGCTTTTACAAAAATTTCAAGATTTTGTTTGCTGACGTAAATAAAACGAAAGAACCGTAGAAAGCAACAGCGAGCTTTTTCACTGTGACTCATCTGATTGTACACTTGAAGTACATTATGGCAGATACTGAAAATCATCAAAAAATACCCTTACCACCATGCCACGCTCATCCACCCCCCTCTAACGCGATAATCATCTCGGAACCGGCAACCGGGTTAGTGAGCTGAAAGGTAATTCTAATCGTCAAAAGATCGCAAAGCGTACTATGTACATATCCTGTTGCTGCACGACTTCAACGCAGACACCTTTAAGCGCATTCAGGGACCACTCCGAAAACCAAAAAGCAAACAGCATTCAATTTCCGCTCACGGCTCAATGGATATTGGCTTAATTAATATAATTGAAACACATCCGACGGTTGTTGGTTTTAACGTGTTTACATTTTAGTTCGCCCGCTTTGAACATGTTTATTATTTTCGTCGACTTGCACCGTGTTTTCCTGGCACGTTAGAGGAACAACGTTGAGTGTTCCTGTCATTGTTGTTTGATCGTGAAAATTGGTGTACTTAGAAATTAGATTATACAATGATAATCTAATTTACCTAATCGATAGAGTTGTTTTCAAAACATTGAACGGCGTATTCAAATTTTCTTTGCAAATTACTCGCAATAGTAAAAAAATTTAATGCATGTGAAATAACTTGAAGGATTTCATTGTGCCAGTGGTACGGATTCTTGAAACTTGCAAACGATTGGAATGCTTCTATGGAAGGTTTCTATCAAACTTTAATAATACTAATTGAAGCATTAAGAATTTCCTGCAGATAAAGAAGGATCAACGAACTGATATGTGGCTGGCAGTACTATTATGTTGGATATCAAACTCGTGTATGCTATGGCATTTTCGAAACAATTTCGCCAGTATGACTTTTACCGCATTCGTCTAAGTTGAACTTATTATTTGCCAGCTGCTCCCATTTTCCACACATCTGTCCCTTTCGAAAGAGGAAAGAATCATCGAAATTCCCGACAACTGCTACGTTCTACGTAGGATACTTACATATGTGATACAGGACGACCGTTTTATTGCCGAGATAACGCTGAAACGCCTGATTCGTCGGAGCGAAGATGGTCAACGCTCGCAGCTTCAGCGCTGCCGATGCAATCGGATTCCTTTCGATTAGATCGTAGAACTGCGAAGAGAGAGAGAGAGAAAAAAATGTAAAAAGAGTTGGAAATACAGAGGCAATTTAGCTGGTGCAAATAATGTCTCGAACAAATGGCTTTCTCACATCTGCAGAATAACAGAGATTACAATTGGAGGAATAATTCAAGATTGTTTCTTAATTAAGTAACTAATGCGATATCCCTGTGGGTATAAAATTTGTTTAAGCCATTAGGAAAGCCGTTAAAAAGTCTCTTCTTAAAAATAAAAGGTCCTTTATTAAGTGCAATTCATTCGATGACTAACAGCATAACGCCAGTAATGGTTCTTTCGGAAACAAAGGCAATTTGTTTGCTAGAATTTTGTTTTCAACTCAAATTAAAGCATGACATGAAAAAATTAAAATAGAAGATGATCCATATCGGCACGAGGCGCCCTACAATATTCAAAGTATTTTATTGCATAATGCGGATAGTTGTTTCAAACTTCGGAAAATCCTCTGCTCTGCTGTTTTCACCCTTGCAAGGCTTTGTGTGCTAAAAAGGGTCCTTTCTTAGCGCTTCGTTGGCGAGGGTACTTACGGCGGATGGCATGATTTGCATTCATTGAAGTACATAAAATTCATCTCTCTATCGATAGCAACCTTGGTCGACCGGCGAAGCTCCGCTGCGCTTCCCCATTACTTGCAAACACTTTCGCTATTAGATTATACGGTACGGGAAGAAAGCGCCGACAACGAGGACGACGACGGTCGCTTTAATAACTGTAGTTGAAGAACGGCGGCGATGATATCTCATCCGGTTTTATTGCTTCATTGTTTGCACTATGTATGTTGGAAATGGTGGAATATAGTTTCGCTTCCCTCGTGCGGTTCGGTTCGCTCGCTTTCGCTGGAAACGTGTTGCGGAAAAATGTGAAGGGATATTGGATTGACTTATGAAAGTGCTGTCCTTGCCCCACAAACAAGCAAATCTTCTTCTAGCTAGGGGATGGTTAGGGGAATGTGCAGTTGCGGGCTCTCAAATGGTTTCAAATAAATTTAGATTTCTTCCTGCACATTCGAGATAACGAGGGAGTGCGTTTTATTAATTTTATTGGAGAGCTTTTTTGTGTTTTGTTATGCGTTCGTTATATGACACGTTTTGATGATATTTTCTATTTCTTTTCTAAAATATGTTTTATTTGTTCAATTTGTCAAAATTTTTAAATGTGACAAATGTTTCAAAGTTTTCAATTATTTCGTGTTCAATAAACAAAAATGTTCTTCCATCATATTACTCTACTTATTCTCAACAGCGGAACTTCTGATACGTATCAGTTCAGAAGGCTTGATTGCCTAATTGATTGCCAGTTCAGAAGGTTGATTAGGCTAATCAGTTTTGTTGGAAAACCATGTTCAAGCATAATCTGCCATAGCTCATTTCGTTTAATTGAATCGTATGCCGCCTTGAAGTCTATAAACAAATGATGAGTCAGCAAGTTGAATTCCCGTAATTTATCGAGGATCCGTCACAAGTTGAACATTCGGTCCCTCGTGGAGCGTCCCTCTTGAAAACCACACTAGTATTCGCCAACAAAGGTTTCCTGCAACGGCCTCAGTCTGAGAAACAGAATGAGAGAAGAAAATTTTGTATGCAGAAATGACGAGAGTAATGCTTCGATAACTGCTGCATTCGAGTCGATGGACCTTTTTGTAAATGGGGCAAATGAGACCTTCCAACCAGTCCGTAGGTAATTCCTCCTCAGTCCATACCTTTACCATAACCTGGATTACACAATACAGCCGTTCGCTTCCGACTTTCAAAAGTTCGGCGGGGATGCCGTCCTTTCCAGCTGCTTTGCCGTTTTCCAGCTCTCTCGCTGCTTTCCTAACCTCGTCCAAAGTTGGTGGATCCACAGCTTGTCCATCACCCTTAATCGTTATCCTGTTTCCGTTGACCGCTCCATCTTGTTCACCATTCAGCAATGCATCGAAATGTTGTTTCCAACGCCTAGCCATCTTTGATCTTTCGGCAATCAGGTTCTCCTCCTTGTCGTTGCACATAACACGAGTTTGCACCGTCCGGTTCTTGATTCCATTGATCGTATTAAAGAAGCTTCCCGTATCGTGCCTCTCGAAGCAATTCTCCGCCTGCGCAAGAACGCGTTCCCAGGGCTGATGCTTCTTACGACGGTGAAGTCTCTTTTCGGCAGCTCTAGCATCTCGGTATCTCTCTCTGCTCTGGCGTGTCACAGTTGCAGCCAGTATGTGACCTCTGGCTGGATTCTTCTCATTAGTCGCTCGCTGGCACTCTCTGTCAAACCACTCACTGGAAGTGGCTGTAGCAGTAGTACCCAACACTTCCCGTGCTGTGTTACAGATCGTACAATTGTGCAAAATGGGTACTACAGAATCTGTAATACAGAACTCTTCACGTTCGACCTGTGCATTTGTATCCCCAATGACTATCTTTATGTCGTGTCTAGGGCACTCTCCATATGTCCTGTCGAGTTTTAGCCCGTTTTTAGAAAAAAGAGTGACGAAATCTCCCCGTATCAACAGGTCGAAGAGGGGTCAATCGCGGTGTAGTGGTAGGCATTGACGCCTCTCACGCCGAGGACCCGGGTTCAAATCCCAACTCCGCAGAAGTCACCTGTTACGTATGTTATAGAAACTTATAGAATATAGTGTCTAGAGTCGCATGCTCATGGCGTGATACGTGCATACCGATTCCGGATTGACAACTGTTATCGAGTAACGGGTGGCAACTAAAATTTTGGAATTTTTTTCTCAAGCTGTCAAAAAAAGACAAAGATACATGAAGAAGATCTGATTTACCGAAATTAAAGATGTATTATCCATTGTTGAAAAAAAAAATTAGTGTACATTTGAAAACAATCCGTAATCGGCTGTTCGGCGAAGCTTTCGTTTGACGTCGAAACAGAAGTGTTGTACGGCCTTCATGTCAACTTTACGAATGCATCTCATGATTCTACCAATCAACTGTTTGCAATTCGTGGCTCTCCAGTTATTTCGTATCCCAAGGAACTCAAATTCCTACTGGGCGCTCTGAGATAGATTTTTCGGGTCGTGATTCTTGGGTAAAAATGGGATCGTATGGGTATTCAGGAACGATTGTGTTTTTTTGACGTAATGCGATGATGCTCTATCCGGCCAAAAACACGTATTGTTCAACTGCATGATGTGTTTGTAGAAACGGGATCAAAATTTCCTCCAAACATTCGTCTGGTGCATCTTAATTGATAGCCAAACCAGAGGGCTTGTTGTTGAAGAAACGAGAAAGAGAACGATGTCCTTCTGCGTCCATAATTTTAGCTGGTCTTTCACTAGCTTGCTTCTTGCGAATAGTTGTTGGGCATCTTAGGATATGGTAAACAGTCGAAGCCGCACCATATTTGCTTTTTATATGTTGTACCGTATATTTTTTGCCAAGATTTCTGTCGCAGTTCGTTGAAGTGTACAACGCGCTCCCGGAATGCTTCTTGTTTCGACGCCATTTTTAGCAAAACTGAACAAAACAAAAAATATTAACAAAAAGAGGAGAGAGAGAGAGCTAACACATACATACTCTCATTTCTCTCTGAGCTCGTTTGTTGTTGAGCATAGGGGCCGCGAAAAAATTCCAAAATTTCAGTTGCCACCCGTTAGTAGTAGGTTAGTTGAGTATCACCAGCTGAGTGTTATTGCCTAAGGAGTTGATATTTCGTACTACATATAAGATCAGTTCGTTCTCGCATACCGGCCGTATGCCATAAATATACAGTCCACTCGCTATATAGTTCTTTTTTCCTGTCGTTAACCCATTATGACCCAGCGTATGATATATCATACCTCGTCTTCAAAACCTGTTTACTGCTGAATTTCAATAGTTAGCATTGTTAATATATCACTACAAGAGAGATAAGACATCAATCTGATGGGTGTGTGATATAATTTGTCAGTTTTTGTCATTTCATCTGTATTTTCAACAGTGCAAAGTTGTGACAAATGGCGGAAAAAAAGTTGAAAAAATGGCGAAAAAATGTTTGTCTCCAAAACGCATGAAAAAGTCTACATTTAGTGACAAAACATTACCTGACATGTAAATTAGTATTTATATGTAAAGTCTATCACAAAATTCGATAAGAAATCTGTAAAAAACTTTGTGATTTGTTTGTTTGAAACTGAGCCTATAAAATATTTAACCTGCGATATTTTGGCCTTGAAAGCATTCCAAATGACGATTTTGCGTTTCCCGACACATTCGAGCCATAATATAATAGATTACAGAGTTTCACTTCATTTGGTCCAAATTTAGGTATACCCGGGTCATAATGGGTTAATAAAGTGGCAACCTAAGTGAATCTAAGTGAAGTGATTACTTTCCACGCACATCACACTACGTTCTGTGGGTACTATTACGGCCAGTGAACATAGTTTGAACATGACTCAAGCTGTTAAAGTGACTATAATCAAAAACAAAAAAAAACAGATCGAAGATTCTTTACGACGATCTAAACTCTATACCAATTTGGGAAGTAGATCGAAACAAATAACAGTCTCCTCTTCGTCTGAAAAAAATTTCTTAGCACCGCGATTAAACCTATTCCAACTTGATGTCTTTGCTTGTACTTCCCAACCAGAAACAGTGACAAAGTCTTCTCGT
Organism: Sabethes cyaneus; assembly: GCF_943734655.1. Taxonomy (NCBI): domain Eukaryota; kingdom Metazoa; phylum Arthropoda; class Insecta; order Diptera; family Culicidae; genus Sabethes; species Sabethes cyaneus. The sequence goes on along the minus strand of NC_071353.1, from coordinate 125,265,052 downwards.
CCTGACAAACTTTTTTTCCAAACTCGATTAAACCTAGTCCATATTTTAGTGAGTGTCCCCCTTTAGATATCAATTCTGCTTAAGAACTTTGCACGACTTTTTGATTGCATATTGTTTTTGCTCTCAAATACTCTACAAATTTATTCAGTGTCGAATTAATCTCAAATGACGAATGAGATGGTATTACAAAGGTTCCTTTCCAGGAGGATCAGACCAGACGATCAGAAGCGACAACAGACAACAAACAACGAATTTCAAAAACATATCCGAAGGTTTGTTGCATGCAACCGACCGTGGTAAACCAGCAAAAAAACTATTTAATAATTTTGCCGCAGTTTTCTTGCGAAACGAGTTTTCTAAAACATTCGAAGGGTTGATGCATCCGAAATTAAGCCAAATGAACTTCCAATGCCCTTTAAAATATCGTATATAACTGTCACATCATTAACATGTATAACGATATGATTAACTTTGAACGTATAGCGGAGATTCATCAGTTTACGCCAGTACCAGCCAGTGAAACATGAAGCGTTAGTGTTGATGTCTCGGCTGGAAAAGTCCGAAGGCATATTCGAATCCAATGAAGTTTGTTCGTGATTCGGAATTTGGCTTTTACTTCTGAATAACCTGAAATTTGTATACGAATATTGGAAAAAACATTTATTCATTAGGGTAGATGACGAAATTAAGCATTAATTTTGTTACGGTGATTGAAAAGTTGTTTTGCGATTTTTTGAGAAAAGTTTAAGGTTAAAAACTACAAGGTATATAGCCCTAACAAGGGTTGTACGAAATGGTGACGTAGCACTATATCAGATCATTAGATCAAGGACTAATGTAAACTGCATTTCTTGCATATGTAAGTTTATAAGAGTCTGTTAGTGCCATTGTTTAATTGAATGTTTAAAAGAGAAGACCGAAATATTCAAATTCAATTTTTTATTAAATGCAATGGTCGCTTTGAAAATACGTGGACGGGGGTCTATAAGTACAAGGCCTGCAACCAACGAGACATAGAGATTTCTTTTAAAAATCACTTGTGTGCATCATAAAGGTTGAAATGGTAATAAATGACCAGCCCACAGATTATTGTATTAAATATAATTATGCGTAGTTTGACGTGCTTCAATAATCTTACTTCGACTCGCTTGTAGCCTTTAAAAGGGCCATTGGTTACATTTAATATTAAACCCAAAGCACGTTCATCGCGTCCTTCTCTTTTGATATGAATGGCAACAGGCACCTAAGTTAGCGGCGTCGATTCACTGTCCTTTGCTAGGAGAAGATTTTACTAGTTTACTTTCAGAGCTTACCGCTTGTTACATAGCAGAAAATATGGCTCATACGCAAAAATTTCTGTTTTATTTGTATGAGAGTCCTTATCCTTAAACCTTCATAAAATAAATTCATGCCTACAATAACCCTCTCCCCATGCCAAATTTGGTTCCATTTGCTTGATTAGTTCTCGAGTTATTAGAAAATTTGTAAGTTATTTGTATGGGAACCTCCCTCTTATAGAGGGGAGGGGTCTCAGTTCACCATAGAAAAAAATTCTTGCCTTCTGAAACCACCACATGCCAAATTTGATTCCATTTGCTTGATTAGTTCTAGAATTATGAGGAAATTACAAACGTTACACTTCTGTTTTCGTTTTCACAAAGTACTACCCAGTCCCAGTATAGTAAACAAAGACGTAGTCCTACGTCAAAAACGCGTCATTGATTTTTGAGATTTGTTGACGTAGGACTACGTCTTATCGCAAGGTTTAGGATAGGGTGTCATTCCAAAAAATCGAAAAGTGCGAGCGTCACGAAAAATGAAAGATTTTGAGTGCTAATAGCTTAGCGGTTTCCAGATCGAATATTTAAATATTTTTACACCAATCGATCGGAAAATCTTCTACGCATTCACACCAGTAATGAAACCTATTGATTCCAAAGTACGCACTATTGAAAAATGGAAAATAATTAAGCACTGTCCAACTGGAAATCCTCGCTTCATGATTGGGTAGAAGATTCTTTACGATGATCTAAGCCTATATTAATTTGATATCTGTGCTTGGGAAGTAAGCCAAAACAAGTGCCAAAGATTCCTCGTCTCAACAGAATACGATTTTCGCGATTAAACCTTGCTTGGGAAAAACGCCAGAAAGAGTGACAAAACCCACTCTTGCCAACAAATTTCACTCGAACGCGATTAAACCTAGTCCAATTTGATGTTTGTGTTAGGGAAGTGTGCCAGAAAAAATGACTAAAGTCCATCGTCTCAACAGATTGCAAATTCTTTACGACGAGACGTTTAAACCTAAGTGAACTCGATATCGGTGTTGGAAAAGTGCGCTACAGCTGTAGTGTTCGGTTATAATGTAATTCTGTAGGATGCGCAAGTTTGCGTTGCGTTAGAAGAGTAGTGAAAAGATGTACTGTTGATAAAATGGAAGTGAATTGGTAAAATCCCTTCAACGTGGTGGAACGATTGGTAATAAAAACCATCTTTATTTTATGTAAGGTAGCAGGAAAGCAATAGTTTGTGTTCTTGATTTTGTTAAAATGTTTCCAAATGCACATAGAAATAACTGTGAAATATATTGTGGATTGGACGTATACAATTTTACTACTTTGATAAATGTTACATACAACGCATATATACATATGCTGTATATAGTATGTATACATGAATAATCGAATAATTACATGCATGGGATACATGCTACTATCCCTACACAGAGACTTACATGAAGTCCTGCGTCACATTAGCGGTCGTGTCTTGTACACAACTCCTCTGATTTTTAACAATGATCAAAAGCTGTTTTACTGTTTAAAATAAAAGACATGCTCACGAAAATTTACATGTGGGCTTAGAGAGCCCAACCACATACGGTAATAGATATGTAATTTCTCACAAATGTTGGCTTCAAAGGAAAGGTATTAAGTTTTATTCGACTTGTGTGGTAAAGCTGCTTCCGACAAATTTTCTAACTTCCAAAACATTGGATCCATTGCAGCAGGTGGTGGGAAGTAATTTTTTGTAATTCAATAAAAAATGTAATATAATAATAAAAACATGTCTGCGAAATTTCTTATCGTTTTCACAAGCAATAAATGTTTCATTGACCGTGTAGTAAGTACCGCTTATATTTCAACTCGGAAAAACTGCTTCCAGCAGAATTCTTTTTCCTGCATACTAAGAAACCTTGGTTGCAGCGTCTGTCTGTGTACTGGAAAGTTATCGCCTCACCACAGACAATAGAAACTCACGTTTATAACTAGATACCTTATTATTTCTCTTCTCTGTGAATGTTCATTCATTTAGTTTGTTATTAAATTGTTGGTTTAACAATTTGCTGATGCCCGGTCTAGTTGGAGATTCTTCCACTGATGAAATGAAATACAAACACTGAGATCTTTAACAATTTGTAATTCGCGAAAAATTCCTAGAATATATAATGCGGTTGCTGACAGTTCCAGTAATTCCGGTTTTACATCTGGTTTTATTTGGCAATATCTGCTCTTCTGAATTATTCAAATTTACCGTTCGTCAAAGCATCAGGACGAGATCCTCTACCGGCTAATGTCAACGAGTGCAATCTATTGTTTTTTTTTATTTATTTCAATTCAGTTACATCTGTAGGAACGGCAAATATTGGTTTTGTTCAGCCTAGCGGAAAAGGTTTTATGATTTATACTCCCTGCGACCAGACACGTGCTGATCGGACACGAAAAATAAATCGTAACAAATCAAACTACCCCCCACACGAGTGGTCCTCAGCACTCATGCTGATAGTGCCAATCGGAGAAAGTAAATATTATACACTGGCACAGAAGGGATACGACTCCTATAACTCAGCTAGGCACAGTCTAGGTTTATGACCATTCAAATGTGAAAACAGACAGATGGGAGACGGCCATAAATTCACCCTCCTAATCCATTCCGAAGGAACCCTTGAGCGAAGGAATTGCCGCGCACAGGTCCAATCTGAGCATCCACCAACTTGCTAAAATATTTTTATATAACAGGCAAACTACTTTGAGCATTACCCATACTTGCTAAAAATAAAATAGATCACTTCAAACTATCTAGCTAGTAATTTGTAAATGAATCATACCTAAAGGATAACCTTCAGCTCAAAAAATCGATTCCAACTTGGCACGCTTGGTACAAAGTATGTTCACTTCCACACTCCTCTGCGTCTGCCGACGGGAAATAAAATCTAGATAAGAGAGACGATTTTCTCCGCCTCGAAAAACAAAGTCATAAAAAGGGATGCCCAGTTAGTGTGGTCGGGTTTGATGAACACGATGACGATGACTCATATCTTCATATGCTCGGCGAAAACGGTGCTGTGTGGGATGCAGAGTTTTCTATGACTATGACGACGACGACTTTAGACACTGTCGACTGTCGTGCGGCGCGCTTTTGTCAATGTAAGACTGCCCTTCCCTAATTGGAACTGATGGAGTATGACGCTGCTGCTGCTGCTCAACATCAGTAGTGTCACATGAGAAAATTCTTAACGAATGTTTTACTAACGTAACAAACCTAATTGGATGGAATTCTTTTCAGCATTGAGGAATACTACAAAAACGGTTCTGAAGCCAAACGTTTACCTGCCCTCATTATGGTTAAGTGAAGTCGTTTGTGGTGATTGCTTGTAATAAACGGAACAAAGGATTGAATTTGTATAACATTTCGAGCATGCAGGTACTAAAATATTTCCGCCAAAATATACTGCTACCAAAAGTTAAAGGGTAGTTCGAAATACGACCGCAATAGTATGAAGGAGTACATGACGTTGGTAATTATAAAACAGTCTCAAACTGATAAAAATGGTCATATTCCATGGATACTTTGATTAAAATTAATTTCAGTATATAAAACTCATACACAGCTACCATAATTGCCAATGCGATTTATTTTCCAAATTAATTTGAGTTTTTCATATACGTATCAAAATGATCGTATATGTTGGCACGCGTGCGTAAAACTCTTATAGGGTTTTCCACAACCGAGTCACGTAATGTGATCACATACTGTGATTACTCCACAAATTCAAAATATCTTACATAGAAAACAAAAAGTAAATCAAAGTCTGGGTACTACTTGTCATTTTCGAAACAGCAATTGGTCTAGAACTGCTCACGCAATATTTTCATATGTATATTAACGTTACAGACAATTATTACGTACGTTATTATAACGGCAGTTTTGTACAATTGACGGAGAGAACGGTAAAAGGAAGTGTTGAAACAAAAGTACTGATCTCAGGGGTGACAAAGTGTGAAAGGGAAAGAACAGAAGCAACGCTTATTGAGTTGGTATAACATTTCTCTTTACCCAAACTGGGGACCCGTGGATCGAACCAAGCTATAATGGGAGCAAATTATAACCGGAATTGAACCAAACTTCTCCTCCTTCTTCTCCTCGCCACAGCTTTCTTGCTCTCGACCATATGGCCCATTGTATTCCAGTGCTATTAATGTAAATTCTTATAAATGAACAGTGCGTCTTTCAAAAAACATTGAGTCAGCTGCTACGTTTTGGTACTGTACAAGAAATGTCTCTTTAAAGTATGCACTAAAAACGCAAAAAGCTTAAAACAAGCAACTTAGCACTGTCTACAACTTTGTAGAACATTTCTTGTTTATGAGGGTTGAAATAAAAAAGTTATGTGAATTAAACCAATATTAAGGGGGCACCGGTTTCGCTCCGTAATTTATTTCCCTTAAGAGGTAGCCACTTTCTGTCTTCAGTGAAGTTTCTCAATACAACACTATCTATCACTATCTTTGATGAGCTTCTTGGGGAAGCTGTTTTCGTCCATGGTTTTCCATAGCTCTTTCCGATCGATGGTATCATATGTGGCTTTGAAGTCAGCAAACAAGTGGTGCGTGGGAACTCTCTATTCACGACCCTTTTGCAGGATCTATATTCCAGCAGTGTATATATTCCAATTTCAAGCTGATTTTGAAATAAAATTTCATGTTTAATTTCAACTTTATTCCGAAGTCCAATTTTAATTCTAATTTAGCTTTCAATTTGTGTACATGTGAAATTTCAAGTTTAGTTTTGTATCTAATTCCAAGCCCATTTCCATGACAAGATTTGTGTCGAATTTCAAGCCCGATTTAAGTCCAATTTCAGGTTCAATGTCAAATAATACTTCAAGTTTGATTTTAAGACTAGGACAGCTCTTGAAGTCCATTTTTATGACCAATTTTGCAGTGTAGTTTCAATTTTCAATTTCAAAATTTTCAGTCCTATTTCAATTCCAGTTTAAAGCCGAACTTCAACTAAAATTTAAATGTAAATTTGAAGCCCTATTTCATAACTAAAGTCCTCTCTCTCTGTTCTAGAATCTCCTTTCTCACGTTCATCTCTCTTTCTCTCATTCTTTTACAGTTTAATGTCTTTTTGTTGGTCTTTTTCTCTTTCTCGTTTTGTTTTTCTCTCACTCCGCACTAAGAATTATTCAGAAGGAGTCTCCACCAGCTCTAGCAGACAACTCTTCACCGGGGCTGTGCTTCAGAATCTCTCTCTCTCTCTCGTTCTCTTCGCAACCGCGCTGCTAGGCGAGGAAACCTCGAGCGCACGAAATTACTGGTTTGACGGGGAATGCAACAAGCGATGGTGAGGAAAAAAAATCAGAGGGGTTGTGTACAAGACACGACCGCATATATAGGTGACGCAGGACTACGTTAGTCTCTTTGTAGTGATAGTAGCATGTATAAGTGATGTCCGATTACTTCTCGATTAATCAAACTAATCGATTATCCGCAAAAATAATCGATTATTTTTTAATCGATTGCTTTATGTTCCGATTATTAGATAATCGATTAACTGGCCGATCGATTATGCCGGATTGTTTAAAATTTTATTGTCTGACAATTTCTAATAAATTAAATTATTACAGTGGCAGGCGCTTACCTTCTAAATTAACCACACGCAATCAGCCAGTTCGTTGGTTTCGAGGTACGATGCCGATCTAAGAAACCAGTAGTCGTATGTTCAAATCTCAGCTAGGCAGTGCTCCTAGATAGTCAGCGAGATTGTTGCAATAGCCCCGTAACTGTCTTGTACTCTGATAGCTGGCTGTGAAGTCTGTCGATAAAGATGGGTCAAATCTTAGAAAGGATGTTTAACCCCAAGACTTTACTTTTAAACATCCAGTTTGCACGCAGTAGGCCGGTTTAGATACCACGCTGAAGCCTAAAAACCAAACTAAACTTAATCTAGATATTAACCGTGCCACCGTCAAAAGATAATTCAAACTTTTTAGAAAACTGGGTAATACCATTCGTCTTTTTCTATACAAAAACCAAACATTGCGGTCTTCTCGATTTCTATGTAACTAGCCTAAGTCTGACTGCACATTCCAAAACACCCGTGGACAGTACTACGTGACGCAAAGCTATTTTTGGTGTCGGGGACGTAAAGGTTATAACCAATCGATTATTTCGATTAATCGATTATGCAGCGCCGATTAATCGATGTCGATTATTGGCCGCCTAAAAAGTAATCGATTATTAACTAATCGATTAACTGAAAAAATCGGACATCACTGTATTCATGCTTGTAATCATTCGATTCTTCATGTATACATGCTATTAGCAACATATGTACATGCTACATGCGTTTTATGTAACATTTATCAAAGTAGTAACAGTGCATACGTTCAATTCGCAAAAGATTGTGCATTTGAAAACAATTTAACAAAATCAAGAACACAAACTATTGCTTTCCTGCTACCTTACTGAAATTAAAGATTGTTTTTATTACCCATCGTTCAAGGGATTTTACCAATTCAATCCTATTTTATCAACAGCACATCTTTTCACTACACTTCTAATGAAACGGCAAGCATGCGCATTCATACAGAGTCGTATTATAACCGAACACTACAGCTGTAGCACATTTTTCCAACACAGTTATCAAATTCGCTGAGGTTTAATCGTCTCGCAGTAAAGATTTTGCGCTCTGCTGGGCCAACGAGTTTGTGTCATTGTTTCTGGCACACTTCCCTAACACAGACATCAAATTGGACTAGGTTTAATCGCGTTCGTAAGAAATCTGTTGGCACGAGGAGGCTTTGTCACTCTTTCTGGCGTACTTCCCAAGCAAGGACATCAAACTGGTCTAGGTTTAACCGCGGTGTTAAGAAATCTTGTTGAAATGAGGGGACTTTGTTACTTGTTTTGGCTTACTTCCCAAGCACAGATATCAAATTGGTATAGGTTTAGATCATTGCAAACAATCTTCCAACCAATCACGAAGCGAGAATTCTGGTAAAACATAGGTTCATTATTTTCAATTTTTCAATAGTTCAACATCAAGAATCCATACCTTTCTTCATTTGGGTCAATTCTTAGATAATTTTCCGATCGATTGGTGTAAGAATATTGTAAATCGATCGGAAAACCGGTGAGCTATTAGCGCTCAAAACCTTTCATTTTCCGTGACGCTCGCATTTTTCGATTTTTTGGAATGACACCCTATCTCAAAACTTGCCGTAAGACGTAGTCCTACGTCAAAAGAGCTTGGAACAACTATCTGAGCATCGCCACGAGAGAGAACTGGGCAGTCTCTGTCACACTAACGGAGTAGATAACAGTCTATCTACTCGGCGGCAGAAACAAAGAGCAGTCATATAAAAATAATACCGTCGCAGAGGAATATGTGATGCGTATGAGGGATGATACAGTCGAGAGAATGGTAAGAAAATTAGGCATTAGACTAACTGATACATCTGGGGGCTGGTAGTTTAGTTAGAAAAACAGTCGGGCGCCAATCGAAAGACCGTGGGTGCGAATCACTCCTTGCATTGCGCACTCCTTGCATAGAAATTTTCCAATTTACAGTACTTGGTCACCTGAAAAAAGTTTGAAGGAGCGATTCGTCAAGCACAAGTATACGGCTTGTAAAGCCGTGTTTTTATTATGTTCTGAAATCGAAGTATCCATATTTAGATGCCTTAAACATTAATTCGGCTGATTTTAGTATCGGAATCATGGAAACCATGGGACAGAGAGAGAGAAACTTGAAGAATCAATTCAATAAACACGATTGGATACTAAGGCAGCAAGCAGCACCATTAAGGCAATTGGGCAGATTTGTGCCGAATTTGCCGGGTAAGGCCTCTTTTAATCAGTTGTTATTTATTGTTAGGCCGAGCAGTGCGTACGTGTCCGTTTGTATGTAATTTATATGCATTTAAGTAACCCCTGAGAACCGTAAATATTTTCTATCATGCTGTTGAAGGATTTCACGAACTGCATTGCGTCATTCAACGTGCTTGCCTGATTTATCCCGATGTGATCAGATTACATTGTTAATTAAGTGGCTCCAGAAAATATCTATTGCGTATATTACTGAAGATTATTTGCCGATAGGTGCAAAATAAATTATTATCTACCATTGGTAAAATTGTACCGTCTTTCACAACTTATCTATTCTAATTTTCAGGTTCGAACGATCGTTCGTCACTGCTACATCGAAACATCATCGGATTAAGTTAGGTGGCAAAGCAACAGCCCGATAAATTTCGCTGCCTGTCATGTATATGGAGAAGTGCGTCGAAACGCACGCGCGCTATAAATCAGCTAGAAAGCAATTTATTTTAATTAACAGCACTATCAGATTGCAGATAATAGCTGGTCGCAATTTGATTTGCCTCGTAATTGCTGTTCCGGTTGCATGTTAAATCCGTTATGCGATGCGGAAACTTAACCTCCGCTGAGTGGCATGATTTTCGTTCAATGTTTCAATTGATTTTGATATTATGCCATGAATTCCATGACACTTTCGTTTACGGAAATGTTTTTAGAACTTTTAATTGACTTAATTTCGCTCAATTTCTACGAAAAAAATTTGCTGCGATTCCTATTATCGATAAGGCGATTCGATACAAGATAAAATGAAGAACAATGCTAATTTGACACCATCGGGTTCAACACGTTTCTGACTTCAGCTTTTAATTTCGCAACAGCAGGGGCGTAAAGCAACTATAATTAAATTCAATTTTCCCGTACTGGGCGCTGGTTCTCGTATCTACCATTCGAAACAGTTTCCTTGGTGGAATCTGAATCTGTATTGCCATCAGGCGCGCCTTAGCAGCCTGACAAGCGTGTCCTTGCCGTTTCTGGGAGGGATTTTTCTCCAAGCCGCCATCATCAGTGCGTGGTTGGAAGGAAAAGCAAGGGATCCATTTTACGAGAAAAGCCACTTCAAAAGAAAATGAAAATCAATAAAAGAAAATGTTTCCATTGCATTTATGGTGTGGCGTGTGTTCTATTGTGCGGCACGGGACCTATCATCCTTGTGCCGGCGAAGATCCTCGGCCTTTTGCGGGCTGTGTGGTCCTTCTTCTAGTATAGTAAAACGATTTGAATGAAAGCGGAAGCTCCTTCCGCTGCCGAAACGAGTCCGTTTCAGTGAAGCCATTGTCCTAATTGCTTTTTCGCTTGTTATTAGAGAGCAGTTTGGTCGCTTTTGCTGTTGCCTGCGGCAACCGCACTTACGCCACGGTTCGGACTGTCGACGCGATGAGCGTCTCTGAATTGTGGAATTTTATTCACGAAATGAACAATTGCACCACACCACACCGTTTTGTCTTTCATCGGTAGAATGAATGCAGGGTTAACCTTTTGTTATTAATTTTCTCCGAGGCGGAATTTTCGGGCAACAAAAAGTGACTGAAAAATACGTACTAAAGCAAGTACATTTCAATAGTTAAATTTGCGTTTTATTGAGTTATTTTAGCATTTCCGTAATTTTATTCTGTTACTTTGTGCTTATACTGGAGAGATATGCATATTTATTCCTCGTTTTCTTCAAGGTTGCAATATTCTAGCAACTTCTTGCATTAGAAATCATTTGAATCTGAAAAATTTGACGGGGTTTTCATATTGGTACGCCCACTGGCAGATCTTCGGCTGAAAGATCGAAGGCAGTAAACCTTTGAACTCGTGCAAAGTGAGCAGTAAAAAGGTTCACTTTATTGAGTAAAAAGAAGCATCATCGGAAACCCATTATCCTTTCGTTAGGAGTTTACGATGTTTCACAGTATGTTTTTCCTTCATGTGTGTAGCAGGAATGAGCCATAGAATGTCATTCTTTAAAACACACCTCGCTAAAGAAATATTGATTGGGTAAGTTCGTTCGAAAAGGTTTTGCATTGTACCTGGTGTTACTAGAAAATCAGCCGGATGACATCGCTGATTCAGAAAGCTATTACGTTTCCAAATCAAATTTGTATCAGTTACCTGTAAAAAAGAAAGAAAATAGTAGAAAATTAGAAAAAGGCGTGCACAACATAACAAATTCAATTGAATCAATTGAATTAAGTTACAAATAGTTTAACTTCAATTAAATTGAGCCCTAGCCCTAGCCCTAGCCCTAGCCCTAGCCCTAGCCCTAGCCCTAGCCCTAGCCCTAGCCCTAGCCCTAGCCCTAGCCCTAGCCCTAGCCCTAGCCCTAGCCCTAGCCCTAGCCCTAGCCCTAGCCCTAGCCCTAGCCCTAGCCCTAGCCCTAGCCCTAGCCCTAGCCCTAGCCCTAGCCCTAGCCCTAGCCCTAGCCCTAGCCCTAGCCCTAGCCCTAGCCCTAGCCCTAGCCCTAGCCCTAGCCCTAGCCCTAGCCCTAGCCCTAGCCCTAGCCCTAGCCCTAGCCCTAGCCCTAGCCCTAGCCCTAGCCCTAGCCCTAGCCCTAGCCCTAGCCCTAGCCCTAGCCCTAGCCCTAGCCCTAGCCCTAGCCCTAGCCCTAGCCCTAGCCCTAGCCCTAGCCCTAGCCCTAGCCCTAGCCCTAGCCCTAGCCCTAGCCCTAGCCCTAGCCCTAGCCCTAGCCCTAGCCCTAGCCCTAGCCCTAGCCCTAGCCCTAGCCCTAGCCCTAGCCCTAGCCCTAGCCCTAGCCCTAGCCCTAGCCCTAGCCCTAGCCCTAGCCCTAGCCCTAGCCCTAGCCCTAGCCCTAGCCCTAGCCCTAGCCCTAGCCCTAGCCCTAGCCCTAGCCCTAGCCCTAGCCCTAGCCCTAGCCCTAGCCCTAGCCCTAGCCCTAGCCCTAGCCCTAGCCCTAGCCCTAGCCCTAGCCCTAGCCCTAGCCCTAGCCCTAGCCCTAGCCCTAGCCCTAGCCCTAGCCCTAGCCCTAGCCCTAGCCCTAGCCCTAGCCCTAGCCCTAGCCCTAGCCCTAGCCCTAGCCCTAGCCCTAGCCCTAGCCCTAGCCCTAGCCCTAGCCCTAGCCCTAGCCCTAGCCCTAGCCCTAGCCCTAGCCCTAGCCCTAGCCCTAGCCCTAGCCCTAGCCCTAGCCCTAGCCCTAGCCCTAGCCCTAGCCCTAGCCCTAGCCCTAGCCCTAGCCCTAGCCCTAGCCCTAGCCCTAGCCCTAGCCCTAGCCCTAGCCCTAGCCCTAGCCCTAGCCCTAGCCCTAGCCCTAGCCCTAGCCCTAGCCCTAGCCCTAGCCCTAGCCCTAGCCCTAGCCCTAGCCCTAGCCCTAGCCCTAGCCCTAGCCCTAGCCCTAGCCCTAGCCCTAGCCCTAGCCCTAGCCCTAGCCCTAGCCCTAGCCCTAGCCCTAGCCCTAGCCCTAGCCCTAGCCCTAGCCCTAGCCCTAGCCCTAGCCCTAGCCCTAGCCCTAGCCCTAGCCCTAGCCCTAGCCCTAGCCCTAGCCCTAGCCCTACAGTGAGAAGAAAATCATGGTAATGCGGAGTATGCACGCATGGTCATCTTAACTTTATAACAATATTGTAATGTTTACCATATTTGTCAACTTGAGAATTTTCGTGGTTAAAAATACCATGACACAAAGCAGAATGGTTGAATGAACTTTTTTCTTAAGCTTCTAAAGACAATATTTTTCCAGCTTAATATAACAACATACTTTATCAGCAGGACCATGAAATCGGTGAATTTACTAACTGCAAGAATATCATGGTAGTTTTAATATGTTTAATAGTTATCGTAACCGGATAAGTTTAGTGGTATTCAACTGACTATCAAAAAATTACGAGTTGACATTTTTATGGTTGTGTTACCTCTTTTTCTGTCAATTGAAATCGCCATTTTGGAAAATATAGAATACGCGTGTTGTGTTTACAAGTTTAAGTTTTGCTAAATATTCTTTCAACATTGGGTAAGTTTTGTAGTTAAATAGAGAAAACGTTGTGTTTATTTATGTTAGCATGAAAGTAAGAAAAAAATCTGTAAATCAATCTAGAACATCAGTATCTCATTCCGAAAACAACCTATTCTTGTTCCAATTTAGGGAGGATTTAAATCCTCGAAGATTTAAATTCAATTGAATCTTCCTACTGGCTATGATCTTTCATCGAGTGTAATTCCAAATGGTAGTCTACGAAAAGACGGCAACGAACGCAGTTAGAGGAGGACGAAGACGTTTGTACTCATTTGCCAATGGAAGTAGCAATTGGAACTCACACAGGTACCTACGGCGTTATACCAAAAATTATTCATTGGTTGATTGAACCCGATCGGGAAGCAGTAATAAGGAAAATCTGAACATGTGGTACGGAACGTGTGGTCCGGAACGTGAATATATTCCAGTGTAGTTCTATTGATCGATTAGTTGAAGCGATTAATCAGTAATCAAGTATCGTACGACTTCGCCAGTTTTTCGTAGTTACAAAACAGCACCAGCAAAAAATGTTGTCAAGTGTCCCAGAGTAAAAATTAACAGATTTTTTTAATAGAACAACTGTTTTAATAATATCGAAGCTCAGAATTCAAACATTTTTTTGGTAAAATGGTGGAAATTAAATTACCATGTTTTTTCTGTATGTAACTCTAGCCCCCATTGACCTCCTTGAAGGTCAATATAAAAACACGAGGTTGGTCTATTGCATAGGGATGGAGCCCAAGCAACACAGCTTGTTATAGAATAGTATAACATTACATACATCAGAACTTCTCTATTACCAGAAAAGCGCAAAAAATTGAAGTCTAATCAAACAACAATTGAAAGAAGTATGTATCAGGTTATTTCATTCCATTTTAAAACGTTATTATAGCATAACCTACAACTTGTTCTTCCAGTAGTTGAGATTTAGTAATGGAGATATAATAAAAACTTTGTGTTGACATGTTGACAAAAACAAACATTATTCATTTGATATGAGCTGTCAAATAAATTCATGTTATCACAAAACATTTCAAAACCTTAATAATAACGACACATGTTTTCAAAGTACGTTAATAGTACCCTTAAACGACTACTTTCTTTGAAGAACTTATTTTGTGTGTTACTTGGGAGCATTCCCCCGAACACCCGGGTTGAGACGTGGCTCATACACCAACGGATGTAAAACATAACCTGCTTTGTACGTAGCAAGTGACGGCATAGTTTCGTCGTCCCGGTAAGTAAAAAAGTTAAACTTTTTGTTCGTTGGTTTAACTACAATAGACGGAGGAAGAGGCACAATTTGAGTCCAAAAATAACTCAGCCTGCCGTTGTTTGTGGAGTTTGAAGTACGTCGTACGCTTAATAAGGTGGCTGTGGAGTCTCCCTTTTGTTCCGTCTGCTGTGGTTCAAAGGATCATCACTACCGACGATCCACAAGACCTAGGAAGGAGTAGTGGATTCTAATCCGGTTGTAATTCTTCAATTACAGCTTAGTTCAATTCATGGATCCCCCAGCTTGGACAACAAAGAGCGACACACAATTTCTTAAGCGTTGCTTAGATGACTCTCTTGCCCAATTTTTCGCTCTTTCCCCTTCAAGCTTTGTTCTCATTCTGTTTGGAACTCTATCATGTCTTTGTTTCAGGTCTTTATTCTATCGTCCCCTACGGTTATTGTCAAAAACAATACCGTTATAAAAATTTAATTATTTCTCTGACCTTAATGAAGATCAAAACAAAAACACGAGGTTGGTCTCAGGTAATTCCCCATTTTTTGAATAAACTTATTGAAGTTAGATTATGTCAGATTTTTGCTAGTAATCTCAGTCCAGCAAATAAGCATTTTTCTGGGCTACGGCCCTACCTGTCACGGATGTTTTTGTCCGAAAACATGATTTTGTTTAAAGGGCATCCCAGGAACTTCATCGCTTGAACGAGCTGGTTGAAATTTAATAAGAGGAATGTGCAGAGATTATCGCATGATGTGCGCATAAACGCATTCGGTGGAAAATCATTCCATCCCGTGCGAATTAATCTTCCCACTTCGGAGGGCTGTGGGAGCCCGCCATAAAGGTGGCCAAGTTACACCTCCTCAAGAAAGTAAGTATCCACTCTATCGTTCGTCAATTACCTATGATTGTACTCGCCTAGGTTCACAAAGTGAAGCAAAATCCTGGTGCTGCATTTCGTTTTCGCAATTTTTGGAATCGTTTCAGCGTTGGAGCGTTGGGCTAACGCTCGGGTTTGGGATTAGAATCTGGTGACTCATCTGGTGACGCACGACAAAAATTAAAAATAATATTTTATTAGCAGCAATTTAAGTAGACGAATATTGATTTTAATGGCTAGAAGTTGTAAAAAAGCAAAGCCTAGGTGCTACATTCCGTTATCGAAGCTTGACCTAATGTTTTTATACGACAGCCTTTGCAGCCAGCTGTTAGAGTACAGGACAATTGCAGGGCCAGTTGCTACGATTCTAGTAGCCTCTCCCAGTCGAGACTTGAAATGGTAATATTTATCTAATAACAATGCAATGGTAAACCATTTCATAGAGATTTCCCAAGCAACACAATTTTGGTATTTCTAGTTGCAGCGACTTATTTATAACCAGAATTAGTTGTCATAACAACTTTAGAACAACTGTGTTCGAGAGTTAGTAAGGCCATTGCAAATCATATTTAAAGTTTTTGTCACCTCCCCCTTGGAAATTGGCTTGAAAAATCGGGGGGCAAAAAAATAATTTGTAGGATATGAGTCAAATTTCTTTTTATAAAATCAATTGTCTGTGGGCTCTACAGTCTGAAAAACTCGAAAAATGAGTCTCCGAGTTGAATTAACGCTTCTAGCATAAAACAGAAATGGAAATTCGAACAATGGAATTTCCGGAAATCGTCCAAAAAGTTTTCCTTCGTTTTTGTCTTTTTTCGTATATTTTTGCATAGAAAATAATAACGTATATATTATAAGCAAGAATAGATTCGGTTTTCACGTTTAAACCTTAAATAAAAATTCTTAAAATCCATGTTTTTTGTTGCTCGATTAAAAAATTCACTTTGTTTTTTTTCGCCCCCCCCTTCAGTGGCCGAACACCGGAAGGACAAAAACTTTATAAAATATTTGTAATGGCCTAATTACTTCGTTTCTCACCGCGCAACATAAATTCAGTATTCAATTCGAAGTAAAATTCTACTATTCTATTCAGTTTTCTGAAAAATACCTTCAACACCTAATCCAGCCACTCACCTCACCAACCAGTAAGCAAACCGACCCACAGGTGACCAAGATTAAAATTGAAAACCCAACTTAGACAGCCAGCCAACTACCATACACTTTATCAAACTTTTAGCCAAAGTTAGGATTTTGGTTAAGTAATTACATTGCTCCCCGCTGCACTGGCTGGGCCACCTCAGAAAAGTTTCACCGACCAACAGACCGACCGACCGACCTACATGGCAAGCAAAACTTTAAACTTTTGCTCGACTACGACGATCAGGTGCCAACTGCTTGACGGTATTTGTTCTCCGATGCAGTAGGTGATTTTTCTTCCAGCCTTACATCTTATCTACCGTAATAGCGACCGAAGAAAAAGAGGGATTTAAAAGTGGAAAAGTGAAATGATTACTCTCCAAGGACCCCAAACCCATCCACCTGGACTAGTTTTAGTCTAGTTCCACTGCGGTTTTGTGGATTTCCACTGTGCCACATGGTTTGCTCTGGTGAACTACTTTTTTTGTAATTTGGATAATTACTCTAAACTGACTAGGTGCCCTTACAATAAGTTAAAGAGTTTTGCTATTTGAAAGCATAACATACTTTCTTGTTTCGAAGTTTTTCCATACACCAATGTTAGTGCATTTTAAACAAATAATCTAAATAGTTTGTTTAACTTGTTTTCGAAATTTTTATTTTTACTCTACAAAAACCCCACCGCTCTCCATATATTATTACAAACTTTCTTCTTGGCAATCAATAGAAGAAAATGTTTTTCAATTGATCGAAATATGCAAATCAGCGTTCCTTTTTCACGAGCCTTGAATCGCATCTACCATCGGTTATCGATTGAAAAAGGTCAAAACTAAATAATAAGATTGAGCATTTCTGTCATCCAACTGCTCAACCGAAAAGTTAATTTACCTCCACTGTGCACTGGTCAGTGGAACTAGGGGGAAAAGCTATTTTTGGGTGCTTTGATTGGTTGGGTCGACAATCGAAATAAAATAGGATTTCACTTGTGGAAATGTGTTGCGCGCTAGTAAATAGAAACAATACTGAAAATTTCTTCGAACTGATCTGTGAAGATTTGTGTGCTATTTGTAGAACTTAATTTGGGTACCTGGACAGTTATTATTAGATCTAATACTCACACTAAAAGCCCAGCATTATAAAATAACCACGCGTCTCCATCAAACTGAATCAAATGGAGGCGCATGGTCAAAAACCAGCGAATATCTTCGCTGGCAGCGGATGATCACACTGACTGTTCACAAAACTTCCCAGAAGCCATTTGTGCTGAATCTCCGAAAACGAAATGCATCACACCGACAACAGTTGAAGTGTTGTTTTCATCATCACAGTCAATCCAAAACATGCACTGGCAGGCACTCGATAGATAGGGTGCATGTAGCTTCCTGTAGTAACAACACACGCACCTAATGGGGGGTTGGTCGGTCGCATGAACCGAAACGACAACACAGTTCGACAGTTGTAAAACCCCCGTAAATCCTTGCCGGCAACGTTGTTCGAAGCCTAATCGTACCAGCAGCAGCCTAAATATTTTCGAATGTGAATTTAAATTTACCTGTCTCCGCCACCCACTGCAGTGCAGTCTATTAAATTCGCTTCGTTCGAAATATCAGCACGTAGTCGGTCTATACCGATCAGTATGTATAGCAGCAGCACGTTGGTTGTAAAAGGAAGCATGCAGTGTGTTTATGTTTTTCGTTTTTTTTTGCTATTGTCAATCCAACTGATACCACTCTGTGAGGACTCCATCGTATGCTAGTTTCGCCCGTCGGCGTACGACCGACGATGTGAACTCGAACCGAAACACGGAGTGGACAGAGTCGAGAGTGTATGCGACCGAGCATTGGCGTCGTCGTACGGGAGAAATTGGATGAAACATGCCCTGGGGGAGCTCTTCAAGCTCCGGTCTGATGTTGTTAGATTAAATTAAACTGGCAACTAACAGCGGGTCGTACAAGCAACCGCAGTTGTTGTTTCGATAAACGAAGCTGCTTAAGCGTATAAATAATTCTACGGAACGTTGCGTGACCACGGTTGCCAGTGGGAGTAGTTTTCATATGTTTTTATTTATTTTAATCAGTGCAGACTTTAACAAGTCTAACAATCAGGGTTTTAAAACTATGATCATGCAATTTCACACTTAATTTTTCGACGTCTGTTGAAAGTTGAATAGTAAAATGCTTATCTCAGTCATATTTTTGTTTTTTTCTTCTGCTTATCATAATGCATTGAGTAAAACGAGAAAAGAAACCACCAAGCAGCTTATATTCCCGCCGGCGCGCGGGGCGACGCCTTTGTCATACGTGAAGGAGCAAAAATGCAGTATTTATGCATATGCTAAGCAGATTATAAACCCATTCCGTTCCTATCGGTAAGCTGCAGCACAATTGAAAGCGTTTTGTTGCAATATCCCTTCCATTATGCAATGCAGACAGTGCTAATATTTAGAATTGATTGATGTTTTATGGTTGGTTGCAATCATAAAGTGGATTTTCTTTGGATTTGCTCTGCGGTATAATAACCAACAAATAACAATCAAATCGGCTTGGATTTATAAAGCTAGACAGGAGCTAATCCAGTGACAGAGCTGTTAACGAGAGACACGCCGATCATTCGAATTTATCTGGTAAATAATTCGAGGCAATCTAATGGCGATTGTTAGTCCTAGCTTTTTAAGCCGATTTCGTTGATTCGCAGTTCGAATTTAGTTCACTCATCTAGACATTTCCCCATAACTAATTTCTATAATTTAATCATGAGCCGATATTGCTTTACCACTACCAGTATCGTAATCTGGATTTATTCGTTCGTGGATTATTTATCGACTAGTTTGTGCAAAGCTGCTCAGCTGTTGTGTACATACTTTACTAATCGTTTGTATTTTGTCCTCTAATGATTGTTTATTTCTGCTTGAAACAAAAATCTAACGCAGAGATGAGGCTTTTATTGTTGAATGATTTTATGAAGTAGTTTTCTCAAATTAACCACGCTTTCATGGTACCGCCCTTATATTTCCAGCGCTTGAAAAGAAAATTATTTTAAAAGGAAAATTACTGGAAGACTCTCTTGCAAAACCATAGATTCGTGAGATTATGGAAAAATAATGCGACAACATTACACAACAGAAAAGGCTCTAAAGATAGGCGGCTCTCTGTAAAAACGTCTGTTTTGTGTGCCTGGATATTTGCCTGGAACAAAGGCTTTTTTTGTAAAAATCAACTAACAAAAGTTAGGCTTGAAAAACTAATTTTTAAGAAGCTTCCAAAGAAAGTTCTTTATAACTCTGCACTCGATAGAGACCCAGACACAGACATCAAATTGGTCTAGGTTTAATTGCGGTCGTAAGAAATTTTGTTGGGTCGAGGGGACTTTGTCACTTTTTCCGGCGTGCTTCCCACGCAGAGACATCAAATTGGTCTAGGTTTAATCGTCGCATAGAACTTTTTTTTTCTAAAAAGAAAGTAATCGAAATCATAGCAAACAAATGTGGCGTATGTGAGTGGCTCTGAACCGTCCATTTTCTGTCGCGAACCATTTCAAATAAGCGGAACGATGATATCGCGGCGAGCAATCGAGACGATGTCGAGTAAGCGAGTCGAGTAGTCGAGTTGAGGCGAGCAGTCGAGTCGAACAGTCAAGTCGAGCAGTCAAATTGATCAGTCAGTCTAGCAGTTGAATCAAGCTGTTCAGTAAAGCAATCCAGTCGAGCTGTCAAGTCGAGCAGTTAAATCACGTAGTCTAGTCAAGCAGTTGAATCCAGCAGTCGGGTAGTAAGTCAAGCAGTTGAGTCGAACAGTCGAATCAAGCAGTTGAGTCGAACAGCCGAATCGAGCAGTTGAGTCAACCAGTTGAGTATTTGCGATGGAGGTGGAGTAGTTTAGTCGAGTGGTTCAGTCGAGCAGTTCAGTCGATTGATTCAGTCGAGCAGTCCTGTTGAGCAGTCGAATCGAGTCAAGCAGTCGGATCGAGCCCAGGTGTCCGTCCAGTCAGCGTCGAGAAGTTGTCCAGTCAAGTGGACCAGGCGAGCAGTCAGGTCAAGTAGCTAAGTCAAGCAGTTGAATCGAGCAGTCCAGTTGAACAGTCCAGTCGTGCAATCAAACCGAGCAGTCCAGTCGACCAGTTGAGCAGTCGACCAGCGAGGTGACTGAGAATA
This sequence comes from Sabethes cyaneus, assembly GCF_943734655.1. Classification (NCBI taxonomy): domain Eukaryota; kingdom Metazoa; phylum Arthropoda; class Insecta; order Diptera; family Culicidae; genus Sabethes; species Sabethes cyaneus. The sequence continues at coordinate 125,244,544 of NC_071353.1, read as the reverse complement.
CAATCCATTGCTACGAAAGCATGTAAAGGGCCTGTTTTTAGTTACTGATAAGCCTTTTAACTATGACGTCCTGCCAGAGACCTGGTTTCGGCTACAGACAAACCTCTTTTATATCTTACTAGCTGACCCGACAAACTTCGTATTGCCACAAAGTAACCTGTGTTGTACATAAATCATGAATCTCGGATGATCTTTGTCACAATCTCGAGTTTTGCAAGCTTCTGAGGAGTTCAACCTTAGATGATTCATTTTGGCAGTTACGTAACTATGAAAGCATCCCAGGTAACCAAGCATCACCAATGCTATTCAAATGTATGCCAATAAGCATTTAAGTCGCCTTAAATGCTACTTAAATGCTATTTTGGCCAAGTATACAGCTACTTTACTGATAACCTTCTTATAGTGCTGACAATGCTAATTTACAGCTAATTACCGACACGAAGAATTTGAATACAATTTTGGATGCCAATTTACAACACCTATGCAGAAGCTAATATACATTACAATAACGTGCAGTATAAAATGCCAGATATGCTGATTTGCTGCTTATGTTAATGCTTATTAGTTACCAGGAATGGGTAGTTTAATATACAAATTTGCAATTTTTCCTCACAGTAAAGTAGAAAATAACTCCCCTGCCCCTCATTGCATAGCCAGAAAGCGGATAGTAATATTCGCCAAGATTGTACAACATTTCACCGAATATCATTTTGCGAAAAACCTTAAGCGGAATGTACCATTTTACGGAAAACTTTTTTGTGTTTTCGCGATCCTCTCCTTACTCGCTATCGCTCGTTCCAGGAAACCCAGGTAGACCTAGGAAAACAAATAAACCTAGACAGCAGTGATTTCTGCGAGGAGTTGCCTCCCCCCAGTGGGCGGCGCTTCCGACGGTGGGTCACCGGCAACACTCGTGGCCGTCTCGTCTTGAATGATCTAGTGTTACTATAGATAGCTTTTGTGGTCTTGTTATTGACTAATGTTTTATGGAAGAGTCTCAAATTTCTCGAGTACGATTAGTTTTTGATTTTTGCAAAAAATTCTGTTTTATTTGTATGAGAGTCCATATCCCCCTACTACAGGGACGAGATGTCTCTAACTATCATAAAATAAAATCAAGACTCCAAAAACACCCACATGCCAAATTTGGTTCCATTTGCTTGATTAGTTCTCGAATTACGAGGAAATTTGTATTTCATGTGTGTATAAGCCCCCCCTCTTAAAGTGGGGAGGTGTCCTAATTCACCATAGAAAATATTTTTGCCTCCAAAAACCTCCACATGCCAAATTTGGTACTATTTGCTTGATTAGTTCTCGAGTTGTGAGGAAATTTGTATTTCATTTGTATACGAGCCCCCCCTCTTAAAGTGGGAAGGGGTCCTAATTCACCATAGAAAATATTGTTGCCCTCGAAAACTTTCACATGCCAAATTTGGTTCCATTTGCTTGATTAGTTCTAGAGTTATGAGGAAATTTGTATTTCATTTGTATAGGAGCCCCCCTCCTAAAGTGGGGAAGGGTCCCAATTCATCATAGAAAAAATTTTTGTCTCCAAAAACACCCACATGCCAAATTTTGTTCCTATTGCTTGATTAGTTCTTGAGTTATGAGGAAATTTGTATTTCATTGGTACAGGAGCCCCCCCCTCCTAAAGTGGGGAGGGGTCCCAATTCATCATAGAAAAAAGTTTTGTCTCCAAAAACACCCACATGCCAAATTTGGTTCCATTTGCTTGATTAGTTCTCGAGTTATGAGGAAATTTGTTTTTCGTTTGTATAGGAGCCCCCCCTCTTAAAGTGGGGAGGGGTCCTAATTTACCATAGAAAATATTCTTCTCATTCTCAAATTTTTTTCCATTTGCTTGATTAGTTCTCGAGTTATGAGGAAATTTATATTTCATTTGTATAGGAGCCCCCCCTCCTAAAGTGGGGAGGGGTCCCAATTCATCATAGAAAATAATTTTGACTCCAGAAACACCCACATGTCAAATTTTGTTCCATTTGCTTGATTAGTTCTCGAGTTATGCAGAAATAAATGTTCCGTTTGTATGGGAGCCCCACCTCTTAGTGGGGGGAGGGGTCTCTAACTATCACTAAAACCTTTCCTGGCCCCAAAAACCTCTACATGCAAATATTCACGCCGATTGGTTCAGTAGTTTTTGATTCTATAAGGAACATCCCGACAGACAGACAGACAGAAATCCATTTTTATATTGTAGAATATAAAACCAGGTTTCTGACAGGACGTTATAATAGGCTTCAAAAGCAAAAACAGGTAATCAAAAACAGGCCTCTGACAGAACATCATGCTTTCGTAGCAATAGGTTCTATACTCAGCCACCTGCTGACTGCTCGATTGCTCAACCGGTCGACTAGACTGCTCGATTTGATTGCTTGACTGGACTGCTCAACTGAACTGTTCGATTGGACTGCTCGACTCAGCTGCTCGATTGGACGACCGACTTGACTACTTGACTGAACAACTCGATTTAATAGCTCGACTGGACTACTCTACTCAACTGTTCGATTAAGTTGCTCGCCTTACTACTGGACGCGACTGCTGGACTTAACTGTTTGATTGGACTGTTCGATTTGACTGCTCGAGTATAGTGTTAGCTTCAACTACTCGCATTCAACTGCTCAACTGGGTGAGTAGCCAAACAACTGCTCGATTCAACTGTTCGACTGGACTGCTCGATTCAATTGCTACACTCGACTGCTTGACTCAACTGCTCGACTGCACTGCTCGAATTAACTATTCGAATCGGCTGCTCGACTCAATTGCTCGCCTTACTACTCGACTCAACTACTCGACTAGACTACTCGATTCACCTGCTCGACTCAACAACTTGATTCGACTGTTCGACTCAGCTGCTTGACTCGACTGCTTGATTCGACTGCTTTACTCGATTGCTCGTCGCAATAGCAACGTACCGCTCACTTTAATCGGTTTGCGGCAGAAAATGGACGGTTCAGTCACTCACACAAAACAGCCATTTTAATAAGATAATGTTTTTATTCAGTTAAATAAAACCCAGTGCGAGCATAAAAAGACATAGGGTTTTACATAGGGTACGGAAGGATATTCCCATCACGCTACTAATTTCGGCATACATTACCTTTTTTGGCTACACTTTCCCAAATAAAAACTTTGCCGCTATATAACAATACTGAAACGAATGTAGTACTCATAGGCTTTAATGTGTTATAACTATTTTCATACAAATGTAAGGGATTTGCTTAATTTTATTCAATACCACTGTTTTTACACTAGCACGTAACCAAGCTGAAAAAACCAGCAGCAATCGCTTACGCGTATCCGCTCTTGATGGTGGTTTGGAAAACACACAATTATGATCATGTTTACTTATTCTAGAAACTAAACAGTTGTGAATATGCTATCACAGAACAATTCTACTTCTTTTTATCACGGAAGAACACAAAAATTCCCCTCTGATATGAAAATATAAATCAATTTTCATTCACTAGCCGTTAGCAGCATTTTGTTTTTAATTCCAGCATATGGTGCGTTACTTACACTACCACCAATATATGTGCTGACATATCTGGTATTTGAGTGACAACTGGCGCTAATGTATATGAATGATCCAATGATACACTAGCGCCAGCAGCAAGCTGTTGTCACTGCAAAACTAATTATCTTCAATGAGCCCGGAATGTATACAATAGCGAGATGTTATCCATCGGTCTCTCTTCTCTTGTCTCTTTTGATCTGTTTTTGAAAAGCATTTAATTGCTGTGCTAGCTATTTCGGCCTGTCGGATTTAAAAAACACAGACACCACTATAGAAAATGGGCTCAATTTAGCCGCAGCGACGTCATCATCTCTCGCGACTATAATCAAATTCAGTAGCGTTTCATTAAGACCAAAATACCCGCCGATATTCACTAAATATTATTCTATCAACTGGTATAAAATTTTTGTCTCGAATAAATATAGTTTCAACGTAGTTCCTAAATATTGTTCAGGCTACCGCTTAATGGGCTGGAAATACCCACCCGTACCCTATATACAACATCTTAGAGCTATATTATTGTAATCGTATCATCGCCATCATCGCATGCCGTGATGTAAATAAATTCAATCTAGAATTCAAAGAATCAATACAAAGGTTAAACATCTTCGCAAACACTGGAAAACATCCGAAATGTATTCGCAGTTTTCTTGACAATCATTTATATATTCCGGATCGTAAAAATTTGGGCTCAACTAGTTTCCATATATTTTTGAAGACAGCTACCAACGAGCACCTTAATCCATTTTGTCTCACTGTTCCCCATCCAATAGGCGGGAAATGTGGATCAACGAGTAGTGGAAAGTAGCCAATTTTTAAATAAATTTAAACTACATTTGTTTGTTATTAACAATAGATTAGAGGTCGAGCTATTTATTGTATCTATAATGTTTGGTTTGGTTGGTTGAAAATTCCGTTTATTTTCACATATACATAAAGGGTAGATCTTGGTGGTAATTTACAGCTAAGAGTTTACTTATCCGGATCGATTTGCAATTCAATAAAATAAAAACAGAGTTTCATGATAAAATAGTGAAATAGTAGAAACTACATCAAGTGAAGTTGGTTCACAAAATTTACTTTCTGGGAAAATATAATGTATCTTGAATGCTATAATGGCCAAGCTACTCCCTTTAACTCACTGGTTCACTGTTGACTACTTTCTCTTGTATGTTTATGCTACAACTTTTAGATAATCTATGGTGTTTTACCAGGGTGTAATGCCAAGCTAGTTTTCGACAGGGTTACTCTACAATGGCTAAAATTTTATACTATGCTCTAAGAGTACGACTTCCAGACTCATCATATGTCTGTGAATTTCAAGGCGACGCACGATTCAGTCAAGTGAAATAAGCTGTGACAGATACTTAATTTACCGAGGAAAAAACGAGCAAGCTCGTTCGACAATAACGCTGGATGAATCTAAATCAAACTCTAAACAGTAGAGCGGAACTTCGGTGCAAAGGTAAAATAAGTAATTTAAGAAATTAGATAAAAAATTATTGAATCACTGAGGAAGGATTATAATAAAATCGAAACAGACGTTGTCCTAATTTGGTAGAAATTTAACAGGATATTTTTTTGATGTTTATTCTTGCGAAAGCTTTTTTGTTGATCTACATTACATTGTCTATTCATTTCAACTTAGTGCTGTTCAGCTGAAATGTTTTAATGACGAAGGAGTGCCAAAGCATTACTATTAGCACTAGCATATAATAGATGCCTCATTAAATGTTTATGGTAGATAATGACTGTATCCATGTTTGCAGCTTAATAGAATTGAATCAATAGAAGTTGCTTAACGCTCGGTTCGAGCCACCTAAATTAATGACGAAATAATCCATATTCGGATCAAGCTATTCATTGTTACCAAAAATAGAGTTATGTCTGCATATCAAAAATAGCCAAAATTCCTGTCCCACTAATTTATTAATCAAACATCCATTTCAGACGAATAGGCTCGAACACTGGCATGTCTGTATGACAGAATCCAAATATCTACACAATATTGTTAAACGGATCCGATTGTATTTAGGCTTAGCCTCCATTTGGCAGTCTGACCTCGCCGGGTGAAATACAATTCCGAACACATGACATCGTCCGTGTGTGGTAAATTTGCTTCCGATCCAGGAGGACGCTAGGTACCGGGACTGCACCCGATAGGTGTAGGTGTCATATGGCTGTTAACAACAGCAACAACAACAACAACAATTCCCGTAATAATACGATGCGTTTGTGGATACCTAATAGCACCAATATTTGATTTGAGAGAGCATGTATGTATGTTGGTTTGTTGGTGCTCCCGTATGTGTGCTGTATTAATTGTTCGAAACTGGTTTTGAATTGATTGTGTGATTCAATATTGATTCGGAGTTGGAAACGACTGCAATGCAATGCAATGGTGTGAAGCAGGAGATGAATTCAGTTGACTCTTTCAACTAATTTAAATATTTCATACTTTGCATATATGCAACGGACATTTTCTAGCGCTGGCCACAATATAAACCCGAATCGATAATAAGCCACTCCGTCAAGTATCGGCTATCAACGCGTGCTCTCTCTATTCACACACGTGACACCGAAATCCAATTTAGGTTTCCTTTTGTACACGCCAAACAACACCATTATCATGTTTCTTCATATTATTACGTTAATCATATACAACGCTGAGACTGAAAACAACCCTCCGTCGGTCGTCGAAAGTGCTATGGCGACGATCAATACGATTCCGTTCGACATTCACCCTGGCCGCAGTCTAGTTTTTATTTTTATTTTTTTCAAAAAACTGTCTGCACACACAGTTGCAAACCAGCCACGAACACACAAGTACGCCCTGTGACCCGAAAGGTTCAAGGATAATATGTTCCATCGATATTCCTGCAGCAGCACTAGCGGTCATCGAACGACTCACACTATGCGAAGCGGAGCGGAGTGTTTGTTTGCAGCGGCATCGACTATTTTTAGTATAACCCTCTTATCATATCTTCTTTTCGCTTTTGTTCATTATGTTTTCATGTTGATTTCAGCCAGGAACCTCTCCGACATAGCGGCGGCGGCCGTCGGGAGGCGCAAATAGTGAGACCGTTTATCTTGCTTCTGCCGCCCCGAGAGTGTATGTGTGCTGCAGTCATTTTGGCGCCGGCATGAAATACGATTTCGGCGTGTCTCTTCGGGTTGAATTGTTCTGTTTTGAGGGTAGCTGGACCAAATAGGTCCATGTTGGAGCTATAACTCTGGTACCGTTTGGTTTGCGATGAGCATTTCGAATCGAATCAATACAGTTGAACTGATCGTGCATGCGAAGTAATACTAGTTACAGATGTTGCTACGAAATGTGCACTAAAATTATGGTCCATCTACCCTGAAAAGAGTTTCGGGGCCACTTTTTTAGTTTCAGCTGGCATTTTGTTGCACTGTTACTTGCACTCGTTTCGTTCCACTTGAGTAAATTTGAAATCATAACCGTAAATATAGCCTGCCGCCCCTTCGAGCAACCCACCCGAGTCCTGCGGCAGAGCAGGAAAATAGTGCATGGCAGAAGCATAACAGCAGGTACTTAGTTTGTGCAGTGCTTCCGATGCTTCCACGAAGGGGGTGGGGGTGGGGGGACGTACCCACTGTGGTTGCAGCATATCAGCGTAAAGTGTCTGGCAGACAGCTGACAGGGGGTGAGATTTTAAATGATCGGGTAGGGTTGGACGGTTCGAGCGATGGTTTTTCAATTGACAGCATTTATGTATTCCTTTCAAACAATATCGAGCAAGTGAATTTAAGTGAAATAATTGAGGGAAAACTTGCAGTTGCATGTCAGTGTGATGGATCAAAGCGAGTGCCATTTTTCATGTAAATCATCATAGCGAAACGGTACAATATGTAGGTCAATATAGAGCAATTGTAACATCACGGTAATTTAATTATATATCTTTTCAAATAACAGATTGAATAACTACTATTTGTAGCATAATGCACTATGAAAATCGACGATATTATCTATTGCCTTTTCCAGCCATATTGTTATGAGATCCAGTTCATCAGTTTGTATCAGTTGTATCAGTTTTTGCATCATCTTTTGCATGTATCATACTCGAGATGAGTTTCTTTCGTATTTATTTGGTGTCATTTTAGTGGTATTTCAACGTCATTTATTACCATATTTTAGATGTAGCTTTTCTGGTTTTCGGTAATAGTTCTAGCGCAGACTCACAGGGTAGTGATCTAGGGCCACTGTTATTCTTTATATAAATAAATGATGCGGCACTATTACCCTATAGAGGTGGATGGCTTTTTTTGCTGTGGACTTGAAAATCTATACTAAGACGAATCGAGGACTGCAAAATATTACGGAAGCTTTTAGAGTTGTAAAGTGACGACTGGTGCATAAGGAATCAATTGTTATTGAGTATAGAGAAATGCTACGTAATCAGCTATATTATCGTAATAGAAACGCAATCGATTTTGATAAGGAAATTTCAGAGACCAAACTGAATAGGGTTGAATAGGATCTTGGAGTCTGTCTGTCTGTCTGTCTGTCTGTCTGTCTGTCTGTCTGTCTGTCTGTCTGTCTGTCTGTCTGTCTGTCTGTCTGTCTGTCTGTCTGTCTGTCTGTCTGTCTGTCTGTCTGTCTGTCTGTCTGTCTGTCTGTCTGTCTGTCTGTCTGTCTGTCTGTCTGTCTGTCTGTCTGTCTGTCTGTCTGTCTGTCTGTCTGTCTGTCTGTCTGTCTGTCTGTCTGTCTGTCTGTCTGTCTGTCTGTCTGTCTGTCTGTCTGTCTGTCTGTCTGTCTGTCTGTCTGTCTGTCTGTCTGTCTGTCTGTCTGTCTGTCTGTCTGTCTGTCTGTCTGTCTGTCTGTCTGTCTGTCTGTCTGTCTGTCTGTCTGTCTGTCTGTCTGTCTGTCTGTCTGTCTGTCTGTCTGTCTGTCTGTCTGTCTGTCTGTCTGTCTGTCTGTCTGTCTGTCTGTCTGTCTGTCTGTCTGTCTGTCTGTCTGTCTGTCTGTCTGTCTGTCTGTCTGTCTGTCTGTCTGTCTGTCTGTCTGTCTGTCTGTCTGTCTGTCTGTCTGTCTGTCTGTCTGTCTGTCTGTCTGTCTGTCTGTCTGTCTGTCTGTCTGTCTGTCTGTCTGTCTGTCTGTCTGTCTGTCTGTCTGTCTGTCTGTCTGTCTGTCTGTCTGTCTGTCTGTCTGTCTGTCTGTCTGTCTGTCTGTCTGTCTGTCTGTCTGTCTGTCTGTCTGTCTGTCTGTCTGTCTGTCTGTCTGTCTGTCTGTCTGTCTGTCTGTCTGTCTGTCTGTCTGTCTGTCTGTCTGTCTGTCTGTCTGTCTGTCTGTCTGTCTGTCTGTCTGTCTGTCTGTCTGTCTGTCTGTCTGTCTGTCTGTCTGTCTGTCTGTCTGTCTGTCTGTCTGTCTGTCTGTCTGTCTGTCTGTCTGTCTGTCTGTCTGTCTGTCTGTCTGTCTGTCTGTCTGTCTGTCTGTCTGTCTGTCTGTCTGTCTGTCTGTCTGTCTGTCTGTCTGTCTGTCTGTCTGTCTGTCTGTCTGTCTGTCTGTCTGTCTGTCTGTCTGTCTGTCTGTCTGTCTGTCTGTCTGTCTGTCTGTCTGTCTGTCTGTCTGTCTGTCTGTCTGTCTGTCTGTCTGTCTGTCTGTCTGTCTGTCTGTCTGTCTGTCTGTCTGTCTGTCTGTCTGTCTGTCTGTCTGTCTGTCTGTCTGTCTGTCTGTCTGTCTGTCTGTCTGTCTGTCTGTCTGTCTGTCTGTCTGTCTGTCTGTCTGTCTGTCTGTCTGTCTGTCTGTCTGTCTGTCTGTCTGTCTGTCTGTCTGTCTGTCTGTCTGTCTGTCTGTCTGTCTGTCTGTCTGTCTGTCTGTCTGTCTGTCTGTCTGTCTGTCTGTCTGTCTGTCTGTCTGTCTGTCTGTCTGTCTGTCTGTCTGTCTGTCTGTCTGTCTGTCTGTCTGTCTGTCTGTCTGTCTGTCTGTCTGTCTGTCTGTCTGTCTGTCTGTCTGTCTGTCTGTCTGTCTGTCTGTCTGTCTGTCTGTCTGTCTGTCTGTCTGTCTGTCTGTCTGTCTGTCTGTCTGTCTGTCTGTCTGTCTGTCTGTCTGTCTGTCTGTCTGTCTGTCTGTCTGTCTGTCTGTCTGTCTGTCTGTCTGTCTGTCTGTCTGTCTGTCTGTCTGTCTGTCTGTCTGTCTGTCTGTCTGTCTGTCTGTCTGTCTGTCTGTCTGTCTGTCTGTCTGTCTGTCTGTCTGTCTGTCTGTCTGTCTGTCTGTCTGTCTGTCTGTCTGTCTGTCTGTCTGTCTGTCTGTCTGTCTGTCTGTCTGTCTGTCTGTCTGTCTGTCTGTCTGTCTGTCTGTCTGTCTGTCTGTCTGTCTGTCTGTCTGTCTGTCTGTCTGTCTGTCTGTCTGTCTGTCTGTCTGTCTGTCTGTCTGTCTGTCTGTCTGTCTGTCTGTCTGTCTGTCTGTCTGTCTGTCTGTCTGTCTGTCTGTCTGTCTGTCTGTCTGTCTGTCTGTCTGTCTGTCTGTCTGTCTGTCTGTCTGTCTGTCTGTCTGTCTGTCTGTCTGTCTGTCTGTCTGTCTGTCTGTCTGTCTGTCTGTCTGTCTGTCTGTCTGTCTGTCTGTCTGTCTGTCTGTCTGTCTGTCTGTCTGTCTGTCTGTCTGTCTGTCTGTCTGTCTGTCTGTCTGTCTGTCTGTCTGTCTGTCTGTCTGTCTGTCTGTCTGTCTGTCTGTCTGTCTGTCTGTCTGTCTGTCTGTCTGTCTGTCTGTCTGTCTGTCTGTCTGTCTGTCTGTCTGTCTGTCTGTCTGTCTGTCTGTCTGTCTGTCTGTCTGTCTGTCTGTCTGTCTGTCTGTCTGTCTGTCTGTCTGTCTGTCTGTCTGTCTGTCTGTCTGTCTGTCTGTCTGTCTGTCTGTCTGTCTGTCTGTCTGTCTGTCTGTCTGTCTGTCTGTCTGTCTGTCTGTCTGTCTGTCTGTCTGTCTGTCTGTCTGTCTGTCTGTCTGTCTGTCTGTCTGTCTGTCTGTCTGTCTGTCTGTCTGTCTGTCTGTCTGTCTGTCTGTCTGTCTGTCTGTCTGTCTGTCTGTCTGTCTGTCTGTCTGTCTGTCTGTCTGTCTGTCTGTCTGTCTGTCTGTCTGTCTGTCTGTCTGTCTGTCTGTCTGTCTGTCTGTCTGTCTGTCTGTCTGTCTGTCTGTCTGTCTGTCTGTCTGTCTGTCTGTCTGTCTGTCTGTCTGTCTGTCTGTCTGTCTGTCTGTCTGTCTGTCTGTCTGTCTGTCTGTCTGTCTGTCTGTCTGTCTGTCTGTCTGTCTGTCTGTCTGTCTGTCTGTCTGTCTGTCTGTCTGTCTGTCTGTCTGTCTGTCTGTCTGTCTGTCTGTCTGTCTGTCTGTCTGTCTGTCTGTCTGTCTGTCTGTCTGTCTGTCTGTCTGTCTGTCTGTCTGTCTGTCTGTCTGTCTGTCTGTCTGTCTGTCTGTCTGTCTGTCTGTCTGTCTGTCTGTCTGTCTGTCTGTCTGTCTGTCTGTCTGTCTGTCTGTCTGTCTGTCTGTCTGTCTGTCTGTCTGTCTGTCTGTCTGTCTGTCTGTCTGTCTGTCTGTCTGTCTGTCTGTCTGTCTGTCTGTCTGTCTGTCTGTCTGTCTGTCTGTCTGTCTGTCTGTCTGTCTGTCTGTCTGTCTGTCTGTCTGTCTGTCTGTCTGTCTGTCTGTCTGTCTGTCTGTCTGTCTGTCTGTCTGTCTGTCTGTCTGTCTGTCTGTCTGTCTGTCTGTCTGTCTGTCTGTCTGTCTGTCTGTCTGTCTGTCTGTCTGTCTGTCTGTCTGTCTGTCTGTCTGTCTGTCTGTCTGTCTGTCTGTCTGTCTGTCTGTCTGTCTGTCTGTCTGTCTGTCTGTCTGTCTGTCTGTCTGTCTGTCTGTCTGTCTGTCTGTCTGTCTGTCTGTCTGTCTGTCTGTCTGTCTGTCTGTCTGTCTGTCTGTCTGTCTGTCTGTCTGTCTGTCTGTCTGTCTGTCTGTCTGTCTGTCTGTCTGTCTGTCTGTCTGTCTGTCTGTCTGTCTGTCTGTCTGTCTGTCTGTCTGTCTGTCTGTCTGTCTGTCTGTCTGTCTGTCTGTCTGTCTGTCTGTCTGTCTGTCTGTCTGTCTGTCTGTCTGTCTGTCTGTCTGTCTGTCTGTCTGTCTGTCTGTCTGTCTGTCTGTCTGTCTGTCTGTCTGTCTGTCTGTCTGTCTGTCTGTCTGTCTGTCTGTCTGTCTGTCTGTCTGTCTGTCTGTCTGTCTGTCTGTCTGTCTGTCTGTCTGTCTGTCTGTCTGTCTGTCTGTCTGTCTGTCTGTCTGTCTGTCTGTCTGTCTGTCTGTCTGTCTGTCTGTCTGTCTGTCTGTCTGTCTGTCTGTCTGTCTGTCTGTCTGTCTGTCTGTCTGTCTGTCTGTCTGTCTGTCTGTCTGTCTGTCTGTCTGTCTGTCTGTCTGTCTGTCTGTCTGTCTGTCTGTCTGTCTGTCTGTCTGTCTGTCTGTCTGTCTGTCTGTCTGTCTGTCTGTCTGTCTGTCTGTCTGTCTGTCTGTCTGTCTGTCTGTCTGTCTGTCTGTCTGTCTGTCTGTCTGTCTGTCTGTCTGTCTGTCTGTCTGTCTGTCTGTCTGTCTGTCTGTCTGTCTGTCTGTCTGTCTGTCTGTCTGTCTGTCTGTCTGTCTGTCTGTCTGTCTGTCTGTCTGTCTGTCTGTCTGTCTGTCTGTCTGTCTGTCTGTCTGTCTGTCTGTCTGTCTGTCTGTCTGTCTGTCTGTCTGTCTGTCTGTCTGTCTGTCTGTCTGTCTGTCTGTCTGTCTGTCTGTCTGTCTGTCTGTCTGTCTGTCTGGTCTGTCTGTCTGTCTGTCTGTCTGTCTGTCTGTCTGTCTGTCTGTCTGTCTGTCTGTCTGTCTGTCTGTCTGTCTGTCTGTCTGTCTGTCTGTCTGTCTGTCTGTCTGTCTGTCTGTCTGTCTGTCTGTCTGTCTGTCTGTCTGTCTGTCTGTCTGTGTGGCAAAATTATACAAATATTGGGTTAAATTGATTTAGAGACGAACATTTAGAACTCGTTGGTGTACTCCATTTGCATTTGACCAGTTGGATTTCATAAGGCCTCTGTATTGAAGCTCACGGGAAACGGCCGCTTGCGAGGATGCTAAGAATACGGATGACTGGGGGAATACGTTCTTAGCTGATAATTGTCATAAATGAAAACGGTGAAGCAGAGGTAGCAGGGGTTATGACTACTATATTAGGACATTAACGACCCAGGGAAAATTCAAGAAATAGAGTAAAGTAATTCTATGAAGTAGAAAGGGTAGGTAACTAGGAGCGGTGGATTCCCGTACAAAGTTACATTTTCTTGGTTACAATAGTATAGCTTAGTAAATCAAAACAACTATTTGAGTTATCCCCTCTAATGATTTTTCTTTTGCCTCAGACATTTTCCCTCAGATTACAAATCTATTTTTAGGAAATAAGTTAGCGTACATCTAAAAAGAATAGTGTCCCCATGTTTTTCTTTTTTGTCAGCCGGATTTTATTATCCTGCTCGGAACCCATGCTCAAGCTGGAAACAAAGCGAAATCAATATCGGTACTTCCCTTCGCCAGCATTCATTCCCGGATCCATTCAGCCAAAGTACGGCGCTGGCTGGCTGGTACTATCTTTCAGACACATATTTCAGCACACACAAACACATGAACGCATGCAGTTGCGACATCGCTCCCCGTGGAGCAGTATTCATCCAATTTACTTTATTAGATTGTGCCTAATGGATGCTGCAGTACGGTCGCTTATATGTGTGTGATAAGCGCGGTTATAGGGATAAAATTCAATTTTCAGTTCACAAGACATTTGAAGAAAATCGAAATTTAAACTATTCCACGATGGGACGATTACTTCTAGGTGAAATCCACAAGATCGATTTGAACTGTAGACTACAGCCCTTGCTACGCTTCTGCCGTAGCCGAACGTAGAGCGCGAGCTAAGTGGCAGAGATTTGTTCTCCTTTTGCCGGGTGTCACAGCACGGAATCCTTGCGATCTTGCTGTCATCGTGGATTACCATGACTGGCACGCTGAACTGAAACTGTAAAGCAAAATGCTTAGTCCTTGAATTCACAATAGAAGGAAGGCACTACCGACCGCGTGTATGTTCAGACAATCCATACTGTCGGCGTTTCCGCACGTCATCCTAATCATTACCCATTTGCAGTTTAATAGCTTCAATTGTTGGTAGCTAATGGAAATAAAAATTATGTTACTAAGTAGAATACACCATCCTCGGTGATTCACATTTGCAAATATGCTATGGGGCCGTGCAATAATTACGTAAGGACTTTTTCCTCATTTTTGAACCCCCCCTCCCCCCTATATAAGATTTTGTAAGATTTTGGCCAATCCCCCCTCCCCCCATAAAAAATCTTAGTAAGATTTTTTGAAACATCAAAAGTCAAAACTCAAGTTTTATTTAAAAAGTTATACATTGAAAGAATATTGAAACAATTAACAAAGTTTAAACAAGTTTATAAAAACCAAAGTTCAAAAAAATTAATAAAAAAAAACAATATCCATTATCTGTTGTAAATCCCTTTATGGGCCACTCACGAACAGAACGTATTTCAGCATTGAGGTTGTCAATAAATGTTGGTGTATGCTCAAAAACTCACTAGCGTTCACTTAATTCGCATTGATCCACTCTAAATCGTCTAAACACGCGTCCTCGTCAAGTAGCGTACAAAGAACTTCTTTGCCTCTTCTAGATGATACGCGGCATGGTCTTATGTTGGAATTGGCACTCCGTTGCGTCTAATGTACAGATCTGTAATGATCACCCGCGGTTTCCTTTGAAGCAAAATACTGACCCCACTCTGGTCACATGCGGCATTCAAGATCTATAGGAACAGAAGAACAATCCCAAGAAACATTTTTGTTGTATAGTAGCTTAGCACTAGTTCCATTGGTATAGCATAAGGGATTTTGCGGCTGCCTTGCGGGATTGAGTTAAGCAATTGCAACGAAATATGTTGGAATAATCCAGCTTTCCACGAGCGATAATGGCGGCTGATGGGTACAACTTTCTGAAGGGCGTAGTTAGGTTATGACATTCAATGCAGGAGCGGTTACTGCGGTTACTATGGAAGCCACTACGGTTGTTTGGTGATTGGTAAACATTGTTTAGTTTTCGCAGACCAGCTGAAAAGGAATTTAGTTGAAGAGAATCGAATTTTTGTACTTTCTTGGCTATCATTTTGTGAAATAGTCTTTGCATTGGGTCAATGTGACAATATTTCAGCAAAGAATAGTTACAAAACTGCGCTTCCGTATAACTAAATTCCTTTTCGGCTGGTCTGCGAAAACTAAACAATGTTTACATTTTTCCACTCAACCAGCAAACAACCGTAGTGGTTTCCATAGTAACCGCAGTAACCGCTCCTGCATTGAATGTCAAAACCGAGCTGTGCCCTTCAGAAAGTTGTACCCATCAGCCACCCTCATCGCTCGTGGAAAGCTGGATAGCATAAACCGATGACATCAGATGGCTCAAGAACAAGTAGCTCAACTGTTGTTTCCCTGAGAGGGGCAAGGCTAAAATACTCAGCAGGTTGCTGTGCCTTTCCTTGCAGTATGAAGGATTTAGACACTTCAAAACTTATCTATTTGAAATTTTTAGTAACAAGTAATATGGGTTGCTATTGAAAATGTGAATTTTTCATAATTTTTTCGAGTGTGAAAATCTTACGTAAGAAATGATTAAACCCCCCTCCCCCCAAATAAGATTTTGTAAGATTTCGCGGAACACCCCCTCCCCCCATTATGCCTTACGTAATTAGTGCACGGCCCCTATGTGGAAAACACTGTTGTTTTACCAAACCTTCGCACGAGAAAAATCACTTTAATTTATTTCCCAATAACTTAAATTTAGTTCCATTTCCGGTTGCGAAGTTTATCGGGAGTTGGTCGGCCGAGAAAGGGCAACCTGAAATTTCAACAATTTCCCTACCGAACCCTAGAACACTGACTATGGGTGAGCTGGTCAACAACGTCGGATAGAGAGGGGGTATAACTTTACACAACGAACCATTTTTTCCACCACCAGAGAGCTCACTTTACTGCACGCCAATATCAAGTGAAGACCAACTACCAGGCACCAGTCAGTAGTGTGTGCCGTGCCGACCGATGCGTCCTCCACCCTTCAGGAACAATGCACCAGAGCTGCGATGCGGTGGCATTAACGAGTGTGCAGTTGCAACAAACTATTTTCAGTTACACGTTACACTGTTGAACAAATTCGCTTGAATATTGATAGCATAAAGTACTGCAAGACTGTTTTTTATGATACGCGTATATTTTTGTTATTATTTCAGAAAAAAATTATGTCGGGCATTTGTAGAGTGCTTATTTTGGCCATTTGTTTACAGGTAGAATTTTGTATTAAAAAAATCCTTCAAAACTTATTGTAAATCAAACCCGTAGAGTGCAGCGTTGTCACTCTGCGGAATATTATTTCGTACGACTTAATGGCATCCGGTGCTAAGCCCTCGTGAACTGTCGTTTACTTCACAAGGAAATGGTGGAGGTTTTCTTTTGCTTCATTTGGTTGCGGTTTTATGGGGCTTCATAGGGCGTTCATTGTGCAGCGATTATCCCTCTCTTCCTACTAGAAAGGGGAGAGGGTGCGTTTTTGGTACTTAGTTAGATATCAGTTCATATTTATTTAGTTTAACTGAGCTGAGATTTCGTGCGAAGTCTTTATTTTATAAAATCAATACTAAGCAGTTGGTTATTTACTGAATTCTTCGTTAGTTCGACAACACATGAATAATAAAGCCGACAGCCCGGTAAATCGCTCATTCACCTGTGAGTCAACTTACCAGTATTAAAACCGGTCGAAAATTAATTATAAATTGGAAGCATTTCGTAAATGGAATGTCGGGTGTTCTAACGCAGATAAATCGTTTGAATGGTGATGTGTTGGCAAAACGCCATGTCGTTTGAAAACCGCAAATAATATTCAGAAGATCCTAACCGCTAACTATAATTCGTTCAATGAATGACATTTGCGCGACCGCAACGCCATAGGACGTAGTAAAGGACTTTTTAGAAAATTAGTTATGGACAAAATTGAATGTCTGGCATTAGAGTTTCGAGTCATCAGTGCTATGAAATCTCTTATTCAATTTATATACACCTGCATTGATGCAATATACTGCTTATTCTTTGCGAATCACTCGAACACCAACTATTGAAAAGGACTTGAATCCAAAACGTAAATAAACCGAGTAACAGTTATTTCTTGTTTGACCGGCTTAGGAAAGCGAACTTCGGTTTGTTTACATTTTCTACTTGGGCCCTTTTCAACTGTTGGTCTTCACTTACGTTCATGTTCTCTACATTTATTCATTCTCGACAACAGTGAATGAAATGAAGTGTGAATCATTCAGCCAGGTTTTAGTTAATTTTAAAAAGCAGGCAGTTTAAAAAACTAAACTTTGATATTAAAATAATATCAGCCAAGAACTAGCAATTTGAGGGACAGATTAGTAGAGCAATCGCTCAGTGCCGCAATCCTTGAATGAATTGGTTTGAAGGGTAGAAAACTCATAAAGACAAACACTGTCAGCAGTTCAGTGGTCATGTCGATGGGCGGTGTAAAGCGGTGACCAGGTGTAAAACTGTATGTGCTGAATGCGTTTTATATTTATATTCGCCTTCATGCAGGGCTGTCTATTTTTTCAACGGTCATAAGAATTATGCTAGAAATGAACCAATGTACGGAATGATGTTCATGTTTAACACTCATCGTGATATAATTATTGTAGAAATGACAAAGCAGCAAATTAAATGTAATCTCAGATTTATGTGAATTTTATGTAACAATTAATTAATTTTATGTTGATAACGAGCGAAACCCATAATCAGGTGGGTAAATAATTAAATAAGATCCTACTAATGGCAAATCCTAATGGAAAACGACTGCTCGGCTTTCTTGGTAGAAAATTTGGCCAGGTTTTCGTACGTAGTTGGTATACTACAACAATGTTTTCCTGATGGGAGATTTCAATACCGACAAGCTCCGGTCGAGTAACAAACGTAAGTTATTTGAATCGATGCTTCGTACTTTCTCTGTCATCCGTCAGCGATGAACCAACAGTTTTTCATGGTTCAGGATGCACGCAGCTTGAACTTTTTCTAACCAATTAAAAACGAGAAGGTCTTGCGATTTGGACAAGTCAGCTTTCCTGGGTCAGTTCCTGCTCGAGCGTGATTTATCGCACAAGGATTGGCTGCAAGCTATAACATATTTGAAGATGTGAAGCGGCAGCAACACAAGGCACTGAGAAATCGCTTTAACACGGTTATTACTCAAGCCTAGCAAAAGTATCTGAATCGTTTTTTGAACTGCAGAATTCTGTCTAAAATCTCATAGCAGCGTTTAAAGGTAAGGATAAACACTAGCGACCTTATGATTTCAATCCAAACGATGTTAATCGTGCTTTTTCAGCTAATTCTACAAACAGTTTTCGCCGTGGAGAAATATCCGTAGGCTACGAAATAGGATCAGCATGGACATATTCCCTGACTCCTGGAAATCCGCAAATGTTTTATCATTGAAGAAAAAGGCTCATTTGAATAACATCAGTAATTTTCGAACTATCAGTATTGTGCAGTGTCGAAGGCTTTTGAGAGGCTCACTCTCGGAGGCTTTTCTATCCAAGCTTACTGCTACTGCTGGTTGCTCTGCTATTAAGTACACCTATCGAGACGCGAACAGATCCAAAGATGATGACTTGCATAACATCCATCCTTTCACGGCCACCCTCGCAAGTTTGTTTTCGATTAGTTTGTACTATGAGTACAAATTTATTTATAATCAAGCTTACCGAAGAAAATACAACATAAAAGAGTCCCAGTTCATGATAGTGATCATCATGATTTACTTGCGCTGGGCATTTTCTTGCCAATTCATATCCTTAGGGAAGGATCTCTGTGGCGCCATACGGATTCTGCGTGCTTCCTTCGACCTGTTGCGCACTACCTTGGAATGGATGGCGCAGGATACACAATAGTGGACCCAACTAGCACACTTTTGTCATTTCTGGCTGCTGCAACCTATTTATGCCTGAATTCAGTCATTAATCGGTTACCACAACTAGTTAATAACAACTGGGCTAGTAGGGAGAGCTTAGCATACAGCTTGGCAACACATATGAGTTATAAACAATTCGTGCAGCGCAGTGTTTACATGACCGCGGTTGTGTTTGCACCATCCTACGTTACGATTTTTTGGTCATTTTGGTGACAGCTTACAGAAAGAATCTCGGAAGTAGAGAAAAGAAGTCCAAGCCTGGTGCTGCTGCGTTGTGTTTGTCGCTCCGCCTCCGATGCATCTATCGGATCTATCGTGCTATCCGGCGTTGGTAGTTCATTGGTCATTTTTCAATTGTTGTTGCAGCTGCAATCGAAGACCACGTGCTGTGGTGTTTCTACCGTCCCTCTGCATTCCGAACTGACTGGTGTAGTAGCGTGCCTGAGCCGGTGCAGGTATTACCTGAAGCAACCGTGACCCGACGGAAACTGGGAAAGCCGACTTCTCCATGTTTCCTGTTCAACCAGATCGACAGGACCAGTGTTAGTCGGTGCATCCATCTACCGTTCTCGACCGTGTCCCAGTCTTGCTGCCACTTGACCAACGATTTCTTCCTCACCAGCTTCCGATCCCCTCTAATGCTTATTGGTCTTAACCCTCTTTGTCTTCCACAAGCATGATGCCAATGGGGATCATTCCAGGTATAACGCATACTACCTCCAACGATATTGTTCTGTACGCACTGCGACTCTCACGGTCATGAGTACTGTTCAACTCTGCGTGATTCTGCTCAGTTCATAGCGCTGGACCTCGGTATCACAGTATCGACGATGATACATTAGCCAGCAGCCGTCGCTTGCTACTACTAGGCCCGTAGCTATTCGGCATGATTCTGACTACCGCAAAGATTGCTGTTGAAGTTCAGCCGGTCATCTTTCATTACTTCCAGGTGCTTGACATCACGCTTTGAAGTAATTACGTGCTCTCCAGCGGTGATAACAGCCTGCTGTACTGCTCAGGGTGCGCTCCGTTTTATAGTAGGCAATTTTTAGCTTTACCCCCTGCAACCAGTAGGCATCCGCATTACCGTACGATGACGAAGTGCGGTTTCTGGGCAGCTGTCAGTACAATGGTACATCCCGTTCCAGAGCGTGGGTCCTTGGATGAAGTCATGCGGAACTTCCGACGTAATTTTCATCGTCCTACGTCTCTTGACGGTATCGTAAATAAGTACCTGATTCCGGAAGGAACTCTTAAGAATTCATAGATTAAGATGCATAGATATCCCAGGACCTGCATTCTATGCAGCGACTCGGCAATGGTCTCCCAGCTAGCACTGTTGAATATATTTTTTTAAACGTCGATCACTACAACAGCGCAAAAACGATCTCCTCTTCGCTTTTGCTTGGACGACTTCGCGACTCGCTCAACTACTGTACGGATACTTTCCGGAGCCCGAACTGCATGTTCGACAGACCGCGTGCACCTTCCGTGTACCTCGGCTGCCAGTACATTATAATCCTCTCTAGGAGTTTTCCGCATGTATTCTGCAGACTTATCGGCCTGTAAGACGCCGTATCCCCCGCAAGCTTTCTTGGCTTCGGCACTAGCACTAGCTTCTGGAGTATCTATTGGTCCGGGAAGAGACCATCTTCTAGACATTTTTGCAGTACTGTCCTGAACATGTCCGGCTTGTATTGAAGCCTTCAGGGCCACCGAATCAGACCGGACCGGGTGCGTTCTTGATATTTAGCCGTCTAGCAACTGTTACTAGTTCATCGTTAGGGACTTGCAGACCGTCGGTATTGTCCCTCTCTTCTATACCGCATGACGTTGGTGGCCACATCGTAGGCTTGTGCGTCGGAAAAAGTACCACCACGATAGCTTCCAGCTTATCTGGGTACATCTCCCTAGCTTTTTGAGGACTTTTGGCTTTCGTCATCACAATGCGATACGCGTTCGCCCCATGGGTTGGCGTCGGATTCTCGGTACAGCTGTTTGTTGCAGTTGCGTTTGCTCTGCTTTATCTCATGTTTTAATGCAGCCCTCGTCAATCTGAAACAATGCTACGCACACTTCGCCGCAGTTCTGGTACTGGATTTCTTTGCGAGAGCGATACGTTTTAATTTGCTACAATCTACTCGAGCAGTCCCCGGCGATGGATCTACCCTGCACAAATGGATAGTTCTGTAGAGATGAAAGTTCTCCCGTTACCGTTTGATGAGCCACTGTGCCTGTTGCACGACCTCGTGAGCCGTTAAGCTCCTATTTCCTCTGTAGTCGATTCGAGCAGTCCCCGGCGATAGAAATGATCTACACCAACGGATAGTTCACCAGCGATAGAATATTCCCGAAACAGAATGCTCTCAACTCCTTTTACGACTTGTCTCTTGATCTTTCCACCACTTTCGCTGCAGCGCCGACATAACAGACACGTTTCACTGGGCTGGTGTCTGCTCTGTTGGAAGCAATCATTGCGCTTCGAATTGAATCGAATCGTGGACAATCGAAGACCACGTGCTCCGGAGTTTCTTCAACGTCAACACATTCCGGACAGAGAGGGGACTCTGCGTGTCCGAATCTATGACGGTACTTTCTGTAGCAACCATGGCTTGACAGGAATTGCGTCTAGTGGAAGTTGACTTCTCCATGCTTCCTGTTCATCTACACGGACACGTTTGGGATCAACCGATGTGACCATTTTTCGTTTACTGCGTTGTCCCACTCTTCTTGTCATTTACGTATGGTTTCTACCCGTGTCCTTTAACGGACTCCACGGGTACTTGTGTCTCAGTAGCACTTATTATCCTCCTCAAGTATCTGTTTAATGGGGATTATTCCGGCAATAACGCAGACCGCTTCCAGTGATATGGTTGGGTACGCGCTCACCACCTTTATGCTCATCAACCTGTACAAGGTTGCAGGAAATCGCATAGTAGCACTCAAAACGAATAATCACTTACGAAAGTGTTCAGCGGTTTAGTTGCCCGTTTGCATTCGTGAACGAAGCGAACGATGTCACCAGCGTGATTATTCATGAGCGATCGGTGTTAGACGATTGCCATAGCTTAAAAAACTGACTAAAGAAATGACTTCGGAACTCAGCCACTCGCGGCCAATGTGGTATATACAGGTGTGGCGATGTTGGTAAAGTGGTGTTAGTGCCAAGAAGAAATTTTATCATGGTGTGGGAGAAATTGCAAATCTACCAATGACGATCAAGCGTGACGTTAAACTCCAAAAACCAACCCCATTGTTCGGAGCGAGATTCATATGCACTTGGCTTCGACGAACCGAAAATGAGTTACCTGTCGCTTCTTCAGTCAGTTTCTTTAGTTCCAGCTCTACCGTAAAAAGTGCATACCTAAAAAATCGCAACGATCAAATCTTGTCGAATGTTCACTCTTTATCATAGCGAATATTCCCGCTAGCGAAGAGCAATCGGAGAGTTCGAACACAACCCGCTTCGTACGGTAATGATCACATGCACGAGCGACGATTGTTCGGATTACGAATAGCCGTTACAAAGGGAACACAACTTCGGGAAGGCGTGCGCTTGTTTACGAAAAGGAAGCCGTTCTCATGCGCGTTACTGATTCAAGCACGAGGGGAATCAGTTGTGATGTATGCATCTTCGTGAGGATCCGCAACCTTGAACCTGCATGTGCTGTTCAGACGCGATTGATTTCTTCCCGTTTTTATTCCTGCAATCCAGCAGGGACTACCATATCTGAGTATTGACATGGCAACACTACCCAGCAGTCTTCTTTTACTGATTAGTATTGCAGAATTGTTCGGAAAAACTCTGGTTAAAGTCTGGTTATTGAAGCTTAATCGGTCGTCGATGATTACGCACAGTTGCTTTACCTCACGCTTCGAGTCGATGGTCAATTCCTCAACCACAATTTTCGCTTGCTGCTCTGACTTCCGGTTGATAATCATTAATACTTTCGTTTTACTGCATACAATTTTCCACAATATCTACGGCTTCCGTGGCTTCTTGTGATTTGCTCGTTACTAGGAGCACCGCATCGTTCGTGAAACCAACAATCTTCACGCCCCTGAGAAGGTTCAGCCTCAGTACTCCGTCGTACATTGCAATCCACAATGTCGGACCGAGGATGGATCCCTGAGGAACGCCCGCCATAATTGTAATTGAGCTCTCTTTCTCTTCTGTCTGTCTTATATATCAGTGTTCGGTTCTGAAAATAGTTTTTCAAAATCCTGTAAAGATACACAGTGACACAGCTGACGCTGTTGAAGGCGTTCGTTACAGCCAAGGTGACTACCGACCAAAAGCGATTTCCTCCTCGTTGTTTTTACTGTTCTGCCTCCGCAGCTTCCTCCACCTTTCGAACGACATCTGCTGTAGACCTGCACTTTGGGAAGCCGAACTGCATATCTGGCACGCCGGTCTCGCTCTCCGTGTACTTGGTAGGCCTATTCTGAATTACCATCTCTAGCAGTTTGCCCACAACAACCAACAGGCATATTGGCCTATACGCTGAAGGTTTCCCGGTTTTGGCAGCAACACCAACTTCTCTCTCTCTCTCTACCAGATATCAGGGCAATTACCTTTATCAGTGCATCCGGGTTCTCCTGGATTGCCGCTTTCAAGGCCAGGTTCGGAATCCCATTTGATCATGGTTTTCGTCAATTCAATTATCTCCTCGTTGCTCTTCGAGCTTCTTCTTCATGGTTCTCTTCCTCGTCGTACGGGGGGATTGACCAGGTCTTTGGTTTATGTTGCGGCAACAGCTCGTCAATGACTTTCATCTTCTCCGGACTCCGGCAACACCTTTTATCTTCGACTGTGCAGGCGTCTCCCCCAGGATTCGCATTGACACCGTGGCAAGTCCGGGGCTCTTCGCTACTTTCGAAATTGGGCTCTTCGATAAAAAGTTAATTACTGCTAGTTTCCCGTTAATTGTCTTGTTGAGTTCAGCTCTTGCCGCTCTGTGCACTAGTAGGTATTCTTTCTTCTATTTCAGCGACTTTTCGAGCCCGCTGGCTCCTCCTTCTGGTACGAAGGTAACTTGTTCAAATGTTCGGCAATCACCATGTTCCACCAGTAGACTGGGCGCCGACCTTTTCTCGATCTCTAACTCTATCTATGTATGTATAGCTGTGTATTAATTATTATTTAAGTATGTGTACCGTTCCTCTCTACCCAAGCTTGGGGATCCTCTGTTGCTACGAGGGTGTGTTTCAATGTCAAGCTTCAGCGAAAAGAAATTCCTGTGACATAATTATTTGAATAACATATTTTTTACTTAATTATTCAGTTAGTATTTGAGAAAAGATTCGAAGAAGGTTTTATGTAATTTCATAGAGGACTTCAAATAAAATGCACATGAATGAAGAATTTTGAGAGCCCTACAGATAATCAAAATTAAAATTAATGCCTCGGTCATTAAGTTCAAAAATGGACACTCGAGAATTTTTTTTTTTGCTGAGACACACAGAGGACACGTAACACGACAACCAACGGCACAGGAAAAGCCGAGTTGAGCAATTATCTCTTACGATGTGCAATGCAGAATCCCCGCTCCTGCTGCACTACCGTGCTATCTGTGGCGTGGCAAAGGGCTAGTCATTTCCTCAGGTCAATGAAAACTCGGTAGCAATTTGCTAGTCAGGGAAGAGCAAAAAAAAAAGTGCAAAAGGAACATCCGGTAGACGCAGTCGGACGTTAAGTTGCAGGGTGCAGCAGGGTGATCCCGAGCAGGGTGGTTTCAGTTATTGTCCGTGCAAGATGCAACTGGGCTCGTTAATGTGCCTCAATGATTCCTCCGGTTACCATTAGATTCTAATTAGTGGTAGAAATTTTTACCCAACGGCGATGGCTTGGGGCAAGAAGTGGAAATTTACAGGAAAAAAGTAAGCGTAGATAACCAACCAAGCGCTGGCAAGTTTGCATTTTCGTTTTAACTTTTTTGCTGTACGGTAATATCAATTAATCTAGAATTGCCTTACACCTTTTGATTCGGAACTCGACGCGAGATTTAAATGGCACAAAATGAAATCAGTTGTTCGTTTCATTTTTTAGCATCATTTTCAGACCACCGAAAGTTCAGAGCTTCAATTATTTTGTTCTGGCAATTGTTTTCAATAAATTTGAAAACTATTGATATTTAATAGCATATTATATCATTCAAATTTTGAATGTTTCATATCATAGCAAAGGTATATTTTAGTGGAATTGTTTATCTGAGTTTGAGTTTAAACTCTTCCATAGAATTGTGCCGAGCTTAAAAAGGTGAAACATATTTATGTGCTGATTACATTTAGTTCGATGTTATCAACTTTAAAATACTTGTCCACCTTTTTTTTGTGTTTTCCCTCACATGATATCAAATACCAACACTCTATTGCAATTATGATATGCACTGGTTTCGATCATCCGCTTTCGAAAATAATGAACCCGGATTTATCCGCTCCGAGGCGTTTCCATTGACGACCAGACTGCATCCGTCGCCATTTTTGCTTTTTTCCTGATCGAGAAAACCTACCGGGAACCGGGGAATCGGAAAGTGCCGGCAGCATCACGGCGCCCAGCTCGCTTGCGCGAATTGCGATTACAACCGCATTTCCCCTGCCCCCAGCCAACCCGGCCGGAGGAACTGTGTATTCCGAATTCGGCGAACGAAATTGAATTACGCACCTTGTGCTGAGGTTTCCGCTTGACTGTTTCTCCGCGTATAATGTGAAAATGCATCGATTCAGATCTGCCATACGATTGGACAGTGACGACAACCGAAAACACTCCCAGGCCCGAATTGTGACGAACTGAACAGCTACCGTACCGGGCAACAAGAAAGCAATTTCCTGCCGATTTGAGCGATTCACGCAAATTTTCATTCCGTCTCGACGGGATGAGGCTACCGGCTATATCCTGCATCAACCCAGCTTGCGGCACACCATACAACGTCAGGACGATGATGGCGTCGCTCTGTCCCGCCACTCACTGACGGTTTTAGTTCCGTTCGGTTGTGGCGTCAAGTTACTGCAAATAGCAACACAAATAGCAACGACAGCAGCCATGGCGCCCCAACCAGCTAGGTGTGAAAAGACTGTGAGTTTTAAATTAAATTTCTGTTCATCGGAAACGATGGAAAAGTCAGCTGCCTGCCTGCCTGCCCTGTGTTCGATGCTATATCCTTCCTTGTGTCACCAATGATGTCGCCCGTTGTGTTGCGACTGCGGGAAACGGCGCATCATCCGACCCGGCATATTCATTAACGCCGGCTTTTTCTAATGGATTGATGGTCAATATCAGGCCGTTGGCGAATAGAGTAGAGGATCTGCCACTGCACCACACTGCTCGATAGCTGTTTTTAACGACGATACTTGTTTACGTGTTGTTGCAGTGAAACAAATACTGAAGCGTTGGTGTCGCAATGAAATGAAAACTAATTCTATTCCTATATTGAGTGAACCTCTAAACAATTCATATCTGTTAAAAGACACCTGGGCTCTTTGAGTATCCTCGCAAATATTGAACGTGAGTGAATCACGGAGAAACATGCAATTGAAGCAAGCAAAACATTTTGTCAATCTGAATCCTTTGAATGTCACATTTGTCCGGTGAAGTTTACCGTAAAAAATGATGCTCGTCTTTTGTGGGAGACCATTACAAAGTTGTCTGAGCGTTATCTCGATGCCAAGTTGGCTAACAGCAGCTCTACAGTGGTACGTGCTGTGGCAGTTAAAGGAACATCCGCCACCCTCTGTAGGGAATTGCCATTCGCCTACGCTCGGTCGTCGCTAGAAATGGGTTGAAACACTGTGCTTATTTTTATTGCTAGTGATAGCTAAATCTACGCACAGTAGATTTAGTTTTAGTATCTGCAACGGAATTATTTTGAATTGACATCCTTTTGAGAGACACTAATCGTTTTGCTACTTTGGTTAGAAAGAAACTATTCCACTCAAAAAAAAAAACTACTCGGCAGCCGAATTGCCTAGTATCATGAAATCTCATAAAATGATTTTTAAATGGTCGTTATGTAAAATATCTTCATTGCAATTGCAAATAGCGTTATGCCAAACATCATTATGCCAAATGATTTTATGCTAAATGGGCGGCCTCCATTTTCATTTTATTGTGACGGAGCGATGATTAGCTGCGTATTCATAGGAGGGCAAAGGTTTGTCATGATGCCTATCGTCCGTATCCTTTTACCTAACGTCCATTATGTCTATAGTCTGTATGCCTAATGCCACGGGCCCATAGATTTCAGTATAATTTACAATTTTTAGTAAATTTATTACGAGACCACAGTAATTTTAGGATATGAACGTTTTTTTTGGCAAAATAGGATACCAAATTTAACCATAAATCTTGGTCACTATTAATGTGCTCCAGGATCTGGATCTATTGCGCAAGGTGGCCAAGCCATATTATACCCCCTACTATAACACTGTCAATCGGATCCGCTGTCTCGACCTCCAACATAGTTACTGAAACTTAGATACTGATTTACTGCGAAGGGGATGTCGCAGTTTGAACTATAGCCTGACGGATTCCACCATGTTTTCGATTACCGACCTGTTTTTACTCGACCACGATAACTCTGGAAAAAATAGTTTAACATTTATTATTGGGAGTTTCTTCGACTGTAGTCAGGCTTGATTTACTCTTTTTACATTATTTTTGCTCTTTTGACTACAGCGTCCCAGTCAAACAAAATTCGAAACAGCGATTCATAGACCAATTATAGAGTTAATTATTATCTACGATATTGTTGAAGAAAGTGTAGTTTTATTTTGTATATTTATGGCGCTGTGGGGCTAATATCCCGCTGGTAGCCAAAAGAGCACTCTTTTTGCTACCAATGGCATTGCAGCTCTGTAACGCTATAAATACAAAAGATTAAACTATACATTCTTTAGTAATATTGTAGATAATAAGTAACTCTACACTTGTCCTATAAATCACTTTTTCGAAATCTGTTTGGCTGAGGCGCTATTGTCAAAAGAGCAAAAACTAAGTAAAAAGAGCAAATCAACCCTGACTAGTCATTGATGATAATAGATTGGAGGGATCGGCTACCACTCTCCCCTTCGGTTGCCCTCTGTTTCTGTCTCTCTTTGTACTTGCTCTCTTTCTCTACTACCTGTTTCTCTTGCTATTCTCGCATCTCTCTCTCTCTCTCTCATCTTTCTCTATATAACCCTTTTCCAAAGCTGCAAATCGAGTGAGAAGCGATGCCTACTCTCACGCGAGGGGGTATGAGAAGCATAGCTCCTAACGCTTACGCCGCTAATGCAAGCATACGACAAACAGCCGACGTTCCTGTGTGCAGATATTCTGCTACCCACATTCTCGCGAACGCCTCGTAGCATCTATCTGTATAGCCCACTCGTGTGGCAAACAACTCGTAAGCAGCCAGCTGCCCATTGAGATGGATACAGATTTTGCATTACTTTTTCTATTCTTCTTCATCTTACGCCCTTGATGCTACTCACGGGTGGGAGTGCGAGCCCTTGCGAGTGATTGCTATCAGCGACTCGAACTGCAATGACGAGCGAGAGCGTGATCGTGGCTGTTTGCTAAATACACACTCGCAAAAACTCGTACATGAATGAATAAGTGCGAGAGTCCGAAAGGGATGCTTAAGTCGGCGCGCGTGTTCGCTAGAACGAATAAGCGTGTGTGTGAAAATTAGACCACGCGAGTACGGGCTTTGCGACACTACCCTTCACTTTACCACACCTTCTCATTCAAACCAATCCCTCACCCAAAAAAATTACAAAAATTCTTCGGTCATACACTTGCCCCCCTTTGACCTCTTCGAATGACCCACCCACGTGTCCCAATTTAGCTACTCCATCACATCAAAGCAAAGCAAAGCAAAGCAAAGCCTAGGTGCTACATTCCGTTATCGAAACTTGACTTTCTGTTTTTATACGACAGACTTCGCAGCCAGCTGTTAGAGTGCAGGACAATTGCAGGGCCAGTTGCTACGATCTTATTGACTCTAACAGCATCTCCCAGTCGAGATTCGAACATACTGCGACTGGCTTATTTGACCAGCGTCATACCTCGAAGCCAACTAGGAGGGTACATCACATATGAGTAATATTCTTGGAAATGGGGCCACTTTTGACACAAGGACATCAAATATTGAAATTTCGCTACATGATTAGTTGAAAATGGTTAAGAAATAAGAATTATACTTTAAGTATCTCGGAATAGTAGAGCTCTGGTTCGCCAACAGGCCAAACAGCTTAAAAAAAGTTGAATTTTAAGCAAACCTTCCCAAGTAACAATAGAGATTTTCCGTCAAAAAAATTTTTTTTCATTAAATGTTTGGTTTTGACTCTTAGAAATGATACCCATATAAAACTTTCTTTAATAAAGCCTCTAACTACTGTAACAATGAAAAAATAAAATACGTATATTTCAACCCGTCACTTCTCGGATGTCTTACATGCCTTTTTGTACCAGTGTCCTCTATTTTCACCACTTCGAAACCATTTGTGCCACTCTTTACTCTTGTGGCAAGCAACACACGAAACGAAAAAGAAGGTAATCATTAGCTTTTCGTTCGTTTTATCCTTTTTACTTAACCGCTGTAACACATATGTCAAAATCTGTTGTGCAATGCTGCCAGAAAAACTAAAAAATTTGATAAACAGTGCTGCCGAAACGAATTTTTTAAAACTCAACATTCGTGATTTGGTGAAAAGAAATTCAACATTCTTGTAATTTGCATTGTTTAAAAAATCGTAGTAAATTCTAGAGTCAACGAAAAAAAAAATTTTTGCACCATTGTCACTTGTATTGGGAGTACTTTCGAAAAAAAATAAGAAAAGGAGGGGTATGATCTGATGGAAAACCTCTATTCTAAAGTCGCTTGGTTTTACTAGAATTTTATAAAAGTTTTATTGCAATATTAATTATTACCTCTGGTTTTGTTATGATACTAGTTCCGGGTTCAACCACGTTACTACGCTTACAACTAAACGGATAAAAAATTTATAGAACTGGCGCGTTTACGAATGTTTTTTCGGAATGAGTTATATTAAAATGTTAAAATAATTTTTGCTAATGACTTCACTTATTGAGTTAAGCAGAAATTTGTGTTTTCTTTGTATGAGAGCCCTCCCATTAAGAGTAGAGAGAGGTCTCAAACCATCATAAGGACCTGTCCCGGTCCCAAAAACCCCTGCATACAAATTTTCACACCGATCAGTTCAGCAGTTTCCGAGTCTATAAGGGTCAGGATACGATTTAAAACACACTAATAGCACTCACGAACTGACATGACACATAGAAGAAAATCCTTTAAAAACCATCGTCCTACACATTTTGCTTGCACACTAGCACCCTCTGGTATGCATGTTGCGAAGTAGCTTGCATTTGCAGGGTTTCATACTGTAGGGTTTTTTACATTTGTATGGTTTTATGCTGAAAACTCGAAGCAACACACGCGCGCCGCGGTGTGGCCATGTTGCGAAACATGCTTTTTTGAAAAATGAGTGGTTTTTGATTGGACGATGGAATTAACGCGAGTGTCTCGTCTGTTTGTCTGTTAAAGCAACCAGTTTTCGAAAATTACAAAATTTCAATGGTGCGTTGATTTTATCTATCTATTATATCAAAATGCATGATAAAATTCGATGCGCATATGCTGTAAACCAACGTGAGACTGCTGAAAATTTATTATTTATTCAATAAGATTATTTATTATGGGCGCTATAAACCAAAGCGATGAGAATGATTAGACAGTAAAACCTTAACTTTTCTGCTCATGGATGTATTTTTAAGTGAACACTGATTTCGCTTTTTCCCAGAGCAAGCTGTAGCTTATAACTTCGTAGCAAAACGCTTAATTAAATAATGGCAATAAAAACGAAAAGCATAATCGGTTTCATTGCGTCCTTTTGCAGAGTGTGATTAGAATATATATAAGCGTATAATCTGATTCTTTAAGACGTTATAAAAATGTTCTGAAGAATGGGGCCCTTGGTCAAAAGGCAGTTTTATATCGGTAATAAGGAAGCTAATGCACACCTTATTAGATAAGTGTATTCCATAGCATTTCTTCTGAGTTTTCCATGAAAAATGGTTGTGGGGCTCATGGCGGAAACGGCGATTTCATCGTTATAAATCCAATGCGATGAAAAAATCCAATACGGTGATCAAATCCAAGATGGCTGCCAGTTTTTTACTAAATATGAAAGCCCTGTTATTTTTTACAGAGCCATGTACTTGTTTGTGAGCCATGTTAGTTGTTTCTTTGCAAATTTAGAAAATAGTATATGATATAGATGTCAAGGTTTGCTAAAAATTCATCTTTCTGTGGAATTATTGGGCCTATTAACGAACGAGAAATCTACTGTTACGGGGTACTGAAAGCGTAGTTCTCATTTTTTAACCATTCTCAACCAATCAAATACAAAAGTTCCCACATTTGAAGACCTCGTGTCAGTAGTGGCCGCGTTTCAACGAGAATTACTCATATTCATCCACTAACTCCACCACTCACTTGGCCTATCACTTTCTTTCTCAGTCACTTATGCAACTGTTTTCGTTATGAAAATTGAACCTATGAAAATTGAAAATATGAACCTTTATTCATATTAGTGCTACCGCTCGCTTGTCAGTAAGCTTCGAGGTACGATGCTGGTCTAACAATCCACTCGTCGTATGTTCGAATCACGGCTAGGCGGTGCTTGCTAGATAGTCAGTAGGATCGTTCCACCGGCCCCGTAACTTTCCTGTGCTCTAACAGCCGGATAGGCAGTCTGTCGATAAAAAAGTCTAATGTAGTAAAGTAATGTCTAATGACGGTCATACCTCCGATTATACAGCAGAACGAGTGCGTTCTGATCTCTTTTTACATTTTTGTTTCGATCAAGTTTCCTTTACCGTTTGGAGCAGCGAATGACTGAAAAACAGTCAATTGACTGGCAGTCACCATACTAACGAAAAGCACCCGTGCTATGCTTCAATACTACAAAAAAAAAACAACCACTACATGTGTATGCAAGAAGTTGGTCGGACGCCGTCCAACACAAGCGAATATTTTGCTTACGTCGGACCGGCACCGGGCGACAATCTATAATTGTGAGTAGGCGATTTGGAGACCAAAAAAGAAACGAAAAACTACGTCATCTTATGCTGTCAAGTAGTGTGCCGTTTACACTCTTCAATATGTAATAAATAAATAAATAAATAAATATGAACGCAAAGCGGGAGAAAGACTGTTGGATTCTTTTCAAAGGCCACATGGATTGCAGACAGCAGCGGCGCAAGCGGCAGATTGACTGGATTCAAAAACCAGCCAAATGATCGTTTTTGAAGCGCAAGTTGAATGCAGAAAGCGTACGCATTCACGCAGACACAGACAACTTACCTACCACATTCTCGCTCAATCACTTATACATCTGTTTTCGTAATATAAATTCTTATTTGCGAGAGAAACGTAACTTTTCTTTCTTCCTTCCTTCCAGATATGTTTTCGTGCTGAAAAGTGAACTCAGAGGAAGCACGGAGTGCTTCAATTGTCATCCAAATCTTTATTGACCTTTTCGAGCAATAAAACCTGGGTCCTAATCTATTGCTTTACGGTACTATATTTCTACATGACATAGATGTTAAAACATACCAATGAAATGAGTTCTAAGACCCTAGAACGCTTAATTGCGCCATCCTACGGATATCAATGTTGTTACGTACCTGAAATAAACGGGAAGAAAAGCAAAGAATTAGTGGCCATGGAAAGGCTTCAGTGATTGATAATAAAGAATCGGTAGAATATATCCAAGGGTCCGTCTTTTAAATGCTCTCTTATACTGCAGTCCGTGTAAGAACTTTCTTACCTTCTAAAATGGTTTACGTTATGACTCCGTATAGCCATATACAAGTAAATAAGAAAAAAAAAACACTCCCGGTGGTGAATTTAATCCGGGACTTGTCGTGCGAATGTCGGCAACTTACTGCTTTGCTTCTGTCGCACTGATTGAGTAGATAACAGTATATCTCCTCGGTGGTAGAAACAAAGAGTCATGTAAATAATATCGTTGCATGAGAAAGTGTGTGACGCGTATACGAGACAGTGATAGAATTGGGAGCATAAAACAAATTAGGTATTAGACTACCCAAGTAGTAGTAGTTTAGCTAGTAAAACAATCGGATACCAACATAAAGAACTTGGATGCGAACCCCACCTGCCATCGCTCCAATATATTTTAAGTCTTTATATTATGTTTTAGATACTTTCTCATTTTCCAAAATAAGAGAAACGAATTTATTCCATTGAGCATTTTAGTTTTGAATAGTGTTTAATTTCGTAGCTTACAAGAATTATTTGCAAAAATATAGCGATATCGTTTTAAAGTCTTACAAAATTGCATATCAAAAAATGTCAGGGTAAAATACATTTACATTAAAAAAACCTCTTGGATTCAAAGTTTCAACACAAAATTTTACAACAAAGTTACTGGTTTCTGCTAAATTTCAATATAACCATCAGTCTAGATCAGTGGTGGCCACGGGACTAGCATAATGCAGGCTAAATCAGATCTCCTCAATAGATTCCCGGCCCGAAATGACTTCTGACATTAATAAATTCAACCTATAGTTCCCGTCCACCATCCATTAGGCCGCAAGGACCATATTCAAGAGCCGCATGCGGCCCGTGGGCCGCATTTTGGCCATCACCGGTCTAGATAAATAAAAGTCAATGTATGTTTACATGTTCCGCTATAGCTCCGGAATGCTGAAATCGTTTTTTGCTTGGCGCACATCCTTCTTGACAGTGGCTGGTCTGTTTTGTAGTAATTTTGATTTATTTGGGTCAATTTTGAAACGTCCCTCTTTTGTTTAAACAGTCGATGGCGTTGGTAGAGCCAAGAAGATTAGGGCGAGTCTGTAACGAAACACTGCGGCGGTTCCTAAGTAACCCGACTCTTTGGCCTTCCACCACGGATTCTTTCAGGTGGGTGGAGTAGCTAATGCGGATAACCACAGGCTGTTTTGCGTCCCTCTGTACGCAGAACCTTGTACAAAGTAACAGATCTACTTATTTGTGCTTTATTTCCTCTTCGAGTGATTCGGGTTTTAAGGTACATCAGTCGGGGTGGTTAGCAGGCTAGTCCACGCTCTTGAAATCGTTACACTACGTAGGGTATGTTGCTACATCGTCGTAATTGCCTATTCCCGTCCTATCCAACACAAATTATTAAAAATATCAGCATTTTTATGACACACAATGCAAAACTAGTTATTCCCTAATATTTTAGTTTGTTGTCTATCATACGCAATCAATCAAAGTGAGCTGAGATCTATTTAAATGCTTTTTATCATTAAAGAAGTCCTACCAGCCAAATTTACTACGTTTTTTCGTGCGACGAGGAAGACAATGTCGACTAAGCGTGCTAATTTCCATCATTCATAAATGAAAATAACTCACGCAAGGCATTGTCGTTATTCTACAGCTAGAAAAACTTGCCTGACCTGCAGAAATTTTGTAGAATAACATTTGTCATGCCGTCCGACACTAATACATACGTGTTAGCTTCGTAAACATTGTTGTGATTTTTAGTTCGGACGATGAAAAATTTTGTTGGACGGATTTTAAAACGGTACGACGAATTTTAGCAATAAAGTCAGTTGCGTAATTTCAATAATATGCTTTAATAGTCGCTTTTCAGTGATTTCAAAGTTCACGGATCGGAAGGTAAGTGTGTTTTAGTCAAATCAGTACAAGAACTTTTGGAGTATTCACTAAATCCATCCAGCAAATGATGAAAATTAGAACGGCTTTCCTTATTACGACGGGAATTAGAAAAAGACCCTACATAAAATGAAGAGCATTAAGAAAGCAGATAGGAAAGACCCCATTCGGCTGAGTTGTAACAGGATTGAGCAGCATCAAAATGAAAAGCTTGCTTCTGGAAAAGTAAATTGAAACTTGAATGGTTTAAGTGACCTGGAAAAAAAATCAGCTGCAAAACCATTTTCATTTCATTTGAATGAAAGATATTTCCCCCTTGTAATAGACTCGGATTAGCACAGTTAATAATCGCCAAACAAGTTCTGATATTGTAGTTTGGTTCTTTCACATACAAAGTTGAATCTCATTTATTACACTCTAGAAAAACCTTTGGCTAACATGTTTCATCCTTTTTTATGCTCCCCTGCTTCCAATCTGTAAATTTTATGACCTCTATAAAAATGATCGATAATTCACTAGTACAAATCGGTTCCAAAGGCTTCATCTCGCCCGAGTGAAATGATATACACTGTATCACAAATACGCATGGTCCTGACTGTCCTGACCTTTTTCATCCGACTTTCATTCCAGAAACGGGTCTGCCTTTCGGTCCTTTTATACGGTACCATCTGCTTTGAACACCCGCCGCCGCACGGCGTAGGATTTAACCTCCTCCTGGCGGCACGGCAGCACTCCGTCCGCATTTACATTGCGTCATTCATCCGTGACACGTGACAACACCGGACCGGAATGGAGTCCACTCACTCACGAGCTAGCAGCTCGTACGTACTCGTCTGTACTGTCATCATCCGGCTTAATTGTCAGGCGATAAATGTCGCCATAAATTTAAACTTCAAATTGAGAGCTGCACATCCGTCACGGTCACGGTCGGTCGGACGGTTAGGATGTTCGAAATTTCCCAAAATGATGCTGAACAAGTTTGATTAAGGACGGTCTTAGGAACGGACAACGTAAACGTTCCTAAGGGGACGACGTTTTCTTCGCTAGGCGAAAATAGGACAAGTGAATTCGAAATTAAGTTTTATAGTGTGCAAATTCTTCCAGCAGCAGAGCAATAAACACATTTAAAGAAAAATCTTTTTCCTGGTAACGCTTCTGGAGGGGCAGAAAATCTACCCTTCACAAGTTGGCTACGAAACACGTAAGTGAGTGAAAATTGGCAATAAATAAATTAACTCTTCTAGGTACTGGTGGTTATGGCTGAATAGGAGCACTTTTTCTCCGAGTCATCTGCCATACCTGCTTGAAGAAGAAAAGAGTTCAACCTAGCAAAAGCGCGACTTTTTCGTAGGCCCCCGCCGGCGGCCGATGCAGTGCGAGAAAGTGGAGCCGGCTTGAAAGTTTTCCTTGTTGTGTGCCGCCTTCGGAACTGACGACGACGACGACGACGACGCCAACGACGCCAACTCAATGTGCTGCCGCTGTACGCTCGATGACTTTCTTCTGCTCCGTTGCACTTTTACCATTGTTTCGGAGAGAAGTAACTTTAGCCTCATTGGAAAAGTTTCACTTTTCGTTACCCCCGAATGCTGCCTCATCCCGGTGTCTAGTCAGTCAGTCAGTAAGCCATTCGACGCGGCGAATATGTGCTGGAAAGTCAGTAAAGCCGTGCTTACTAATTATTACCTTCGATGTACAGAGAGAAAAGTTTTCGTAAAACTAACTTGTTAAAATATATTACCTGCTGTTAATAGGGTAATTTGAGAGGTTGCTTCTGATTTAGTTTTTTGCCTGCCTATATTTCACGGCTGTTTATGAATTATAAATATGAAAACGTGCAGAATATTTAAACATAATTTGAAATAATTGGCACGTGGCACAAAAACCGTGCATTTGGTTGAAATTTTCGTTTAAAAGTTTTGACTTCAGTTAGGGTATTTTGATGCTACATAAAAATAAATTAACTGTTGGTAGTAAAACTAAACTTTGTCGCTAATGTTTGCTGAAATCCATCACTTAAGCTTAGGTCATATGTCGTAACGCATAAATGGAAATCCGCTATCACTTGAGGAAAGTCTATTATCGTATCCACAGGAGGACACTAAAATACCATCATCAATCAATGTGTTCATGGACGACTGGCTGCCCCCGTTGAGTGAGTATTGTTGTTCGCTGCTTGACATTGCTAGTATTATCTTTCGTACACGGCACCGTTCCGAAGACGTCGAAGAAATCAAATTGCCTAAAAGCACTCTCGAGTCTGATTTTGTTGAGTTTCTGTACTTGCGTAATTCTAGATATTTTGCCCGCTGGTAGCTTGATGGTTTTTTGTTTCTCTTTCTCGATGTTATGGCTGAAGTTTGAATGGTTTTCTTTCTAGACTGAAAATGAGCTGCACTTAAATTTAATTCAGTTTCTTTTTGGATATTATTCCTTGTAATTCTCTCCATCACTCTTATCCTGTTAGAAATTAATTTTGTAACTTAAATATCATTCTCCATCCTCATTACAGCACAGTGCACTGTGAACATTAGGCTTGACCATGTAAATGTGGTTTGAATTTCATTCACCTTTAAACAAATTATCAATAGTCTCATTATGAGGTTCTAAGTAAAAATTGTAAACAAAAGATTAGAAAACTAAAGGCTGTTGTTTAGTGATCAATTCGAGTTTGACAGTTGCGGACCTGTTGGAAAATGGAGTCGTCTCCTTTAAGGCCCCCAAACGTCAATTTACGTAGATACTGGTTTAAAACCAATTGAATTCAATATCATTTAAAGGAACCACTAAAGTCCCAAAAGCTCTGTATTATGATATCGACGAGTGATGTTATCAAATGTGTAAGTAAAAAGCCTCTTACACATTTGATAATATTTTAACTAATTTAGGGTATCCTTATGGAAATTTGCTTAGCATTCTCAGTGCATTTTTAACGTTTCTTTACGCTCCACTCCCCTAGCAAACACATAACTTTACCCTTAGCCACTAAAAAAGATTTGCTTTCATTCGAAAACCTCCGCACCGAAAAAAAATCGCAGTTCAAAGTTTGAACACGCGTTGGCTGCAAACTGCAAAACCGATTGCCTCTGCCTGTACGCGGCACGCAACAACGAGCGTACAACAATCCAACCCACGGGTGGGGAGCAGTTGTTGGTTGGGAAAGGAAACTTTTCCTTCTAGTTATGATATCCACCGGCATCGCACCTCCTCTAAAGTTGGCAAAAGCGCAAATGAAATTGAGCCAGCAAACTGTTGCTGCCTGCTGCTGGGGCGTTCTGCTGCCTAAACTAGACTAGACTAGACTAGACTGCTTCTGGAAAACAACAAATTTGATCTTCCTTCGTAATCATCGTAATGCTACGGGAAAGTTTGCGTTTTAACCCTTTTTTTACCACAGCATTTCTCTGTAATACTTATGTTCTAGATAGAGAGAGAGAGAGGAATAATTTTTCGTCTTTTATAGAATTATTAATTAAGTAACTCATTTAGGTTGGGGATGACTTTACACGCATGCATGTTTAATTTTCACTAGCAACAGCTTGAGATCAGGCAGTACGAGGATAAACTTCGACAATCTGGGCAATTATTTATTCAGCTATATTAAATTACCAAAGTAATTTATTTATCCGGGCGGCAGAGTGATCCAATATTCCCCGCTGGGTTGTGTTAGCAAATGAAATGTAGCTAATTTCTATTTTTAGTAGTTTAAAATAAAGTTGTTTCAGTGAGTTTTATTACTGATTTCATTTTTTTTTTGCTTTTCCTTGATTTATCAAACTTATTTTAACTTTTCGTTTGCTTTTTATTGACTTCATAATCTGGCACAGATTGGTAGTCGTATTAAATTGACTGTTTTCTATTTATTATTTTCGATTTGTTTTCATCTTTTAGGTAGCCTAATCCTTCGTCTATCTTCTCATTTTACCTTAATTTGGTTATTATATACAATTTAGCCTAAACTGATTGTTGACTGACTGGCTTTTAAAATTGTATATTTTAGTATATTCTTGATGAATCCCATTTATCTTTCACAACTGTTTGCTTTTTTTGTTGGAAAGATATTACATAAAATTTCTTTGTTCTTTTTTCTGTATGCTGTATTGTGCTGTTTCAATCTATTTTTATGACAGTCTTAGGTTAGGTAATTTCTTGAGGAAAAGGTATGCGCAGTTCCTACAGCCGTTCTTCAGTTTTTGAGAATGATTTTTTTCATCGAATTCAAAACTACGTGAGAGATACGGTCGTGGTTGGACTACCCGCTGCAATTTTACGCTTCTGGCAAAACAATGTGACTGAATTTTCTAGCAGCAGAATCAATGGAAGAAGAGATCTAAATTTCAAATGATTTCTTACGCCAAAGTATTCTAACAGGAAGGAAATGACGTGATAATGAATAAAAATTGACAAAAATAAAAAAAAAATTCGAAATGGCACCAAAATGAAACAAAAATAACGGAAAAAGCATAAAAAAATAAATTCAATGATACATAAAATAATTCAAAAATAATTCAGTATATGAGACAAAACCAAATACAAAAATAAAAAATGATTCGACACAAAAATTACATAAAAATGATTTAAAAATAACATAAAGATGATTTATAAATGACACAAAATGATACTAAACTAACTCAATAATGCATTAAAACAAGGTACAGAAAAGTAAAAAAAATCGGCAAAGATATGAAAAATGAAACAGAAATGACGCAACATTGACTTAGAGAAGATTCATTTACCCTGTACTTGGGACTTGGTTACAGCGAGACCTTCATTTAGATCACTTGGGGTATCAAAAGGCAATAATGAAAGAGTAAGATTGGCATAGAAATGAGAAATACTACAAAAATGGATTTTAAGCGACACAAAATAAAGGAAAATGATTAAAAAAACTGGTACAAAATGTAACAAGAAATAACATAAAAATAACGCAATAAGCGAAGAATAAAAAGAACCTATAGAACACCACATTAGGACTACAGGACTACACATTAGTCTCTCTGTAGTGATAGTAGCATGTATCCATGCATGTAATTATTCGATTCTTCATGTATACATACTATACGCAGCATATATACATGCTACATGCGTTGTATGTAACATTTATCAAAGTAGTAACATTGTATACGTCCGATCCTCAATATATTCCAGAGTTATTTCTATGTGCATTTGGAAACAATTTAACAAAATCATGAACACAAACTGTTGCTTTCCTGCTACCTAACAGAAAATAAAGTTTGTTTTTATTACCAATCGTTCTACCACGTTGAAGGGATTTTACCAATTCAATCCCATTTTATCAACAGCACACCTTTTCACTACACTTCCAATGCAACGCAAACTTGCGCATCCATACAGAATTAAATTATAACCGAACACTATAGCTGCAGCGCACTTTTCCAAAACATACATCAAATTCGCCTAGGTTTAAACGTCTCGCCGTAAAGAATTTGCAATCTGTTGAGACGATGGACCTTAGTCATTTTTTCTGGCACACTTCCCTAACACAGATATCAAATTGGACAAGTTTTAATCGCGTTCGATAGAAATTTTTTGGCACGAGGAGCTTTGTCACTTTTTCTGGCATACTTTCCAAGCAAGGACATCAAAATGGTCTAGGTTTAATCGCGGTGTTAAGAAATCTTGTTGAGACGAAGAAACCTTTTCCCTTGTTTTGGTTTACTTCCCAAGCACAGATATCAAATTGGTGTAGGTTTAGATCATCGTAAAGATTCTTCCATCCAATCACGAAGCGACGATTTCCAGTTATACAATGCTTTATTAATTTCAATTTTTCATAGTACGTACTTTGGAATCGATGCGTAGAAGATTTTCCGATCGATTGGCGTAAAAATGTTTAAAATCGGTCTGGAAACCGCTAAGCTATTAGCGCACAAAATTTTTCATTTTTCGTGACGCTCGCACTTGTCGATTCTTTGGAATGACACCCTATCCCAACCCTTGCCGTAAGACGTAGTTCTACGTCAAAATGGTACAGAATTGCTTCATTTCTGTATGGCACTAAATGCCGTTAACATTAGAAACAAAGGTAAAAATATTAAAAATACAAAAGCAACACAAAAAATAATGTAAAAATAACACAACAATGAAGCAAAACCAAATACGAAGATACAAAAAGAACCTCGAAAGAACACAAATATAACAACAAAATGACACAAAAAAGAAAAATAATACAAAAACGACATCAATTTGATACAAAAATAACAAAGACGGTTTAAAAATGATACTAAGTGATACTAGAAGTAATACAAAAATAATACCATAATGACAAAAAAAAAACATAAACAGGACCCCAAAAGAACACTAAAATAAATAAAACAATTGACATCGAAATGAAAAATGATGCAAAAATGGAACAAAAGAATTCCAGAAACAATCTAATATTATAAGTTTATTATAAGCATAAAAAATTAAACCAGCATAAAAGGAATAAAATAACACAAAAAGTTATAAAAAGTAGGACAAAAATCAAAAATGCTATAAAAATTGCTATGAAATGATACAAAACTAACAAAAAAGATACAAAAATATGGTTTCGAGAAGATACAAAAATAACAGAGAAATTATTCAAAATTGATACAAGATTGACACAAAGTAAAACAAAAATAATACAAAAACAATGCAACGATAAAAAATAAACAAAAACTCCCCAAGCATTGGAGTTTTATTGCACTCTTATGGTGGCTTTCATGATCGAAATTGGTTCTGAAAACTGGAATAAGAGCACAATAAAACTGACATTGAAACTTGGAACATAAATCACAAAAAAACGAAAAAATTAAAACTGAACATGTAAAACGGTACAGAAATGAAACAAAAATGACACCTAAATGATACCGAAATAACAAAGAAATTATTCAAAAATAATAGGAGAATGTCCCCGGTTATGAAACAGGTTTGGTTTCTTGGCCATAGCTTTTGATCGGGTGATCCAATTTTAAATTTTTTTAAAGCATTGGAAAGTTTAAACGTATACCTATCTTTTTGCCTAAGGAAGTATATGGTTTTTGTTTAAAACACAAAAGATGTAGCAAAATTTCAAAACATGGTTTTTTGTGGCTAAAAGAAAAGTGTCCCGGCTGTGAAACACCTCGGGAAAGCTTAAGAAAAGTAAAGAAAATATATAAATATCGAAGGAAAATCAAAAATTAAAATCATTTATTCATGGAAAATACTAAAAATACAGAATCATTCATCAATTTCTTCGTTTAATCATCTAAATCTGAATCGCAATGAATGCATGTAAAAAAGCAAGCAATCATATTGACGCATTTCAAATGCACTGGCCTGTTACATATGTTACAAAAAATTTAGTTTTTGCTAAGCCTAAATAAATACTGCTGCCATAAAAACTCGTAAAGCCCCAATTGAAGTAATGTACG
The DNA here is from genome assembly GCF_943734655.1 of Sabethes cyaneus. Classification (NCBI taxonomy): domain Eukaryota; kingdom Metazoa; phylum Arthropoda; class Insecta; order Diptera; family Culicidae; genus Sabethes; species Sabethes cyaneus. Next base: position 125,202,900 of record NC_071353.1, on the reverse strand, counting down.
ATCATTGAAGTATAAAATAATTGATTTTCTAGATGTTTCACAACCGAGGAACTCGACTGTTTCATAACCGGGGCGGTGTCTATTTCACCAAAAATTTGTCTGTGCGATGAAATAGAGGTCCAAAACTTAGCTTAGGGTAAGGAACGAGTTAAGCAGTGTCACCTATTTTAATCAGTTGAACATAAATGAGCCGAAAATGCACTTTTTTATTCATATTTTCAAAATCTTTTGATAGGATCATCTTCACAAATCACTTAGCCATACATTTGATTCACACAAACACAATTTATTGGGTTTCCGACAAGAAATATGATGAATTAAAAATTGTTGTCCAAAAACGTACATTTTTCAGCTGCTGAAGGCGATCGCCACCTCGCTACTACGAATCCATCACATTTTTCAGCACTGATTACAACCACTCTAAAAGTCAAGCACTCAATTGTCACATACCATATTATTCAGTCTCTTTTTTTTCTATTATCTAAGGCTTTGTCACTAGCCGAAAGTTTTATTATTTTCTAAACAAACATGAAAACATATTCTGAATTGACGGAACCTGTTCACCACTAGCAGCAACTGCAGCACAACTGATGAACTATCGTGTTGCCAAGACACTGTTTCGGTTCTGGAAATAAGAATTATAAGTTTGAAATTAACTGAAACCTCCTATGGTGAAAACGTGGTTCAATACTTTCAAGAGAAATGTATGTTCATAATTATTTTTTCTTTATCGAAAACAACACAAAAGACAGCTTTTTCAATAATTTTCGAAGATTTTCTCAGTGATTTAATAAAGCAACGATGTGTTTCAATGTTATTTGCTTTGACAACACTGTTCTGAGTCGGAACGTTTGTACTGCTATATGTTTACCTCTTTTGTTCTCTCACCATCCTTATGAACAGCGAGTGAGACGTCAAACTCGCAGTTTCCCATAAGAACACCAGAGAATAAAAGAGACGACGAATACCGTTTGCCGAACGATGCGGTGAGTGTATGCACCGATAAACAATTTAGACAGACGGCATTTTACGCATCAATGCCGATACGCTATGCCGATTACGCATCAGATGCCGATTAGTAGGTCGCGGATAGGAACGCGAACTTACTGAATGGGGGGAAAAGTTCGAGGGATTTTTTAAGGGGACGTAAAAAAAATCAGATTTCAGGATTGCTTAAAAAAGCACCTTGCGGGTGAAAATGGGTTCGATCTGTTCAAAATTAGTTCCGCCGCTCCAACTTTTAAAGCGAAAAATCAAAAGTTTAGCTCAACAATAGTGTCTTCCAATGGTAACAGCTTGAAGAACTAAAGATAGCAAGAAGATTGGTATGCTGATATCCCCCACTTAGTCAACCCATCGCTTGTAATAAGGTAAAACAATCAGTGACCCGCTTAGACTGCTTAAAACTTGTTCTTTGCCCTATATGCCTTTACCTGAGCTTTTTGATTTCATTTGGTACACAAAATAATCAATTGCAAAACATGCGGAAAAACTTTTTTGAGCGTTTTTTCAAACACTTTTCCTACAAAGTATTGTAAATGTTGAAGTTTAACCGTTGTTTGCTCAAAAGTTACATTACTATGAGACTAGACGTTGGCAGTAACTAGACTGCACTAGGATAATAAAAACGTTAAAAATTACGGGTGTTTCACAACCGGGGCCGTTTCACAACAGGGGACAATCCCCTACAAAATTACCATAATAATAAAATAGCACAAGCGACACACAAGACGCAGAATATTCCAAAAAGAGTAGCAGGTTACAAGCATGCCACAGAAATGAAAAATAATACCAGAAATAATACAGAAATAAAAAATGATACTCATAAAAATGCAATATTTACAATAAAATAATTCAAAAATGATACAAAAATTAACCAAGAAGCAAAATAAAAATAACACAGCAGCAAAAGAAGACAAAAGGCTCCCAAAATGCACTTGAATAATAAAAAAAACTGACGCAGAAATGAAAAATGGTACACTAATGATACAAAAACGTTGCCTGAATGATACAAAAATATGGGAAAGTGATGTAGAAAATATGCAAAAATAACACGAAATGATACAAAAAAATACGAAAATAATGCAAAACAAAATATAAAAATACTAAAAAAACTATAAAATGAGCAAAACCAACAAAAAACATTAAAAAATTATACAAAAATGGCACCGAAAAATACAAAAAAATAAAAATGGAACAAAAAGGGTCCCAAACGGCAATAAAATAATAAAAAAACTTAGTCACATAAATAAAAAATGGCACGGAAACAATTACAAAATAACAGAAAAACCCGCAACACTAAAATAAACCACAAAAAAACTCAAGAAAAGCGCAAACATAACAAAAAATATAAGGAAATGATTAATGAAACCAGAAAAAAAATTATAGCATTTTGATTCAAAAAGATACAAAAATGGCACAAAAGACTTCAATAAACAATCTAATACGCTTTATTACGTCTGTAAGGAATATTAAACCTCTGACAGGATGTCATGTTTTCATAACAAGAATCACACCCAGCTAGCAGTAACTCGTATATCAATGTACAAAAACTATCGTAAATATTTCTTAACAAATTTGAATTCGCAACTAAAGCTTGATAAAGTGATTCCGAGTTGATTTTCAATGATATATAATGATAATAACTGACATACATATGATTTTCAGCACAAAATCGGATAGCATTACGAAGCGAGTCGCGCTTAATCGGATATTAACGTAAATAAATACTTATATAGTCGTAACGCTTATAATTACAGTCCGGACTCGATTATCCGGGGATTCGATTATCCGGGTTTTTATACTCGATTAGGCCATTACAAATATTTTATAAAGTTTTTGTCCTTCCGGTGTTCGGCCACTGAAGGGGGGGGGGGCGAACAAAAAACAAAGTGAATTTTTTAATCGAGCAAAAAAAAAACATGGATTTTAAGAATTTTTATTTAAGGTTTAAACGTGAAAACCTAATCTATTATTGCTTATAATATATACGTTATTATTTTATATGCAAAAATATACGAAAAAAGACAAAAACGAAGGAAATTTTTTTTGAACGATTTTCGGAAATTCCATTGTTCGAATTTCCATTTCTGTTTCGTGCTAGAAGCGTTAATTCAACTCTGAGACTCATTTTTCGAGTTTTTCAGACTGTAGAGCCCACAGACAATTGATTTTATAAAAAGAAATTTGACTCATATCCTACAAATTATTTTTTTGCCCCCCGATTTTTCAAACCAAAAACTTCCAACTTCCAAAAACAGATTTCCAAGGGACAAAAACAACAATAATTTGCATGGCCTTATTCGGGTGAAAAAAAAAATCATTTTTTTTGATGATTTATTTTAAACTCAAATGTCACAGTTTTCACGTTAGATAATGATTCTAGCATGACAAATACTGATTCACCTTCCTAAAGGTATGAAATTCCTTTCCTATATATTTTTAGTAGCAAGTAATGAATAAAATGATATCAATTTTTTAATTGTTGTGCGGTATGATTTATAATTCATCATCATCATCATCATCATCATCATCAAAATAATCATCATTCTCAACAAAATCATCATCATCATGATAAGCATCATTATGATCATTATCATCATCACCAACATCATCATCATCATCATCATCATCATCATCATCACCATCATCATCATCATCATTATCAAAATCATCATCATCATAATAATCATCATCAACAAAATTATCATCAACAAAACCATCACCATCATCAAAATCATAATCATCATCAGCAAAATCATCATCAGCAAAATCATCATCATCATGATAATCAGTATCAAAATCATCATCATCACCATCAACATGAATACCACCGGGTATTTTTTTACTTGTATCTGACTCTGTACGCGTTTCAGACGTAAACTCTTTTTTGGAAAGTGAGGAAGTGTTTAGTGCGAAAAATGATAAACTGGAAAATTCAAAAATATATTGCGTCGCTCAAAACTAAGGTTAGGAGAAACAATACTAGGTATTAGATCACCTAATATAAAGATGTGGCAGTAGTTTAGTCAGTAAAACATTCGGCTACCAACCGAAAGAGCGTGGGTGCCCCACCTGCTATTGAACGACCCTCTATATTTATAATATAATACCGAAATTTTTGTTTCTCTAGCTGAATAAATGTGTGCAGAATGCTAAAATTGGGAAAGCATAACAAAACTTGACATTAAGGGCCCTATTTTGTAAGCCACGTCGAGCAACGCGACTCGACTCAGTCACTGTCGAGTGTCGAGCGCGGAGAAAACGGGCAGCGCGAGAAACGGGCGACTCAAAATAAAATAAGCTCAATCGTCAGTTGCCGTTTAGCGGTCGAGTCAGTTGAGTTACACGACAAAATCGTGTCGCATGTGATTTACAAAAGTAGAGCAGTCGAGCAAACAAACACTCGAGGTGACTTACAGAATACGGCCCTAAATATACTGTAGAATAGAAGATGACTAGGTCGTGCAATCAGAAAACACGCTTGGCTGCGACTCTTTCCTCTTTCACATTAAGTATTCACTCTTCCTAAAGTAAAGCAAAAAATTGCGTGTCGATAAACAAAAAAGAAATAAATATCACAATAACATAATAATAAAACAAAATATAACAACCAAAAAGGCTCTAAAAAATTAAGAAAACTGACACAAAAATAACAAAATAATTACCCCAAAATCTCACAATATGACACAGAAAAGGCATTAAGATGGTTAATTTGAATTAATCAATACATTTAACTAAAGGAGTACTATACTCACTGCGTACTACAAAAGCTTGATGCCCCACCTTCTTTACGTAGATAACAATAATTTTGCGCTTTATCATTAAATATTCACAGTACTTGAAGGCTCACTTTTTATTTAATATTATTTCAAGCAATTTAGTACACACATGAGTTTCATGATAGTTCATTAGTTTTTGTTCCTTAGTTATCGATCGTTAGTATTTCAGCCATAACTTAGGTTAATCAAAATAATGATATTCCACGTTATTCATGGCTATATTATTTTCATCTCCTTAAATTACTTTCCAGCAGATCATAAAATATCTTTTTGCTTGCCACAGGTACAGGTAATTTGATTTACATATCGTTTCAAGTAATGATTAATGTAACTGCAAGCTCCAGTTCTCGACGGAAAACTTTGTGTGATCTTTCAAGGGAAACGAAATCGCCACTGCACCGTGACGAATTTACTTTGCCGGCAAATGGTGCATTGCTATTTGTTTACAGCCGATTTGTGGCCAATGAAGAACTACACTCTAGCAGTTACCTCACGTCAGCCGTGCGTAGTATTTTATTTGGTCAAATTAACGTACTGTTCCTCGCAACATAAAGTTCAGTCGACGATAGTGGTTTTGTGATTAAAGCAGGAAAAAAACTAGAACAGATGCTTAGATTAATTTCGTGCCCACGCATCCACGTCAGCAGCACTTCAAATTACTTCTGAGGAGCATCGATTTGTCAATATAACAAGAGCACCCATCTTTGTTGGTTTATGTCACGCAATGTCACCCGATATCGCACTCGGACGTTTTTGGAACTGTGAGTGACATTCACCAGACATGCCAGTTAATTATTGATTACATTACGGCTGTGATAGTCCTGCCCTTTGCCGAGATTTTATGAGTGCTAGTGGAATTCAAATAAACACATTAGGAAGTGAAAATGAAGTCCTACATTAACTGTGAATCTTGCTAACAAATAAGTGATCTGATGTTGAATTAGTACAATGAATTTCAGCTTTCAGTAAAACTGAGGATTTTAATTTTACTATGATAGTAAATGAAGTATATATATTGATTTTATGTGCAACGTAAGAACACTAAATAACGCGATTACTAGACACAACACTTATGGTTCTTACAAAAAACCTTAAGTGTTGTGTCTAGTAATCGCGTAAATGAAGTAATAGAATAATTCTAAATTCTTGACTTTTCATGTATTATGATTGAACGGATTCCTAAAGTAGAGCAGATATAGTTCTCTTCTATTTTAACAATACTCCATTCATTTCGCAATGTGTTCCCTGACAACACGAACAGAGACAAAGTCCTTCATTAACGCCACAGCGAGCAAAGGGCACAAAACAAAAACCTTTTGCCCTGCCAACAGATGACGGGCTTGGCAATTTCCCAACTTTTGTAGCTCAAACGAGTCAAGGAATTTCTGTCTTTCGTCGGCAGTGAATAGGCGCCCCGCAAAGTAAGAATCCGGCCGGCTTGCCTTCTACTGTTATTGTTTGCTGGTGGGATTGCAGCAGCAGTGACAATCACAGTGAGTGACAAAGTTTTTCACCTCCTGCTGCTGCTGCTGCTGCCTTACAGCTTGATACAGCAAAGCTTTCGGCGATATATGTCGCGAGTAGAGCGTTGAAAGCAGTGTCTGGTTGATTGATGGCTGCGCTGAAACGATGTGAAGTCAACGAGACAGTTAATATGGAAATAATCTGCCGAAGCGGGCCAAAACTTGCCTACTTACATCGGCTTGAATTTATATTGAAAAAAGAAACTTTTTCTATCTATCTTGAGGGCATTAAGAAAAGGTTGACTGTAATTTTGCTTTGAATACTGCTTTGAAACCATCCTATTGTCAGCATGAAAGTAAGTTTCGCGTTTCCATACTGCGAACACCCTATTCTAAACTAGAACTATAAATTACGTTCAGATACCTCATTGAACAACAAATCCAGCTGACCTCAACACCTAGGGACCTCAACTAAGTTTATAATAAACCGAGCCGGAACGAAGCAAACGCAGACAAACATTATTGACATGTCGACAAGACAATTACAACTCCCATCCGGAGCGTCGCGTCGCGTCGGTTTCGAGCTCTGAAGAAAAAGTGCCAATTTTGCACCCCACATGCCGCAATCGTCCAAAACAGCAGCAGCAGCCCACTCACACTCATCGCTTCCTGCCGATTATCCTGACAAATGGCGCGAGGACAGCGCTCAGTGAGGCGGAAATGCGAGTTTGTGTTTTCTTTCTCCTCCTTTTTTACAGACGTTTTTTTTTCAACAAACTCTCTCCCACCGCACTCACTATACAGGCTACACTACTGTGCGGGGATGTTTTGTAAATGGTAAAGGATGTAACCGAATCTGCAAACAAACAATCGCCAGGGGAGAAACGAATTTAATTTATTTGGCAAACCGGGAGGAAACGGTTAGGGAGCGCTTCAAATAACAATGTTTTACGTAAGTTTGTTTTGTATCATGTTGTGCGTTACTACGGGGGTAACAAACCCATTTGCTGAAAATTGAACCCACATTGTTTTTCGTGCTTAGAATGATTGTAAAAACTCAATTAATACTTTGGTATCGTGTCAAAAAACGTTTTAAAGCTATTATGTATAAATATTACTAACTTAATATATTCCTAATCAATATTATCACTGTCCCATGCTAATTTCTAAATCAAATTCTCATCAAGTGCTTTGCTAATAATGTTGCAAACATTCAGAAAAAAGTCTCAAAAAGTGTTTGCCAACAGCTCCCACGCAAAAAAATCAGCACACATCGCACGTCTCGGTATTTTCTTTTTTTTTGTTATACACCGGTGAAGAGGAAAATTACTTTGTCAGAAGTGTGCACTTCCTATAAGAGCTGCAATTGTCGCGAACGAACGAACAGTAGACCAGCCAGCAGCTGCGTGTAAGTTTAACCATAACCGTAAAGTTTCTAACTATACTTGTCATGACCTAGAAAAAAAGAACTGAATGAATGAATTGCACTTCAAACTCTTTGAAATATAAGTCAAGTAATTCGTCTCTTAGAATATAGAGGAATGCAATGCAAAGCAATGAAGCAAGTAAAATGTTCAGTATTAGGTTAAAATCTGGACTAAAAGTAAATGTAGACACCCCTCGTGCGGTACGCCTCTTGTGGTAGAAACTGGAACCATTTGACATAACTTTGTTTACATGTTTGTGAGCAACAACTGGTGCAACTGGTCTGGTTTAAAATTGAAAGTGCCAAAAATGCCAAAATCAACAGTGTGTAATGCTCTGAAGGGTTATAGGGTGAGTCTAGGTGTGAAAAAGCAGCAAAGAACATTCAAGAAAACAGGAACTAGGGACCGGGAGCTTATGAGGAAGATATTGAGATACGTTCAGTCCAATCCTGGCATCTTAATCCGGGATATGGCTAGAAGATGCAATGCCAACTATCGAACCACGCGGAATATTCTCGCTCGAGAATGCCATAGGTTTTACAGTGCCAGTAAACATCCGAATCAGCACTTGAAGCAGAATTTGGTAGCCTAGCAGCACCTTCCCGGTGAAAAAGTTTACATTATAATTGGCGATAGCGATGTGCCAGGCAAGTTCGTGTTTACTGATAAAGTCGAAAAGAGGGCCATGATCCGGTAAGGCATCTGTAGCTGTGGACTGAAGACTCAGCTTTTCAACACTTCCTCAACAGTGACATTAAGTGTATATTTACATGGAAGAATGCCTGAAGAAACGGATTTTCCCATTCATTCGTAAATATATATTATATTCCGGCCTGCTTTAGCTAGCTGTCACTACCCTTAAGTAGTACTAGAGTGCCATACAGCTAATAATGTCAATTTTGTTCCAATTTTCGGGAATTAAATAAACGAAACATTTAATTATAATTAATTGTTTCGTTTAGTTAAGTCCACTGCACATCTAATTTGATGAATGCTTCTTGTAGCAGTTTTTCTCATTTATAAGCTCTATCCATCCTCTTTACAAAACCGTATTGTTTGTAGTTTATTTCAAAACAAGATGAATACGAAGAAAAGGCAACAAATAGATTACAAAAAGACGGAAAAAGGCAACGATAATATGACGACGAAAGAACGACGGAGAGACAATAAATAAATGACACAAAGACGACGAACGTGCAGTGAAAACACAACGAAAAGACGACGGAAATACGACGAAAAAGAGAAGACAAGTAGGCGCAAAGACGAAAGACGACAAAAATATGATGGAAAGACGCTAAAAGAACTACAAAACATCACAAAAGACGATAAAAATGACAAAAAATCGCTGAAAAGAGACAAAAAGATGACGTAAGAATACCAGAAAGCCAGCAAACGAAACACGACTTACAAACGGTTAAAAAACAACAAAATAACGAGAGGTCAATTCCTGTGAGTGGTTGTGCATTTACGGCTCTCAAGTCGAGGACTCGGGTTCGAATCCCAACCCCGCAGAAGTCAAGAATGGTTCAAGCAGTTAAAAAGATTATGATCAATGATTATAAAAACACAGTTTACAATCAGCTTGCAAACTCGCTAACTCACCTAATATGATAGAAGCTTAAGACGTTTCGATCAATACGTTGCCGCTTAAGCCAGACGATTTCCAAAACGCTAATCAGACTAATAGTCCTAAGATATACCTTTCCGCAGTGATGGTAAAAACTTAAGATCTCAGAACTCATCAAAAATCAAAATCAACTGTGAATCATGTCAGCTTGATCCTATGCAGAAAAAATCTCGCGTGAGTTTTTCTGTTTTCATAGCAAGAAGCACAAAACTCAAGCACAAAATAAGTGGTTTTTGAATTGACGATGGAATTAACGCGAGTGTCTCGTCTGTTTGTCCGTGCCGGAGCCATGCACATATACATACAAATTCCTTGTTGAACAGCATATGCATTCTCTCGTGCGATACGTAGCCGTGAGTGAGCGTGAGGGAATAATTCTCTAAATAAATCGCAAAGGTAAATTAAAACGAACATTCCAATTATATATTGTTTATCAAATTCTTATTAGGCTTTTTACTTTCTAGTTAAGAAAATGTCGATTCCCGCGAAAGAAAAATGTAAACTCCGCCAATATGTTTGCCACTTAATTCATGGATGTGGGCTGCGTTTTTCGCTGCTGATGTTTTCTCTGGCGGTAGGTTCTTTTCTGCTCTCTGGTTCGTTGTATGAAACGCCAGCTGTGGAAGAATTAAGCAAAATGCTCACAGCTGAATTTGGTTCACATCGCATAGCAACAGAGACATCGCGTATAATAGCGAAAGTAATTCATATGTGAGTTTCGCGCTTGTGATCAAGGTTGAAATTTCTTGTGCTTGAAATCTCATTGAGTTTTTCGCTGCTATGAATTTTTCAATACTGCTTTTCCGTATTTGAATGAATGGTGTTGTGGACTATTTTTGACAGACTACCGATGGTAAACGGAGAAGCAAATGAACTATGAGCTACAGATACTACTTAGAGAGATTCCCATCGTATACTTTGTTTCGTAAGTTGGGAGGCTACAGTGAACCGGCCATGTCGCAAGTATATGGAACAAATTGGAGACGAATTGCCTAATACCCGGTACAATTGAAACAAGCATGAGTCACCCTGGTTCTAAGCTGCTAGATGAGGAAGAGAACGCCCTGCATAACAACACGAGTAAAAAGATTTATCGTAAATAACTAAGCACGCGTACTGGATGAAGCTCTGCCTTCATCTGTGGAGCTAGCTGCTTCTACCCTCGAAAACGGATGGAGTATGATATGCTCCAACGTCAACGAGGCTGTAACCGCGGGGCTAGGTGAGGAAACCTCGAGCGCATAAAATGATTGGTTTGGCAGCGTCTTAGCTTTTTCACGAGGGAGAATTTTGCCTAGTATCGACGAGTGCAGAATGAGTTGGCTACGATCCTGAGGAGCAGGTTTGATTTGCTCTTTTTACTTTATTTTTGCTCTTTTGACTACAGCATCCCAGTCAAACAAAATTCGAAACAGTGATGCATAGGTCAATTGTAGAGTTGATTATTATCTACAATATTGTTGAAGGAAGTATAGTTTTATCTTTTATATTTATGGCGCTATGGGGCTGATACCCCACTGGTAGCCAAAAGAGCACTTTTTTTGCTACCAATGGCATTGCAGCTCTGTAACACTATAAATACAAAAGATTCAACTATACTTTCTTCAATAATATTGTAGATAATAAGTAACTCTACACTTGTCCTATAAATCACTTTTTCGAATTCTGTTTGGCTCAGGCGCCGTAGTCAAAAGAGCAAAAAAGAGGAAAAAAGAGCAAATCAGCCCTGCTGAGGAGGAAGTGAAAAGCGCCAGAAGGATGATTGTGAAGAGCTGGAATAACTATTCCGGTCTAATGAGACGCACAAGTTATATTTGAAGGTGAATAAATCGAAGCCTGATATGTGCAAGGACGAGAAGGGAAACCTGCTAGTGCTAGGTGGTCCATAGGTGGAAGCAGCTCTTCGAAGGGCATCTCAATGGCGATATGACAGAAGGAGGGGGAACGGAAGTTAACTTAGGAGTTCCTTCAAACGATAAAAGCGTGGCGGCTCCTGATTTTGAGGAGATCTAGCTAGAAATCGATCAGCTGAAAATTAATATAGTGGCCGGCAGAACTCTATAAAAATGACAAAGAACCACTAACAACGGCACTTCACTGAATAACTTTAAGGTTTTGGAAGGAGGAGAAACTACCGCAGGAATGGATAGAAGGTGTAGCTTGTTCCTTTTATAACAAGGGCGATCGGCTCGATTGCCGTAATTACCGCGGCATTACACTGATTAACGCCACCTGCAAGATACTCTTCCAGATTTTGTTACGTCGTCTATCCCCGATAGCAAGAGAATTCGTAGGGTCGTATCAGGCGGGCTTAATGGGCCCGACTAATCCTCCAGAATGTTGGGAATACAACGTTCCCACGCATCATATTATCATGAATTTCAGGACAGCATTCGATACAGTCGAGCGCGCACAGTTATGGCAGAGAATGCACAAGAATAGTTTTCCGGACAAACAGATGCAGCTGGTCAATGATACCAGGGAGCGAAGTCTTAGGCACAGTAACTTATACATTATTTAGCTACAACTTTTTCGAAGAAATTAGTCTCCTATCTCTTTCCTATAAAAAGTTATTATGTGTTTTGTGTTTACAAGCTAAACTGGAACTTGGTCGTTGACTTCACATTAATTATCTTTTAGTGTTGAACAACTTCTATAGATCTATAGGTACTGTTACGGTTAGCGATTTCTAATCATATCTATACCTATAAAAAAGGATTTCTGTCTGTCCCTATGTTCCTTTTAGAATCAAAAACTACTGAACCGATCGGCGTGAAAATTTGCATGTAGGGGTTTTTGGGGCTACTGAAGGTTCTCTAGATGGCAAAAGACCCTTCCCCCCGCTAAGAGGGGGGCTTCCATACAAATCTATGCCTATTAAAATGGTCTGCTCTATGTTCCTTATAGAATCGAAATCTATTGAACCGATCGGCGTGAAAATTTGCAAATAGGGGTTTTGGGGGCCAGGGAAGGTTCTTATGATGGTTAGAGACCCCTCTCTCAACTAAGAGGGGGGGCTCCCATACAAATCTATACCTATAAAAATGGATTTCTGTCTGTCTGCCCGAATGTTCCTTATAGAATCAAAAACTACTGAACCGATCGGCGTGAAAATTTGCATATAGGGGTTTTTGGGGCCAGGGAAGGTTCTTATGATGGTTAGAGACCCCTCCTCCCACTAAGAGGAGGGGCTTCCATACAAATGAAACACAAGTTTCTGTATAACTAGAGAATTAATCAAGCAAATGGAACAATATTTTACATGTGGGTGTTTTTGGAGACAAGAATTTTTTCTATGGTGAATTGTGAACCCTCCACACTTTAGGAGGGGGGCTCCAATACAAATGAAATACAAATTTCCTCATAATTCGAGAATTAAAGATTTTCCGCGAAATAGTACATCCCGCGTAAGGTTTTTCGCGAAATGGTATTTTGCGAAACTCTATATTCCGCGTTATGGTCAACCGAGAGTTGGTGTTCCGCAAAATGGTATTCGGCGAAATGGTTTGTAATGATGGCGAATATTTAAATGCTTTCCGCTTTATTTTATCAGGCTAAGCAATGGGGACAGTTGTTTTCTACTTTACTGTGAGAAAAATTTGCATATTAAAACACCCATGAACTCCCCAGAAACCTGCGAAACTCAAGATTGTGACAAAGGTCATCCGAGATTCACGATTTATGTACAACATAGTTTAGTTTGTGGCAATACGAAGTTTTTCGGGTCATTTAGTAGACTTCTAAAGATAACTTTTAAATGGTTATTTAAAGAAGTAGTTAAATTTTTTAATATGCGGTATGGTCTAGAAAAGTACACGTACATAAGATTAGAGGAGCCTAAAAGACTGCTCAGCTTGTTAACGAAAAGTACAAATATCACAGGTCCTAGATAGCTACCTTGAGGTGAGCCGTGCTGGATATCGAAACAAGGCGAGTTAACACCTATGATACTAACAAAAGTGGAGTATTCGGTAAGACACGGCTGGATACGTTGTGTCGCCCAGTTTGGAAAGCCCATGGACCTCATTTTTTCTACCGCGAGTGCGTGTGGAACTGTGCAGGATGCCTTGCAATAATGATGGGATGATGTTCATACACAAAAATAGATTGTCAGTCAAGTGTAAAAAGAAAAACTATATATTGAGATCTTATAAAAGCAAGGCGAAAATCTGATTAGAATGCTGAGTGTGAATAAAAAGGCAATAAATTCTCCGAAAACTATGAGAAGCCTATGAGAGGTAAAATTAAAGTGCACAGAATGAAAGAAGATTTTTCGAATTTGGGGTTTATGTTAAGGTTTTCGTCACATCGTCTCATAAAGTTGTCCGTTTCTGTAAAATGAACATATTCCCTAGTTTATCTCATTCCTTTCCTAGGTTGCACTGTAACCGCGCCTAACTTTCATCACCCTATCCGGATATAAAAACACATATTAAACTGTAATCAGATAAAAAAGTCTCTTAACGACACTTTTGCTTTTAGTGAAATTGCTCGAATTTCACCACTTTATGCATCCGAAGGGTTCGCTGAAATCGTCCGGTTTAAAATAATCCGCCGTAATCTCTCGCAAATTCGCAAACTTGCTATTTTATTCATTAGGCACCGGTGAAAGCCCGGCATGCCGGAAATATTTACCTACTAACCTAGCTAGCTAGGTACCTAGAAGAGCACACAATGCGATTCGTTGCGGTTTGATGTTTACATGTCAAACAGAAACGTAAGCAACCCGCTAGCTAGCACGGTCTGCTAGCATCAAACAATTGGCTTGCCATTTGTCGTCCCCTCGACCGTCCGTCCGATTTCCTTTTGCTTGCATTGCATTTACGACCAACTTATAAAGGCAAAAAAGCACAGAAACGACGGAACAGCAATCCCTTTTCACACTTGATCCCTTCAAGCGTTAATAATCTATTTTCCTATTTCTCCTCCCTTCCAATCTATTGTGGCACACGACGACGCGGTGCGGGTCTATAAAATGATGTAAACATTACAATTACGATATTTTTCCCTATTATTTTTCCTCTGCACTGAGCACTTTATGGGGTGGATCGGGGTGAAATGGATAATAAGCAAAAAATCGTTTTGTACCCTAGTATTGCTTACTAACGTTGGTGCCGATTTTATTCCACATCACTCCGAAGGATGTGAATTGGAAAAGACGAAATCTGGCCGTTGGAAAATATGTGATTCCATTCATAGCATCTATGCAAGCAGCATCAGCAATTTGGTCGAAGAGGGCAACTAACAATGCACGCTCATAAAAGGTGAGAGATGATAATGTTTTTGTTTGTGGCTCCCGGTAATAGATGATCTTTTCAGATAGGACAAAACATCCTCGCCCATTTTTCATACCTGGTTTGGGAACAAAAATCAGTTTGTTGTCGTCGTTGTTGCTACAACAACCAACATCTGTGGCGAGATGTGAATGCACTGTTTATCTCACAGATGAAGGTACAGAATACAGAACAACAAAGTAAGTATGTTTGTACAACACGGCTAGGCTAGGGCTAGGCTAGGCAATCGCGTTTTGTTTTGTCCTTCGGCTTTCAGCAGGCGGAAGACAAACTGTTCCCGTTGCCGTTGAAAACGGGTAAACAATGAAGCCGGGATTTAAAATGTTAATCCATTCATTACAACGTAACAAAAGTGCTCATCCTTTTGGGGTGACAACAGAATAATTGTGTGCCCGCTGCACTGTAGGGAAGAAAGCGCTTTTGCAGAAGCTGGAAAGTTGTGTTGTATAGTACAAATTATTGTTAGTGAAATAACTGTGCAAGGAACATTTTTTCTAAGAATAATTATAAATTTGACGTGAATGGAAGTTATGGGGTTGAGCAAGTATTTGTTTTCACTGTGCACTGCATTAGGATGCGACCAACTGCTGCAGGGCTAAACTAGGCTAAACAGTACAACTAGGCTGTCTCTATTTATTTGCATGTGCATCTATCAACGGGGCAACGCATACGAAAGTTTCCAGTCGCTTGTTGACCCCCGGATACCTGCGGGGCCCAGAGCTGCAGTTGCATACGGGATTTGCGAGTCACTTTGTGCAGAATTCCGGTCCGGTGAGTATTTGTTTTGCATTAGCTTGCATACAATTGCGGAAGTAATGAGGAAAACTACCTCATTTTATCGAACGACAAATCCGAACATCCAAACCACAGACCAAACTGAAATTCAATTGTTGAATCAGTTTATTCAAATAAAATTAGTAAATTTAGATTAAAAATGAAATTAGTAAATTTTAGGTTTAAACAAATGTTGAATTTGCTCACAGATTATTGACCTACATTAGAAAAAAATGCAACGTGCTGCTACCGGAGAGATGCCATGCACGGCATGGGTTGTGCTGTAGGCGCACTAGCATCGGAAAATACGTCACACCTACACGGAAAAGCAATTAATTAACCCAATTAGCATTCCGCTGTCAGGTTCAATCAGTAATTAATTTTCTCGTCGCCAGCACTGACGCCGGGTGACGTCACGGTGCAGAATACGCGGAAAGCATTAAATTGCGCCTTTTTGCCACCACCGCGCGCGCGGCCCAGATGCCTGCTGTCCACCGCAACGCAAGCATGGTGTGCGATTTTTTTTGTCGTTCCTAGCTAGCTGCTCGACGAATACCTACTGGCACGTAATCCGGCTACCGACCGGGGCTGCCCGCTATTTAGCCTATGCGAAAATTCGAGGCATGCATTCTAGAGTGCCGCAATACAGCGACAACTGTACATTCCCATAAAAATTAAAAATTCATAAAAATGTCCGCGATTCAATTGTATGCACCGGGGGGAGAAGGTTGGTGAACTATTGGAGATAGCGTAGGGTGTTTCAAAAATTGTATGTTCACTTACTGGTGGGCTACCCAAGCCCAAGTAAGTCTATGCTTGCAAAAACTGTCTTTGTCAAAAAAGGCATACACTTTCACATACACTTATAGGTATAAATTATATCCTATCGACAGGAGTCAGTCCCGGTGTAGTGGTTAGCATTCACGCCTCTCATGCCGAGGACCCGGGTTCAAATCCCAACCCCGCAGAAGTCACGAATGACCTAAGCTGTTAAAGTGACTATCTGTGATCTAACAAAAAAAAATCCTATCGGCAGGTAGCTTTTCAATCTAAATTATTTACTTTTTGTCTGGCTTTTCAATCCCGTATGGAAATCAGAACAGCTTTTTTGATTTTTTCGACGTTTCGACTTTGTATTTAAGTCTTTTTCAAGGATCTCAAACAGATTGAATTTAGAAATTTTTAACACGAAAAACAAACGACGAAGGACTGACAATATTGTATGTACAATACAATATTTCATCGAACTAATTTCCATCGAACTAACACGACACATTGTAGCAATCCCCGAAAAAGACTGAAATTCAAAGCCGAAACGTCGGAAAAAAATAAAAAGCTGATCTGATTTCCACTCCACGAAATTGCAGTATAATCCGGCATGAGTAAAACGAAGAAATAAAAGTATGTTTTTCAAAGTCTCCCTTGATAAATAATAATCTCTCTTCTAACTTTACTTAATACATAAGCAAATAATTTAATACAAAATAGCAAATATTATTATACTATACTTTTTAAGTGGTTTGCAGTTGGAGAGTGAATACGACCGCTGCCCGAAACATGATATCAAGATCGTCATCGGGGATTTCAATGCTCAGGTCGGCCAGGAGGAGGAATACAAACCGGTAATTGGAAGGTTCAGTGCACACCAGCGGACCAATGAAATGGGCCTAAGACTTATCGACTTTGCCGCCTCCAAGAATATGGCCGTACGTAGTACCTTTTTCCAGCACAGAATCCATCATAAGTTCACCTGGAGGTCATCAAATCAGACAGAATCACAGATCGACCGCGTTTTGATCGACAGTCGGCACTTCTCAGACATTGTCGACGTCAGATCCTATCGAAGCGCTAACGTTGACTCGGACCACTACCTAGTGATGGTTAAGATGCGCCCAAGACTCTCCGTTGTGAACAACATTCGGTACCGACGCCAGCCTCGGTTAGATCTCGCACGGCTGAAGCAGCCAGACGACGCCGCAAACTACGCGCATTCACTCGAAGCTGCACTGCCGGAAGAAGACGAGCTGGACGAAGTCTCTCTCGAGGACTTTTGGAACACTATCAAAACAGCCATTAGCAGTGTAGTGGAGAGCTCCATCCAGCGCGTGGCCCGGAATCAGCGGAACGATCGGTTTGACGATAAATGTAGGAGAGTGATGGATGCGCAGTGCCACACGTCAGAACGTGGAAAGACACAAACAGAAGAAGATGCAGCGAAACCAAATCTTTCGGGAGAAAAAGCGCTACCTGGAAGAGCAGGAATATCCAGAGTTGGAGCAGCTGCATCGTTCTCAGAAAACGCGAAAGTTCTATCAGAAACTGCACGGATCCCGCAAAGGCTTTGTGCCGCGAGCCGAAATGTGTTGGGATAAGACTGGCAGTATTCTGACGGACGATCGTGAGGTGACCGATAGATGCAAGCAGCACTTCGATGAACACCTGAATGGCGCCCAGGCGGAGAGCCATGGCGGCGGGGAAAGCGATTTCGACGGTGCAGCAAACGGGGAAGAGGTGCCAGCCCCAACGACAGGCGAAGTTAAGGAGGCAACAACAAGTCAGCTGGAAAAGATGGCATCGGAGCGGAGCTTATTAAAATGGGACCAGCAAAGCTGGCCGTTTGTCTGCACCGACTAATTGTTAGAATTTGGGATACGGAACAGCTACCGGAGGAGTGGAAAGATGGGGTTATCTGCCCGATCTATAAAAAGCGCGACAAGTTGGACTGTGAGAACTATCGAGCGATCACCGTTCTCAATGCCGCTTATAAAGTGCTGTCCCAAATCATTTTCCGCCGTCTATCACCAATTGCGAATAGATTTGTGGGAACTTATCAAGCCGGCTTCGTCGAAGGTCGGTCTACAACGGATCAAATATTTACACTGCGGCAAATCCTCCAAAAGGGCCGTGAATACAGAGTTCCCACGCATCATTTATTCGTTGACTTCAAAGCCGCATATGATACCATCGACCGGGTAGAGCTATGGAAAATCATGGACGAGAACAGCTTCCCCAGGAAGCTCATTAAACTGATTAAATCTACGATGGATGGTACACAGTGCTGTGTTCGGATTTCGAGTGGATTGTCAAGTTCATTCGAATCACACAGAGGGCTTCGTCAAGGTGATGGTCTTTCATGCCTGCTGTTCAACATAGCGCTACAAGGTGTTATGAACCGAGCGGATATTAACACGCGGGGCACGATATTCAACAAATCTAGTCAATTCGTCTGCTTTGCCAATGACATGGATATTATCGGCAGAACATCTGTGGCGGTGGCTGAACAGTACATCAGACTAAAGCGCGAAGCAGAAAAGATTGGGTTAAAGGTATATACGTCTAAAACAAAGTACATGCTGGCCAGCGGAACCGAGGCCGAACGACACCGCTTGGGCAATAGTATATTGATCGACGGCGATGAGTTTGAGGTAGTCGATGAATTTGTCTACCTTGGCTCACTGGTAATGGCGGACAATGATACCAGCCGTGAGATTCGGAGGCGTATTATCAGCGGAAGTCATGCTTACTATGGGCTCCACAAGCAATTGCGGTCGAGCAGACTAAGTCCCCGTACAAAGTGCACCCTGTACAGGACGCTTATTAGACCGGTTGTTCTCTACGGGCATGAAACATGGACAATGCTCGAGGAGGACCTGCGGGTGCTCGGAGTTTTCGAACGACGAGTGCTAAGAACGATCTTCGGCGGCGTACATGAAAACGGAGTATGGAGGCGAAGGATGAACCATGAACTCGCACAGCTCTATTGCGAACCCAGTATCCAGAAGGTGACTAAAGCTGGACGGATACGATGGGCAGGGCATGTTGCAAGAATGCCGGACAACTATCCTGCAAAGATGGTGTTCGCCTCAAATCCGGTAGGAACAAGACGACCAGGAGCGCAGCGAGCAATGTGGTTAGACCAGGTGGAGCGAGATCTGGCGGAGAGTACTCGGTGTCCGAGGAATTGGAGAGCGGTAGCCCTCAACCGAGTTACATGGAGAAACTTGGTTCAACAGGCTTTGTCTTAGGACGGCAAGCCACCTAAGTAAGTAAGTTTAAGTGGTTTGCAAAAGCAAAATTATAAACCTGCCAATGAAACTTTGCTGCTATAAAACCATACTTGATACAGCTTGATACAGCTGGTAAGTATCAAGTATGAAACCGGATTTGTTTTGAAAAAACCACACGTTTATTGCATTATAATGAGAAACTCTATTTTATTCAAAGTATTTTCTATCGATAGCTGTACGTTTGTCTCATCACTCTGGCGATTTGTGGACGCCACGTCAAAAGAACTGTTCCTTTTTAGTCTGAAGGATCCAAATCTGGCGGAAGGAACTTCCCAACCAAATGACTAATTCGCTTTCTTGACCTGCTTTGTAGTGTGTGATGGAACATTATCATGGAGCAAAATCATCATTTGTGCTGCCTGTTTTGGAATTCTGGTCGGCTTTCACCCAAAGCTCGATTGAAATAGATCATTTGTCGTCGGTAGCCTCTGGTATTAACGGTTTCGCCAGGTTTGAGTAACTCGCAGTAGATGGAACCCTTCTGATCCCACGAAACGCAATGCATTGTCTTTCGTTTAACGAGATTTGACCGTGTAACCGATATTGATGATTGCCGATATGATCTCTCTCTATCTCTCTCTCTGTCTCTGAAGATGACGATCGATGGTTAATATTGAACTTAAGCGCTTTTTTCCCATTCCCAGCCTATGAGGGGCGGCTCAAACAGCGTCTGTCGTAGAGCGAGCGACTGAATGTGATATGCAGTTTCCTTCAAGCTGTACCGAAGACCCATCGACGGGATGTAGGCATTGCAGCCACGGAAAGATAGTATACTGAAACTCTTGCATCACAAGCAACGAAAATGGAAATACAGAATTGATCAACGATGGGAAGCTCGCTACCTGGGCTGTCCGAACCCCTCATGAACCGGCATGAGCTGACTTACTTGAACGAGATCTACATCGACTCGGAATGGAGATCGTTGCTAGTTCGATGTTTAAATTCCGGAAAAGGGAGTTCCATGCAACAAACCCTGGAAGAACTTCATTAGAGTATCTACTACAGTGGCTGTAGAGAGACAGAACATGGAGTTGGATTCATAGTATTCGGAAAACAAAAGCAATGAGTTATCCGATGGAGGCCCGTAGATGACATACAGATGAATACATCCAATTGTCAGGATTTAGGTGGAAGAACAAATACCGGAAAAGTTTTCTTTTAAAAAGAGCTTCTTCTCGACTGCAAATACTATCGAGGCATTATAAAGCTCAATTCTGGCTAGAAAGTGCTCTCCCGTATCCTATTTTGTAAACTGCGACCATTAGCGGAGTCCTTCGTTGGCGAGTATCAAGCTAGTTTTCGTGAGTGGCGCTCCACGATGGATCAAATGACAAGTACTTGCAGCAGTAGGGCTGTCGGTATTGGGTGCTTTTGGTGAAAACCGGTATTTCGGTATTGGCGTAGAAAACACCGGTAGTACCGGTAAAATACCGGTATTGGCAGATTATTCGGAATCAATAGAAATATCGATGTTTTTCAGTAAATGTCTCTATTTTCAAACTTTAGTTTCAGTATTGTTCCTTAGCAAAGTAGAATTTAAGCAGATATAATATGCTCAGTGATTTATTTCCCTTGCTAGATTTTATTGCCAGCGCTCCCAACGATTGAAAACACTTCTGCTTTCATCGAAGTCTGACAAACGTTTCTAAGCGCTTCAGGAACTTTTCTTTCATTTCTTCAAATTTATAGTAGCAAACCCGTTTTTAACTATTTTTAAATGTTCCGGTATTGTCGCTTCCAGCATATTAAATGTCCCGGTCTCCTATTGTCTCTTCACGAATTTTACTGCATCCCCAGAGCAGAACCCGTGCATAGCGTCATCCTCTTCATCATCGTTTACAGATATCTCCTCTTCTCTATTATCAATCCCACTATTCGCAGAGCCTGGAAATTTTATCTGCTTGTTTGATCAATGTATCACTCGAAATACTTGAAAAATATTACAAAGTCTTTCCTGGCAGATCCTTTAACCCCTCTAAGGTCTACATCATTTTTAGCACCGCAAAATTCACTAAAATGGCCATAACTTTTTAATTTTTCAATATTTTTTCACCAAATTTGGGAATTTTGCCGAAAATATGTTCTATTTTTATAATATCTATAGATAATGGCCATATGCCATATGGTCCCGGAGTTATTCCGGAGTTCCTTGGGGGACCGAGATATGGCTTTTTTAGATAAAGTTGCCAAATATCTAAAATTTGTTTGAAATCTATTGATTTTTGTAAACATATCATCGACTGTAGACATATCAGTTACTTTGCCGCAGTTATGAGCCATGCTGCGCGCCATCCGGATCCGGGGGGACACTATGAATCCGGAACCGGTTCCGGTAACGGGACATTTCAGTATCAGTAAAGCATGTCGTGTCGCATATCAAAAAACATCAGAATTCGATAAAATAGCGATTGGCGATCATCTCATGCTTTTCAGAGGCCATATGGCCGATTCCAGGTCCCGGACAAGTTCCTCCGAAATCCGTTCCGTGCTTGTATCAGAAAAGAAACCCTCCCCGGACCCGGAACCGGTCATACGGCCTCTGAGGGACATGAGATGATCACCAATCGCTATTTTGTCGAATGCTGATGTTTTTTGATATGCGACACGACATGTTTTACTGATGCTGAAATGTCCCGTTACGGGAACCGGTCTCGGATTCATAGTGTCCCCCCGGATCCGGATGGCGCGCAGCATGGCTCATAACTGCGGCAAAGTAACTGATATGTCCACAGTCGATTATATGTTTACAAAAATCAACAGATTTCAAACAAATTTTAGATATTTGGCAACTTTATCTAAAAAAGCCATATCTCGGTCCCCCAAGGAACTCCGAAATAACTCCCGGACCATATGACATAGGGCCATTATTTATAGCTATTATGAAAATAGAAAATATTTTCGGCAAAATTCCCAAATTTGGTGAAAAAATATTAAAAGATAAAAAAGTTATGGCCGTTTTAGTGAATTTTGCGGTGCTAAAAATGATGTGGACCTTAGAGGGGTTAATGGCAAGAATACCCAAAAAGCGGAAATATTCTCGTATTCTGACTAGGGCTCGGCATCCTCGAAACAAATAAATGAAGCTGACTTTCTCTTACCTTCGCTGTATACATGAAGCGATTTGTTTCATTTGATGAACTGAACGTTTTAAGCAAGCTTCAACTGAAGTTAGTGACTATTTCAAATGACTACGATTGACATTCAGGCACGATTTGTCGATGTTGAGTAGGTTAATTATAATATGCGCTAAATTGTAGGAAATGTTACCTAAATTCAATTCAATAGCATTCAAAGTTGCTGGTTTTCTAATGAATATTCGATAGACATTTGATTTAACAAATGAAACTTTAAGATCGGTTGACATGATGAAGTGAAAACCGTTTCATTGAGGCTGATTGAAGCCAGTTTTAAAACGAAGCGGCGTTGCTTCAGTTGAAACTAAAGCTTCATTACTTCATTGTTGAGTAGTGATTTACTTATAAATGACGTTGCTGTGCCCTGATCTTGTTTCCTAAATTCGTTATTTGAGAACTTCGAATAATTTGATGGCTTTTAATTATCAAGTTGTTTAAAAATAAATTGAACTAGGGTAAGGAACGAGTTAAGCAGTATTACCTATTTTAATCAGTTGAACATAAATGATCCGAAAATGCACTTTTTTATTCATATTTTCAAAATCTTTTGATAGGATCATCTTCACAAATCACTTAACCATGCATTTGATTCACACAAACACAATTTACTGGGTTTCCGACAAGAAATATGATGAATTAAAAATTGTTATCCAAAAACGTACATTTTTCAGCTGCTCTTCAGCAATCGCCACCTCGCTACTAACGAATTCATCAAATTTTCAGCACTGATTACAACCACTCTGAAAGTCAAGCACTCAATTGTCACATACCATATTATTCAGTCTCTTTTTTTCTATTATCTAAGGCTATCTCACCAGCCAAAAGTTTTATTATTTTCTAACAAAACTGAAAACAAATTCTGAATTGACGGAACCTGTTCACCACTAGCAGCAGCTGCAGCACAACTGATGAACTATCGTGTTGCCAAGACACTGTTTCGGTTCTGGAAATAAGAATTTTAAGTTTGAAATTAACTGAAACCTCCTATGGTGAAAACGTGGTTCAATACTTTCAAGAGAAATGTATGTTCATAATTAATTTTTCTTTATTAAAAACAACACAAAAGACAACTTTTTCAATAATTTTCGAAGATTTTCTCAGTGATTTAATAAACCAACGATGTGTTTCAATGTTATTTGCTTTGACAACACTGTTCTGATCGTTTGTACTCGGATCGTTTGTACTGCTATATGTTTACCTCTTTTGTTCTCCCACCATCCTTATGAACAGCGAGTGAGACGTCAAACTCTCAGTTTCCCATAAGAACACCAGAGAATAAAAGAGACGACGAATACCGTTTGCCGAACGGTGTGGTGAGTGTATGCCCCGATAAACAATTTAGACAGATGACATTTTACGCATCTATGCCGATACGCTATGCCGATTACGCATTGGATGCCGATTAGTAGGTCGCGGATAGGAACGCGAACTTACTGAATAGGGGGAAAAGTTCGAGGGATTTTTTAACGGGACGTAAAAAAATACAGATTTCAGGATTGCTTAAAATAGCACCTTGCTGGTGAAAATGGGTTCGGTGTGTTCAAAATTAGTTCCGCCGCTCCAACTTTTAAAGCGAAAAATCAAAAGTTTAGCTCAACAATAGTGTCTTCCAATGGTAACAGCTTGAAGAACTGAAGATAGCAAGAAGATTGGTATGCTGATATCCCCCACTTAGTCAACCCATCGCTTGTAATAAGGTAAAACAATCAGTGACCCGCTTAGACTGCTTAAAGCTAGTTCTTTACCCTACTGTGCCTTAAACGGGTTCAAAAGCTATAATTATTTGACCCACAATTTCACCTTCTTCATTGTTAGTAGTCGCAGAATCTCGCCAGCATTAACACCAAGTTGTTTTTCTATGAGTTTTACAATCTTCCATCAAACTTAGTTCTTTTTCTAATAAGGAGTTTGAAAAAACTAAGATATTAGAAAATACCGGAAATACCGGTTTTTTGCTTTGCCAAAACCGGTATTTCGGTATCCAAAAATTGGTCGGTATTACCGGTTTCGGTACTACCGGTACTACCGGTTAGACAGCCCTATGCAGCAGGGATGGAAAATCAGTGATTTTGATCAAACCTGTGAGTTACCGCCACACGTAGATCACGATCCGTACAGTACATGACAAACAGTGGATCTTTGGCAATGATCACCAAATTTTGTTCTTATAACAATCTCAGCTGTTGATGACAGTGTTACCTCTTACCTAACTGCGAGAAAAAAGGATATTCATGTTGTTTGTATTGAAATTCATACGCTGCACGCAACCAACCGACTGTATCTGGTATATTTCTCAACGCAATCATGCAATGAACATGATTTGACGTGAAGTTTATCATAATATGTACAGATTGCAACAAAGTATTTGTCACTTTTACAAGTAGTGATGTCAATGAAACTGAATCTGATAGCTCCTCTGGTCGTGATCGCTAGAAGTGATTTCTTTCCATCACTGACCGGGAGTACAGTTTGCAGACTGTTTGTGAATTTTAAGGCGGCGAACAATTCAGTCAAGCGAAATGGCACTTCTCGAATATCATCGATATTTGAACCTATCGTGGCGCAAACATCGATTCTGACCACTACCTTTTGATGGTTAAAGTGTCTCAAAGATTTTCCGTTGTTATCAACATTCGGTACCAACCAACAATCTGGAACGATTCACATTACCTGAAGTCGCTACTAAGTATGCGCATTGTCTTGAGGCTGAGCTGCTAGATGAGGGAGAGCTAAACAAAGCTGAGACAGCGTTGAAGCAGCCAGCAACAGCGCAGCGCAGTGATTCGTCAAATAATTCGTCAATTCGCCAAATAATTTCTTTCAAGTCTGCTAAAAATATGCAAAAAGGCTTTGGATTCATCAACTGGCGAAATATGGATCCTCTACCCTACCAGAGGATGTTAGACGAACAGAATACAACGCAGGCATCGACGCTGCAGCAGGCGACTCGTCAAAACGTGAAACGATATGGACAAGAACGAAGGCAGCAAACTCATTTTTTTCCGTGATAAGAAGCGCCGCCTGGAAGAAATGGAGTTCGAAGACATGGAACAGACAACTGTATTGTTCTCAGAAAATACGTAAATTCTACAAGAAACTGGACGTATCCCGCAAAGGCTTCGTGCCACGAACCGAAACTGGTCGGAATAAAGACGAAGGGACCTTGTCGAATGAATCTGAGGTGATTGATATGTGAAAGCAACACTTCAATGAGCACCTAAATAACGCGGATCTGGATCTAGAAACTGAATGGCTACCGGAGGAGTAGCAGGAGGAAGTAATATGCCCGATGCACAAGAACGACGACAAGTTGGAGTTGGAGAACTATCGAGCAATCACCATCCTTATCGCCACCTATAAGGTGCTCTCTCAGAACAATTTTTGCCGTCTATCGCCGCTAGCAATTGGTTTCGTAGAGAGCTATCAAGCCTGCTTCGTGGACGGGCGATCTACAGCGGACCAAATCAGTATGTTGCAACAGACTCTCCAAGAGTGTCACGAATACCAAGTCCCTACGCACCGCTTATTCATTGATTTCAAGGCCGCTTACGATACTGTCGATCGTGAAGAGCTCTGGAAAGTCATGAAAACGACTTTCGCGGAAAGCTCTGAAGACTGATTAGGGCCACGATGGATTGTGTACAGTGCTGTGTGTGGATATCGGGCGCGTTATCAAGCCTGTTTGAAATACGCAGAGGACTTCGACATGGTGATGGTATTTTATGTCTTCTGTTCAACATCTCGTTAGAAATTGTTATGAAACGTACGGGTTTTAACATGTGGAGCACGATCTTCAATAAATATAGCCAATTTATCTGTTTCGCTGACTACGTGGACGTTGTCGGAAGGAGGTTACAGGTGGTTGCTTAACAGTATACCAAATTGAAACCTAAAGTAGAGTAGTTGGATTAGAAGGAAGAACTGAGCGTAGTCGAGCTCGTATAAGCAATAGTGTGGTGATCGACGGGAACGAGTTCAAGGTGCTGGACGAATTTGTATACCTTGGGTAGTTGATGACGTTAGATAACAATTGCCGCTGCAGCAGAGAAGTGCGCAGATGTATTCTTGCCGGATGTCGTGCTTACTACGGACTCAACAAGACCCTAAGGTCTGGTAAGCTGCACCTCGTACCAAATGTACCATGCACAAAAGGCTAGAAGACCACTAGTTTTCGACGGGTACGAAACGTGGACAATACTCGACCGGAACATGAAAGCACTAGCCGTTTGTGAATGTCGTGTGATTAGGAACGGCTTTGGTGTTGTATGTGAGAACGGTGTATGGAGGAGGATGATGAACCGCAAGTCGGCGCAGCTCTTCGGCGAACACAGTATCCAGAAGGTGGCTACAGCGGGAAGGGTACAATCGACAAAATTACGTTCGCCTTGAATCGGGTTGGTACCAGACGAAGAGGTGTAACGCATGCACCACACTCACATCAAAATGATGTCCCATAAGTAAAGCATGTACTATTAGAATTTCTTCAAAGCTGATGAAATCAAGCGTTGAAAGATTAAACATCTTGTAAATTGTACGTAAGCTGATGTTTCTTACAGCAAGAGATCACAGGAAATGGCTAGTAATAGCGTTGTCGTAGGATTTCGGTTGATCGTTTTATGTTCACATTACACTCGCTAGGATTATTCAAATGTTTTTTTCTATATAGATACTAGCTGACCCGGCAAACTTCGTATTACCGCCAATTAAACTGTGCTGTACATAAATTGTAAATCTTGGATGACCATTTTCACGATCTCGAGTTTCTGAGGTTTCTGAGGAGTTCCACCTTATATGATTCATTTTGGCAGTTACATAACTGTGAAACCTTGGGTTGTTTAATGTACAAATTTTCGGTTTTTCCTCACAGTAAGGTAAAAAACAACTTCTACATTACTACGCCAATTAAAATAGAGCTGATAGCATTTAAATATTCGCCGTGATTGGATAGCATTTCGCCGAATACCATGATCATAGAATCGTTTATTGTATAATCTGGAACAAGTTAATAGATATTTGGTTGTGCAAATATTTCGTTCTACCGGTGATCTACTAGTGAAAGCACAGCAGCACGGTATGAAAGTGGCGTCAGATGCATGAACTTTCAAGGAGTTTTCAGCTTTCCTCACGTCAATAAGAAGTAAACAAATAGAAAGCTGATCAAGAATCGAATTCGAACAAACCGAATTTCGGGATGTTCGCAGTCGGTAGTTGGCAATTGATCAGCTGGGCTTATGCTTACAAGCTCCGCTATTTGATATACTTTACCAATGCAACAATCAAATAAACGCTTCGGTTTTTGACGAACACATGAAATGTTTAGTGCAGTGTCGCACTAACACAAAAATCTTATGCACTTTGGGTTTCTCCTTAAGCTCAAAACAGTTTTGCGCCATAAAAGTTGAGTACAGTAAGGAAAATAAAATAATAATTTATAAACTAAGCTGATTAAATATCTTAACTTTTACGAGATTTCCAATTAAGTAGATGCTAGATTTAGATTCGCACCGCATCGTCACCGCTCTCGTCAGTCGACTCAACATAAGATACACCTTTAGCTAGGAAGCAAACTCCCATAGGTACCAGCCATAAATATTTAATTCATCCTGAGTGGGATCCATTCCGTCTATGCTCGCTGTGACAACCATCCCGAATAGTCACCCAGCCAGCCAGCGGCTGCACACCCAAGGTTTTTCGCATCAATATTTAGTCAGGGATCCACACCCGGGGGAGAGCGCTTCGGAACCGGGGATAGTTTTCGCTTTAAAACCAACCTCGGAGCTTTTCGCCGAACAGCAGCAGCAGCAGCAGCAGCAACAGCAGCACTGCTAATGATTTATGATTGCATAGAAGTCGAAATCACATGTGCCCGGCCAGGTTTGGGGTTTCCTAGCGTTGGGACTCTCGGCCGCGGGTAGGATGGTCGGTAGGTAGGTAGGCTGCTGCGCAAAGTTTTGCTCGTATGGAAAGTGGTCGAGATTATTATTATGATTTCGACTGCGGTAGCTCGTCATGAAATCATTTTCGTCTGCAGTTTTCAACCGTACGCCGCCGCTCGCTGCTGGTAACAGGATTATATCGAGCTAATCATACGGTATTAAATGTGTTTTTGTGCGATATACGGTATAAAGTTTCTGCTTCAGCTCATTTTCACCATACATAGCCGGGCGGCTAGAGGTGGTGGACTATAAAGATAAATTACCCATTAAAATATATTTCGATGTGCATTTCAGGTTGGGAACGAGTGGGATTTGTATCATTTATTGGTGCATTGGAGCGAATCCATTTGCCTAATAGTATATGAGAAACGTATGAAATTGAGGTTTGGAAATATTATAACGTGAACATAAATCGATAATTTAATAGTATTTGAATGAATGAATCAATGAACTCCACCGCATTCGTTGATCGCTATTTTATCAACCGGCAAAATTAAAATTTGTTTTGGCTTCCTCGATTTCCTTATCATTAGAGCTGGAGAAATCAGCATAACGAATGCCCGTTTAGTGACAATCTTCTTACTATTATTACGGGCTATCATGATCCGTGTCTAGCGGAACTGGGGCATTGTCTTTCGGGACAAAATTTCCAAGGATTCATTCACGTATTGCAAACCGGTTCGGGCAAACATCACCAGTCTGTCTGAACCAAGAGCATTTGTTTGTGCAGTTTAAACATCACATCATGACTCTAGGATGGTTAGGGTGTCAATTGGACCTCTTGAAAAAAAAAATGAAATTTATTGTTTTCTAAAAAAACTGTCTGTTACAATTGTGATGACTAAATTTATTTAAACATTCAAAATTTGACGAAATAGCAGTGACACCCTGCAGAATAAACAGGGAAAATATGATCATATAATTAAAATTTCCCCGTTTTAGTTGATCGTTCGGGAATGCGGATTTCGTTGTCAGTTTGGATTTCGGGAGCAAACCGAGAACGGGAGATAGCTAATGTTTATCCTTCCCTGCAGTCAGCCAAATTGCGCAAGGACGATAACAAACTGCTGGAAGATGTTTGAAAGCAGAGGAATTCCCGGCCGGGAATCAGAGAAGTGCCCGACGGCAATAACGGGCGCGGCGCGGTGACAAAAGCAGAGAATGGAAACTTTTCATTAACAGTGTGCCCGGGCACACGAAGCATTCGAGAGAAGTGTGCTTCGAAAGTTTACGACTCTGTTTGCTAGTGTCATTGTCTTTCATTCTCGACTTATGAAGTGTGGATGAATAGTGAATCACCAAGAATGAAAAGTTCGGGCAAGGTACTTGTTCAGTGCTCAAGTGTGCTTTTTTCGGTTTCGTCGGTTTTCACTTCAGTCCAGGGGCAGAACGTTTCACTTAAGGGTGCTTAGAGTTACCGGTAACTTTCCCGTTCGGTTAGTAAAACCGACCAAACTCGCTTTTCGGTTGCTTAAATTGAAATAAATTCACTGGAATTTAGTGGAAGCGAACTAATTTCAACTAACTAAAACCATTTTCGTTTGAGAAAGGTTTTAGTTTTAATGGAGAAAATTTGGCTATTCTTTCGTTTTAAATTTCTCTACTCAACTGCGGTAATCTTCAGGAAATATGGAATGAAACGCAGCCAGTTGCGAATTTGATTAGAAAATGCATTTTCCGGACAGAGCCTGATACGTTAAGTAGACGCAGCCTGCAGATGCAGCTATAATTGCTATCGCCTCACATAATCAGCGCATTTGGCCAGCAGTGCGAACGATTGCATTTGAAATGTTGTTCATCATGAAGCTGCCCGTAACGAAATGTACCTATCGATTGATTGCTATACCCTGGAAGTGCTCTTTCGCTCGTTCTAACCGCGAAACTCATAGCTAGTGTCGTTTTACGCAACGAACAACGGGTTGCATAGTTAATATCCAACCGATCCTTCCGAATAGTGCCGGCACTCGTAATGCAATGGGGTTCTAAACTATATGACCTAGGGCACTGAACAGTTATGCACCCAGATGCAGCCAATAAAGCAATATTTTAATAGCGTTCAATACTTTCAACATGATAAGTTTAGTGAGAAACATTGAAGTATTCGCAAATTTTGGTGAGGCACCCTGTCTTTCTAAAACGCGCTCCTCATAGACAGATCTGTTTCGTCCAACGGACCAATTGTAGTAAATAACCAATCACCAATCGTTGGTGTTCATGTGGAATTTCCGCCTATTATCCGTCTGCATCCGGGCACTTGAAGCACCAATCGAACAGGGAGCTCCTGCAGTTACGATGCATTACGACGACTCGGGCCGACTGACGATCTGGTTCTATCCATGGCATGGTTTATAATCCGTGGCCAGTCGACGGTCACGGTAATCAGCGACGGAAGCAAACTAACGATTGTTCACACGAGCAAGGTGGAGTTTCAATTCAATTCGTTCGTTTAGTTTTGTGAGTGAAATGAAATAGTTATCTGAATATTTGGGATACCTAAGTTTCCTACATTTATAGTTGAAGAAATATCTTAAATCCAAATTAATTCTGTCTCTGTCTAAGAACATGAACGACTACGAACGTAGGTATAATTATTTTTTTAATGTTGAAACCAGGAATCACTGTACGGATTTCTTATAGTGGAAAACATAAATGGACCGAATCATGTGCCGCCATTTGATAAATCTATCTCTTGTTGTTCCATATTACTGCAGCGTTTTTAAAGTTAACGGAAGAACAATACCACGCATTCGGGAAGCGGGCAGCGCGAGTTCATAAAGTCCTTGGCTATTTTGGAGATGAAGCTAAGTTGTCGGTTTACCTTAATCGACTTGAAAGATAAGCTTTGAATCCCATAGAATACCAATATTCGTTGAAATGCCCACTCGGATGAGAATAGTATTGTCTAAATGGTAGATAATCGGCATTGCATTTTGCGATACTTATAATGAGTTTGTTTAGCAAACATCAATTGACGAAAACAGTTAGCAACAGTTTTGAAAATATTGAAGAAAATGGCGAACGAAAGTGGACCCAAATTGTTCCCTTGCGGAACGCCAAAGGCCAAACACATGAACAAAAAGTCAATGCTCAAAACAGTATTCTATGGTTAATTTTGTCAAAAGCAGCTTTCAAATCCGTAAAGTGGTAATGAAGTCTAACGAATTCGCAGATACGAATCTACCGGAAACCATAACATGCTGGTCAGAGGATGTATGAGACTTTGTAACCCATAAGATTCAGTTGCTGACGATAGTAATCTCGAACAGCTTCGAAGCGATGGAAAGGTTGGTTATCCCACGGTAGTTCCTGACTTCGCGACGATCACCATTTCGTAGAGGATATATAACCAAAGCGGAAACTGGCGTTTTTTCCAGTCGGCTAATCCAAACTTTTCGATCACTTATTCGATCACTCTATATTAAAATACCCATCTACAGAGCAACCAACGGCTGCCCGCACTGAAATCGCTGAACTGCACTACAGAAGAAGGCTGTCCAGATATTATATCATACCTTAGAAAGTGAAACGAGTACCTGTTTCTTACTTATGCCAACTTCAAGACAGTAAAGTGACTGGAGAATACGATACAGTCCCTAGATCCTAAACCTAAAAGTCGACCAACGGACTTTCAGCCAAATAATCCTGTAAGTTTTCTACTTAAAACGTTATGTACGGCAAATTTTACACGCGACAAGTTGGCAGAAACGCGACCAGTTGCGTCAAAGATCGTAAAGATACGGGAGTTTTGTTACCACTTGCTCCCCGCAAGTCCGTGGTCATTGGTGATGGTTCGACAGGTCCCTCGCAGATCATTGAGAGGGTGCGCCTGTTATTGGGTCTAACGACTGGACCAAAGACACCCAACCCAACAAATAGCCGACAGTCTCCGCTGCATGCACACGAAACTCCACTCTCCCATAGCACTATAGCAGAATTTATCTAACGCAATGTCGCCGACGTAGACTTGGAAGTCCCAACGACCAGAGAGAATCAAAATCTGGTCGTGGCGTTTGCGTACTTGCCCGGGCGACAAAGCAGAAAAACCGTCATCCAAAGTAGCTGCGATTGAGGGATATTGCAGGACCAAAATGTCTGCAGCAGCTCGGATATAAATAACAGAGATGAGTACCTTACGGATTTTCCGCCAGTATAAGCATTCTATATTTAGTGAATAGTACTCAACATTTATAGTTCTTACAAAATGGATAGTTTACCTTTTAAACCGACCAGCGTCGGGAAATATGTTTCCCATCAACGGGGTGATGTTCAACTGGTAAATTATCCGTTTTGTAAGAACTATAAGTGTTGTGTCCCGTTCACTAAATGTAGATTTGTCGGTTCTTACGTTAGCACGTAACCGAATTTTTAGTACCAAGCATTCTAGTTGAACTGATCGCGGTTAGTGGCGTACAAAGTAGGGCCGTGGAGGCGTAGGACCAATATTGTATGGCAACGGAATGAATCCAGGGGAGTTCGTGTTCATAGGAACATCCAAATGTTCACAAAAAAGAGCTGTTTTTGCTATGTAAATTGATTCCTGTTTCACCAACTTTTTAGCTAATAACTAGGAATATATATGACTAAAACTAAATATATGGTAGGAAGAGGCTCCCGCGAAAGTAACGTTTACTTCCCACGGACAGTGACTATTGATGGTGATGAACTGGAAGTGGTTGATGAGTTCGTAAGTTTGGGATCTCTGGTCACCGCCGACAATAAACGAGTAAGGAGATCCCACGACGCATTCAAGCTGGAAATCGAGCCTACTTTTCCCTCCTCAAGACGTTTCGATCTAATAGCATACGCCGTCGCACAAAGCTGATGATGTACAAAACGCTAATAAGACCGGTAGTCCTCTACGGACTTGAAACGGTAACTTTGCTTACGGAAGACATAGACACTAGCCGTTTTTGAACGAAAAGTGTTGCGGACTAGTTTTGGCGGAGTGCAAACGGAAAGCGGAGAGTGGCGGAGACGTATGAATCACGAGCTACAGGCACTGCCGTCGCACACCTGGCGAAGGTTGGGAGACTAAGGTGGGCCGGCCACGTCGCAAGGATGCCGGACGACTGTGTAGTGAAGTCCGTTCTCTTCAAGAACCCCACCGGCACCAGGAAAAGAGGGACTCAACGTGCACGATGGCTCGACCAGGTTGAAGCCGACTTGCGTGTGACGAGACGCGCAACGAATTGGCGACGAGTAGCCCAGGACCGAGTACAATGGAGAAGAATTCTTGATACGGCAAGAGCAACCCCGGCTCTCGACTGAATAAGTAAGTAACTATATATGACTAAAAGTGACCTAATTTTTCAACTGGAAGCCAGAGATTTGGTGAAGTAGACCGATTGGTATAATAAGCATAGTGTCCCATAACGCTGAACTGTGTATAGTGGTCAGATCACTTCTTCACAAGTAATCGCAGCTTCGCTCATAGCCGTAGCTTACGACGATGGTATTAAGTACTATCAATGCAAGGAGTAGGAGTATGCAAGTAGTTCTAAACACTGAAAATTATATAAACCCTAACAAAAGTATCATTTTGACCATTATCCGTAAAAAAATTTACATTAAATTTTGTAGCAGAAACAATGTGTCTACAACAGTTTTTATTGTGGGCAATGAAACTTATGGTAAATTTATTATAAAAGTGTCCCAAATTCAAATTTTATTCATATTTTGTTACTTATTTTATGGACTTTTTTTTGTATACCAGAAGGGCATTGGGTTAAAAGGCCACTATTTTATGGAATACAATTGGCTATATTTCATCACAAATTTACTGCCTTTTTCAATTTTATTTTGTTTTTTCGCTTAAAAAAATACTATAAAAGCACGATAAAATTTACGGCAAATGTAAATTTTCGTTCACGACAAAAAAGATATTTGTATTGTTAAGATACTTAACCCGCAATTTTTATGGTGGAACCACTCAAAACCATGAAAATTATGGTACACTACAATAAGTTTGATGGTCTGGTTTTCTTTGTGAACGATAAATTTTATAGTTTTTACTTTATTTTGTATGCTAGTGTTACAATAATTTTTATCTTCGTGTTATGGTTATTTTTTCCGGGTAATTGGGTGGCGAAAACATTCCATCATATCCCAAGTAGTAGGTTTAGGCACCGCTTCCGTGGAGGGCCGACTATAGTGTTGATTTACCCAACAAGAGATCTACTTCAGCGTGGATTCAGTACAACGCAGGAACAGTAGGGCTAATAACAGTTTTTTAAACAACATTTAACCATCTTAAGGTTTGGTGAACGACTATGCGAATGTGAATGCGTAATACTGGAGGTATAATATAGACCCTATAGTGGTCCTTATCCAATGAGGTATATACAAGTATGGTGATGTTGGTAAAGTGGTTTGTAGTTAGTAGTGGTTATTGCAATGAAGAAATTTTATCATGGTGTGCGTGAAATCGAAAATCGACCAATCACGATCAAGCGTGACGTCAAACTTCAAAAAAAAATTTTTCGGTGCGGTTTGTTTTTGTAGTTTGACGTCCATTGCTGCTTTTTCGCTACTAATATCATCAAATGTCTTTTTCTTCTACACCTGTTTATACCTCATTGGTCCTTATCCTCTTATCCAGCAACTCCTATTCCTACCTCCTCGTGGTACCAGCCGAAATACGAGCAACCTTTGCGGAGATCGGGTAATCAACCCCGTCGTATATCGACAGGGAAGAAGATATTCATGCGAATACTCAATGTAGCCTTGTCAGCTTTAAGCGTCTGTTCCCTTGACAGACGTGGCTTGACGATTCCTTAACCAAGTGCCGGGTTATACTACAGATTAGGAGCAACTCATAACAACGTCTGATCCGGAGCGAGCGATTGAATTATGAAATGTGTTGTCTCGGCACTACATCTAAGATGGTATCCCCATTACGAAACTTGGCAGCGTGGCCCGAGTAAGCCAATCTATCTGAACCCA
This sequence comes from Sabethes cyaneus, assembly GCF_943734655.1. Taxonomy (NCBI): domain Eukaryota; kingdom Metazoa; phylum Arthropoda; class Insecta; order Diptera; family Culicidae; genus Sabethes; species Sabethes cyaneus. The sequence goes on along the minus strand of NC_071353.1, from coordinate 125,167,455 downwards.
TCTATCTTTTTACGAAAAAAAACAGAACATTTGACTAGCAACATTTGGTATGGACAAGGGCGATGAAATAAGGACAGGGAATGAATGCTTGGTGCCGTGAATTTGAGTGAAATTGATCACTTTTTCGAATATTTTGTAACTTTCTTTGACTTGAAACATACTAAAGAAGATAATTCATTTTTAAAATAAGTACGGTAGTGCTGGTTACACACTTTCGTGTGACTTTGATCACATAGAAATCAACATAATATTGTTATCAAATCATGTGCTTTAATAGCAATCAACTAGCGTGCAGTATAAAATCTGGCGTAATCGGCGTAATTGAGATTATCCTGCTTATATGTCGCGTATAGTCAGCTAGAAGCAAAATGAGACAGTCGGCCCTACATTAGCATGGTTGATGCGTCTGCTGAATAAATGTAAACGATAAAAAAGATACGTACCTATCTAGCGAAACTGATAATTTACTTCTCAGCATATACGGATACTTGACTATCCCTATGAATGTGTAGTTGCATTTCGCTATGTAAGCACAAACCGATCTCTTGCCGAAATATAATTTCTGTGACAATTCTTGAAATTCGGTCATTTGGATTTTGGTTATTCGAGTCTGGTCTAACAAACCAGTCGTCGTATGTTCGAATCTTGACTCGGCCGTACTACGAGAGTCATTAGGATCGTCTCGCCCTGAATCATTTATGAAAAGTTAAAAAACAATGCCTATCGCCTTTTACGCCAATTATCCGCTATGCCTGTCGTTCATTATGAATAATGTCTATTATCCCTAATGTATTTTTGCCTAACGCTGTCAGCTCATTCGAGCAGATACGCCGAGAAGCAGTGCGCGCTATGGTAGTTTCTGATATCCTGACTTCAAGCATCGATTGTCCCGACATTCTTCGCCAGATCAATTTAAACGCATCATTAGGAGTGTTGCGGAGAATTCCTTTACTTAACCTGCCTTTTCGTCGCACGAACTACAGCGCTAACAGCGCCATCACTGGTCTGCAACGTGCATTCAACCGAGTTTCGACTTTCATCTGTCTTAGCAAGTGTTACGTTCTAAAGTTATCTACGATGTTTACTGTATTAGGAATTAGGGCCATTAGGCCATTATTGTTGTCTGTTGGTAAAGTTATAAATAAATGAATATATAAATAAAAAAATAAATAAATACATCGTCTTTCCCCAATTGGAAAAGAATTTGAAAGGCAGTTTATGGGGGTCATGCTACTACAGATCCAATTTGTACTCTCCTACAAATCTTTCACAAATTTCAGGAGTACAACGTTCCCATTCATCATATTTTCGTAGATCTCAGGGCAGCATACGATAGAATCGAGCACGAATAGCTATGGCAGATAATGCACGAGAACGGGTTTCCAGACAAACTGACACGGCTGATCAAAGCAACCCTGCTCTGCAGCGAGTGCTGTGCTTCGTGAGTGCTTTGGGGGTACTCTCGAGTCCCTTTGAATCGCACAGAGGGTTGCAGCAAGCGGATGGACCTTTCTGTATGTTATTCAACATCGTTATTGAAGGTGTGGTCTGGCGACCGGGCATCGAAACAAGAAGAACGATCGGCAAGAGTAGCCAACCTCTGGTCTTCGCCGACGATCTCATTTTTACAGACCTTGGAGGCAAACTACGCTAGACAAAAAATTGAGGTTGGTAAGAGCGAGTTTGCCTGGTAAATGGCTGGATAATGCGGAATATAGACCCCATAGTAGTCGTTAGCCTCTTATCCAGCAACTCCTATCCCGACCTCCTCGTGGTACCAGGTGAAGCACGAGCAACCTTAGGGGTAACCAACCCCGGTGGAAACTAAGCTCGTATACTTACCGGGAAGAATGTATAGTGAGTCTCGGCACTATAAGATGGCAACCCCATCGCGAGACTCGGCAGTGTCACCCCAGCACGGCTACACACCTAAATAAAATAACTACAAAATTCAAGCAAATGCGGAGCGGAATATTCGGCTTCGACCTAGGCGACGGAACAAGGACGACGAATGGAGACTCCGTACTTAGAACTGCAGATCGCTAAATTTCGCAGGTTACGAGCGGGTGCTGATTGAACAGCTTGAACCCCGCAAACTCGGCATCGTAGCTCTGCAGGAAATCTGTCGCAAAGGAGAGAAGGAATGGAAGATCCGTGGCAGAGCGGCCCAGTTTTACCAGAGCGGTGGCACTACCAACGAACTGGGAACAGGATTTGTAGTGCTGGGTGGAATGCAGGATCGCATGATAGATTGGAAGGCGATCAATGAGAGAATGTGTGTATTGAGTGCCCGCACGAAGGTAGACCCGACGATGAGAAAGAAGCGTTCTACGCGAGGCTGGAGGCAACGTACGACAGCTGCTCGTTACGGGACATCAAGATCGTCATCGGGGATATGAACGCCCACGTCGGTAGGGAAGAAATGTATAGACCGGTGGTAGGACCCCATAGCCTGCACACCGACACGAACGATAACGGCCAACGATGCATAAACTTTGCAGCTTCCCGAGGCCTGGTGATCCGAAGCACCTTTTTCCCGCGCATGGAAATCCACCTGTAGATCACCTGAACAACGTACAATGAACCAAATTGACCACGTTCTCCTAGAGGGCCGGTTTTTCTCTAACATCACGAACGTACGCTCCCGACGGGGTGCGGATAATGATTCTGACCATTACCTAGCAGCAGTACATGTGCGCTCAAAGCTGTCCACCGTATACCGGCTGAACATCAGGCAACTAGATAACCCGAAAGCTGCCGAGAACTACGCGCGAATACTGAATGAGGATCTACCTTCTTCCGAGAAGTTAGGTGCTTCAAACCTCGAAGACGGTTGGGGCAGAATACGCTCGGTCATCGGAGAGGCACTAGGTATTGCGCCTCGGAGTACACAAAATGATTGGTTTGATGGGGAATGCCAACAAGCGGTGGAGGAGAAAAAAATGCTTGGAAAATTTATCTAAGTATTGCCACTAGAGCGAACCTGGCCAAGTAGCGACGAGCTAGGAACCAGTTGACCACGATCCTGAGGAGAAAAAAGCGCCAAAAGGAGGACAGAGATCGTCAAGAATTAGAGCAACTATTCCGAGCTAATGACACGCGCAAGTTTTATGAGAAGGTGAACCAAACTGAGAAAGGCTACACACCGAAACCTGACATGTGTAGGGACGAGGGAGGGAATCTAATTACAAACGAGCGCGAGGTGGTCGACAGGTGGAAGTAGTTCTTCGATGAACACCTCCCTCAATGGCGAAGTCGCAGAAGGAGGCGGAACGGAAATTAACCTAGGAGCGCCCATGGAAGATAGTGATGTCCTAGCACCTGATCTCGAAGAAGTCAAACGAGAAATCGAGCTGCTGAAGACCAATAAAGCCACTGGGAAGGACCGCCTAGCGGCAGAGCTTTATAAACATGGCGGAGAAACACTAGCAAAAGCTCTACACTGGGTTATTTCGAGGATTTGGGAGGAGGAAAAGCTACCGGAGGAGTAGTTTGTCCCATCTACAAAAAGGGTGATCGACTAGACTGCTGCAACTATCGCGGTATTACGCTGGTAAACGCCGCCTACAAGGTACTCTCCCAGATCCTGTTTCGCCGGTTGTCACCGATAGCACAGGGTTTCGTAGGGAATTATCAGGCGGGTTTCATGGGGGCTCGCGCATCGACGGATCAAATTTTTAGTATCCGACAGATCTTGCAGAAATGTCGGGAGTACAACGTATCCACGCATCACATCTTTATTGACTTCAAAGCAGCATACGATACAGTCGATCGAGACAAGCTATGGTAGATAATACACGAACACGGTTTTCCGGACAAACTGACGCGACTGATCAGAGCTACATTGGATCGAGCGATGTGTTTCGTACGCAACTCTGGGACACTCTCGAGTCCCTTCGAGACGCGGCGAGGGTTGAGACAAGGTGACGGTCTATCCTGCATGCTGTTCAACATTGCTCTTGAGGGGGTGATCCGACGAGCGGGCTTCGAAACGAGAGGCACGATTTTTACCGAGGGTGGCCAACTTCTAGGCTTTGCAGTTGACTTCGATATCATAGCCAGGAACTTTGCGATGGCGGAGGAAATCTACGCCAGACTGAAAGCGGAGTCTACGAGAATTGGGCTAAAAATAAATGCGTCGAAGACCAAATACATGAAGGGAAGATGCTCAAAGGAAACAAGCGCGCGTCTCCCACGGACGGTAACCGTTGAACGCGACGAACTAGAAGTGGTAGAGGAGTTCGTGTATTTGGACTCGCTGGTGACCGCGAACAACAACTCTAGTAAGAAGATCCAGCGGCGCATCCAAGCGGGTAATCGGGCCTACTTTGCCCTTCGTAAAACGCTACGATCAGGAAGCATACGCCGCCGCACAAAACTAACAATGTACAAAACCCTTATTAGACCGGTAGTTCTTTATGGACTTGAAGCCGTGACGCTGCTCACGAGCTGCCGTGTTTGAGCGGAAAGTGCTGCGGACGATATTTGGCGGAGTACAAACTGAAAGCGGAGAGTGGCGGAGGCTTATGAATCACGAGCTACAGGTACTGCTTGGGGAGTCTCCCATCGTACATCTAGCGAAAGTTAGCAGGCTACGGTGGGCCGGACACGTCGTAAGGATGCCGGACGACAGTGCGACGAAAATATTCCTCTTCAACAACCCCACCGGCACCAGGAACAGGGGGATCAACGGGCACGATGGCTCGACCAGGTTGAAAGCGATTTGCGACTTCTGAGACGACTAGAAAATTGGCGACGAGTGGCCCAAGACCGAGTTGAATGGAGAAGAGTGCTTAAAACAGTACGAGCCACCCCGGTTCTATACTGAAGAAGAAGAAGACGTAAGCTTCATCTTTGTTTGTTTTTTGTCTTCATCATTCCCAAGTGTTTCTGCTGTATTGGAGCAGAATCTTTCGATTGCCGAAATAATTTTCCTCATTTGATTGTCTGATTTGAGAATTTGAGCGAAATACCCCATGTGATTTTGCGCCTCTCCGTTCGCTAATTCGCCTTTCTTTTTACTGTTATACCCACTTTTCGATCATTGAATCTGTTTCATCTCTCGTAGTTCATGACTCTTAATTATACTAGCAGATCTTCTAGTATTTGTAAATTACCTTTTTAATTAATGCATGCAATTTTGCACTTTGGTTTTCGATTTGGCTACCCTTTAAAAGCTTCATCTATTACATTATGGACCATCCCAGCAAGATTCTAGCGTCGATGATGGGCCAACAAAAGCAGGAGCCGCATTTGTGACTACACACGGCACGTAACGGCAATGGTAGATTTTCGATTGGAATAGCAATTATCGAAGCTCATACTGAAAATGATGCTGGGATTGAATTGTACTTTGGAAAAAGTTTTAGTTCGCGTCCATGTGTGAGCCGCGTATGTGAGTATGTCCCAATTTCGGTCACAGCTGCTGCTGCTGTTCCGAAAACAATCACGTTTCGATTGACGGAAAACGCAGACACAGTATAAATGTCATTTGCACGGAAACTGAAACATGTCTGGCCGTCGTCCGCGCGCCGTCCGTTCGTCTGCTGCTAGCAACTGTCCATCGTCACCGAATATTTAACTGTATCGATTCGCGTCCGCCGCTGGCTGGTTGTATATTTTGTGGAGCATCAGTAGTGGAAGCAGATGTCGTCATACCTGAACGCATTATTTACAGTTTCATCGCACTGACTGTCATCAGGAAATACTCGTTCCGGATAAGTTATTTGTCCCCTGAAAGATTGTCGTCATATGGGACGTACAAAACATACCTGGAAATGGAACAAAAAAAAGTAAAATTAATTAATACCGTATATTTATATCGTTCTCGTTGAAATTCACAGTTAAAATGTTGCGTTATCAAGTTATGTTATTTAAACAGTGAAAACTGTGGCAGCTCCGGTCATATGTCAGACGCGAAGAGCGCTCAACCTGTAATCCATATATTTACACACGTCAGTAAGTTATATTCAATCACCACGATTTTCATACCCTCGTTATGTCACTCAATCATGAAAGCGGTTCTTTCAAGAAGAAAAAAAAAGCGGATGGAAACCCTGACCATTAATAACGGTTCAACGAATCTTTTTTTGTTGCCGCGCGCTGCGGTGAAGTGAAGGATTGCTTGTCACGCCATACCGGAAGATGATTGAATTATTAATATTAACAACGTTGTTCTAACAAATTGAGTTTCATAGGGTAGCTTACGGTGGAGTACACTAGGTAGGTAAGGTTACCTTACAACTGACGACCGGGTGGGCTATTTCTAATATTGTCCTCACTCAGGATAATAGGAGAATAAACCAGTCAGTCGGGGAAATTCGTGAGCGGAAGCTGTAAGCAACTGCAGTCAACGTGTGTATGCGTATGTTCACGGATTCCCCTTGTTTGTTGTTATTTTATGATTCGGAACACGTGGCCATTTGGACGGAAACCTAATTCACTTATTGCTCATTCACACATGATTAGGCTACTCACGTCGTTTGACTTGACGCGGCATTCGTTTCGCCTTACGAATCGAAGCAGAAACGAAGTGAAAAATAATAACGTAAGTAGAAATTTTATTAATTTATTAGCGAACAAATCAAAACAATCACAACAATCAGTTCAACAAATTCCAAATCAAATATTCACTTGTGAACAAAAGTGGATCATTCATTATCTGGCACATGAATGACATGTCATCGAAGGTATGCATCCAGGTACGGTTCACATCAGGTAATCAAAACCGTCAGCAGGAGATTTTCGAATGCGAATCTATTGTTTTGTGATGGTTCTGTTCATTATTGCAGTAGCATTCCGGAGGCTGTGTGTCCAACTAGAATGAGTGGTATTTCAATGAATGATTCGAAAAATGACTCAAACCTGCGCTGGTTAACCAACATTATTGCGAAAAACCAATATATTTTTCAATGAAATTGATACCGGTCAGTGGCGGCACACAGGCCGTTCTCAACATACCGCAGCTATGACCACCACACCAGTGCCACCAAGTAGGAATGGAAATTCCAATTTGTTTTGATGATTTTCTGGCCACCGACCGTTAACGTAGCTGTGTTGGCAAACTTAACCAGCTCATTTATTCGATTTTCCTAATTGAGTGGAATAAGCGGAGTGGTGATTAATGGATGCGGAGGTTTTCCCTGAAAGGAGATGCTCAGACTTTTCACCATCATCTTTCTTATTCATTAATCTAGGTATACAAGGACGCCTTCAATAGGGCACGTAATGAATGACTGAAATTTGCTCAGCAAAGAAAAAACAATAAAACAATGAAAGTAAGTTAAGCAGAACATAAAGGTAATGTAGTTTGTCAAAGTTATTCATCAGCCAACTCCCATCGTAAGGCGGAATTTTTCATGGAAGGAATAATATTAAATGATGTGGACTTTCTTGGATATTTTCACAGTCTGTCGGTCGTGTTATTTTATTCACATCCTAGCACAAAGAGGGAGTGTTCCTACCTCAAGGAGAGTTGAATGGAATGGCAAATACTGTCACGGCACGGGGCGATGATAGTTTTCGACACAGGAAAGTCGACGATTTTCCAGCTCCAGAGAATCCCTGTGCTGTGCCTTGAACTTAGCTTGCGAAGCATGCTTTCCGAGAACCCTTGACCCAATAAAGAGAAAATATCGATGGAGAGGAAAACAAACAGGTAAGGAACCGAAATCGTTGAGAAGAAGGTACATATAAATTCAGCGTCGTTCCTCGTCGAGTGGAAACGTCAGCTAGCTTCTACCGTGTAGATGACGTTGATTACTGAATGCAATAATTTTTAATTATTTACGATTTCCACAATCGGGTGTTGCGAACATGTTATGCAGATTGCACCGCTTGTTTTATTACTCGTGAAAATAGTTTCCCGGTATTCATGCGGAAAAAATCTATAAAAATTTAATTTGAGAAACAAGTCGAGCTTGCTTTCACTATAAAAAGGAGAATTATTGAAAAAATACCACTTCCGTCTACGTCATTATTTTTATACGACTATTGTTTTTCTTTCTATTTTACTGGCACAAATTGAATTTCGCATTCGCATTCGCATCGGAAAAATGAAAAATAAATGCTAGACGGACGAAAGAAAATGGCGGGTGGGTGAAAGTTAACCGGGTATAGCAACGAGTGGCTGTGCCGTTTTTGTGTTTGGAACAGATATCTAAAATTTCCATATAAAGTAAGGAACGGATTAAGCATGGTCACTTAATCAGTTGAAAATAAATGAGTTGAAAATGCACTACTTCATTCATATTTTCAGAATCTTTTCGTAAGAACATCATCTTGAATCAATTAACCAAACATGTAATTCATACAAACACAATATGCTACATCTTCGACAGGAAATATGATAAACTAGCTCATTGCCCGATCTCACTCGGGACCCCTTTGTCAGTATATCACTTGTACATCTGTTTTTGTAACCAAAACACTCATAATGCAAGAAACAAACCCCTTTTTTCATTTGAATATGTCTGCTCCTTTTGTCAGTTCCTCTCGCGTTGTCCCCCAACAGCATGTAAATCTGTCTTCTTCTCGGTAATCCTTATAAATTGACATAAAGCCTTTTGTACGGTTTTGAACCTCCCTCTTTTTAATGGCCACCCTTTTCTCGCTCTCAGAAATAAAACAACTTGTGCAACTGCTATCGTTCCAAATGCAAGAGAAACGCACCCTTTTACCCACTTGAACCTCTCTCTCTCTCCTTGTAAGAGACCGTCTCCCTCTTTTGTCAACTCCCCGGTGCTGATTCTTTTATGCCAAAAAACATGTTTTTGACCAACGACGTTTGTTAAAGAACAGTCCAGAAGTTCCGGAGCTATGGCGGAACATTAATTCATACTCACGTTTCTCGGCCCCCTACATGTCGGTTCCTTCCCAGTCAGCTCCCCCTTCTGTTACTTAGCTAATTATGCATCGGTTTGCTCAATGAAAATCGCTATAACCCTTTAAGCCCGAGCCCTAACAATTGTGTAGTTGAGACATGACTACTTTTAAAAATTTTTCCTTTCCTTTCTAAACGTCGTACTTTTAAATATATGGCGCCAATCTCTTGTGTAAACACCGTAACTCATAAAAAAAATAGAAAATAGCTGAAAAGAAGTTTTCTTTTGTGTTTGGATTAATTATTGTCTAGTCTTCAAAATCTTGTGAAAACAGCAAAAAGTTTTATCTGTCGTATTTTCTTATTGGATCCGTATTTCGAAATTGCTTAGATAAAAAATTATTGGTAATAAGTATTTCTAATTGATGTAATTAAAAATTTACGTGAAATAACTTTTACAACTTACTTATGCACATTGATTTTCATACCTACACAATTGTGTGGGTTCGGCCTTATTGCATACCTACTTTAACCTTTACGTTCCCGCCGGGACTTCAAAAATTAGTATACTTGTCGTTACACTTTTGGCTCTATCTTTACTATTTTTTTATCGATTTTTATACAACTTGTCTTCAAAGAACCACCTTAGATTGACCTTCAATGAAAAAATATATTAGCAAATTTTGGATCCATTTTCCCAGAGATATTCCAGATCGCAGTGGGATTATTTTTTCACGTCATAAGTAATAGATAAAATAAAACGAAATTTGCTGCTGCCATCTCATTTTGAGTCAGTAAGAATGAATGCATTATACTGTAGAGCATTCGTTCATGCTCCACGCTACGGAACTTCCGTTTAGAGTACTACCAGAACCTAAAACTGGTCATTTATAAATTGTAAAATAATAAAGAAGTGTGGCAAATGATGTATTCAACTACGGGATTTTCTAAGACAAATTCTTGGATCAACATTTGAATGTTTTTAAGCCAATCCGGACGTTCCGATATATCTGTTGTATTAAGGTTAGTTAAAACTTAACTTGCAAAAAGTTGCGCGTATTTCCATAGCTACGTAGCGACCGTTCCGCTGCTTCAGAAGCTGAAGTCTATGAGCCTCGAAGTGATAATCTCGCTCTAAACTAAACGGGGTACACCCTTTTCAATTCTGTGGACTTCTTTACACAAAATAATTAGGTTTTTCATGTTTTGTTTTTTCAAAGCCTAGCTTGGTATAGTCCAAAAAGGGTAAAAAATGTTAAAAATAGGGGAAAATGAGCAAAACGGGACACTTCCGGATGACAAACAGGAAAGCGGTGGGCACCATGCGATTCTCCGGAAAATTTTACATAAGATCACCTACATTTTATCAGCCTGCAGGCCATATCTTATTTGCATCCGTTTTTTCGGCTCGTTTTTGCCCATAGTGCAATGGTATAAGATAAGGCCAAACCCACACAATTGTGTAGGTTACTAAATTTAGTAAACATTTATTGCAATGTGTAGAATACACTGGTTTTGGTATCTTGAGCGATAAAAAAAAATTATATTGATCCAAAAACTAAAAATATCTTAACTAAAACCCTCCGTGCTTAAAGGGATAAAGGAAACGAAACAAAGGTTTATTTACCATCCTCGGAAGAACCCTCCTCTATTCTCAAAGTCAGTTCCACAACTGCAGTCAGTTTAAATGCAAGAGAAACGCAACCCCTTTTACTTGCTTGGATATCCCCCCTCCCCTTGTTAGGGACTCTCCCCTTTTGTCAACTTCCCAGTGCTGATTCCCTAATGTCAAGGAACATTTGTGCCAAGTTTGATGAAGAACCGTCCAAGTGTTTCGGGGTTATGGCCTCCCCCCCTGTTATGAACCACCCTCCTATTGTGACCCCGCTCTTTTGTCAACCCCTGATTTTTGATTCCCTTATGCCAAGGAAAATGTATGCCAAGTTTGATGAAGAACCGTTCAAGTGTTTCGCAGTTAGGCCTCCCTCCCTTTTATCAATTCCCTTCTGATTCCCTTATATCAACATGTGTGCCAAGTTTGGTGGAGATCGGTCAAGGCGTTCTGGAGTTATGGTGAACATACATACAAATATACTCACGCTCACTTTTATATATATATATATATATATATATATATATATATATATATATATATATATATATATATATATATATATATATATATATATATATAGACTAGCTGACTCGACAAACTTCGTATTGCCACAAATTAAACTGTGTTGTACATAAATCGCGAATCTCGGATAACCTTTGTCACAATCTTGAGTTTTGCAAGTTTCTGGGGAGTTCATAGGAGTTCTAATATATAAATTTTCCTCACAGTAAATTAGAAAACAACTCTCCCCTCCAGCGCTTAGCCTGATGAAATAAAGCGGATAGCATTTAAATATTTGCCATCATTACAAACCATTTCGCTGAATACCATTTTGCGGAACACCAATTCTCGGTTAACCATTACGCGGAATATAGAGTTTCGCAGAATACCATTTCGCTAAAAAACTTCCGCGAGATGTACCATCTCACGGAAAAATTTTTCGTAGAAAGTACCATTTCGCAGGGCTGACCCAACTGAAGGAAAGTAATAGTGGTCTGTAGATCTAGGAAAATAAATAAACCTAGATAAACGTGATCTCTACGCGAGGCTGCCCCCCGCAGTGGCCGGCGCTTCCGACGGCAGGTCGCCGGCAACACTCACGGCCTGTGGCCGTCTCGCGCTGAATTATCTAATGTTACTATTGATAGTTTTTGGTGGTCTTGTCTTGATTAATGTTTTATGAAAGAGTCTAAAATTTCTCGATTTCGATTAGTTTTTGAGTTACGCAAAAATTTCTGTTTTATTTGTATGAGAGTCCTTATCCCCCTACCACAGGGGTGAGGGGTCTTAAACCATCATTAAAAAAAATCCTGCCTCCAAAACCCCCCACATGCCAAATTTGGTTCCATTTGCTTGATTACTTCTCGAGTTATGAGGAAATTTGTATTTCATTTGTATGGGAGCCCCCCCTCCTAAAAAGGTAAGGGGTCCTAATTCATCATAGAAGAAATTCATGCCTCCAAAAACACCCACATGCTAAATATGGTTCCATTTGATTAATTAGTTCTCCAGTTATGAGGAAATTTCTATTTCATTTGTATGGGAGCCCCCTTCCTAAAGTGGGGAGGGGTCTCAATTCACCATAGAAAAAATTCTTGTCTCCAAAAACACCCACATGTAAAATTTTGTTCCATTTGCTTGATTAGTCTTAGAGTTATGCAGAAATTTGTGTTTCATTTGTATGGGAGCCCCCCCTCTTAGTGGGAGGAGGGGTCTCTAACCATCATAAGAACCTTCCCTGGCACCAAAAACCCCTATATGCAAATTTTCACGCCGATCGGTTCAGTAGTTTTCGATTCTATAAGGAACATACGGGCAGACAGAAATCCATTTTTATAGGTATAGCTTTGTATGGGAGCCCCCCCTCTTAGTGGGGGGAGGGATCTCTAACCATCATAAGAACCTTTACTGGCACCAAAAACCCCTATATGCAAATTTTCACGCCGATCGGTTCAGTAGTTTTCGATTCTATAAGGAACATACGGGCAGACAGAAATCCATTTTTATAGGTATAGCTTTGTATGGGAGCCCCCCCTCTTAGTGGGGGGAGGGATCTCTAACCATCATAAGAACCTTTCCTGGCACCAAAAACCCCTACATGCAAATTTTCACTTCGATCGGTTCAGTAGTTTTCGATTCTATAAGGAACATACGGACAGACAGACAGAAATCCATTTTATAGGTATAGATATTGCGGAATTTCCACCTATTTAGAGTCCTGCGCGAAAATTATTAGAGTGGTTATTTTCTGCGTTTCCTACACACGTTTGCAATTTGGCAATTTGAACCATCAGCTTTTGGTTATTGCCTCCCCGCTGCACTCCTCCCTACTTGACAAGCATATTTTCAATGTATTTAGTAAGTACAGGATAATTATTATTAAAAAATGAATTTGCGACTAGTAAAATTGCTGCAAGGTAAAATACACTCAAAATAATTTTCACGTCGGAATTACGTGAAAAGTTATGAGAATATTTTCCATCTAACTTTTCCCGTACTATTTACGTGAATTCAACATAGTTTGAATTAGTATGCGTGCATATACGTGGAAATCAGATAGATGATATTGTATTCTCCAATAATGTTCAACTGGAACTCACGTAACTCCCTGTAGAGAAATATACGTGATTTTTCACGTGGAAAGAACGTGTGGATTATTTTGCGTGTTGATAGAGTAAAAATTCTTGTCAAAAAACGTACATTCTTCAGCTGCTGAAGGCAGTCGTCGCCTCGCTACTAAGCAATCCATCACATTTTTCAATACTGATTAGCTACAGCAATTCTAAAAGTCAAGCACCCAACTTTCACATAGCATATTATTCAGTACCTACACTTTTTTCGACAATCTAAAATATTGTTATTATATTATAACAAAACTAAAAACAAAGTCTTGTCGCTGTGTGGCTGTCGTTTAAACTCTCTTTATTACTTTTTTTGCGTCTATTTTTAGTCTTTTCATCGTTTTTTACATTTTATGTCATTTCTCTGGCGTTTTTTCGGTGTCCGTTCATTGTATTATTGCCGTCTTTCGTCTTTTATTTCCATTAGCTTTTCGCCTGTTTGTCATCAGTTTTTCATCATCTTTCCTTTGTCTTTTCGCCGCCTTTTCGCTATCTTTTTAACGTTCATTTGCTGTCATTTCGTCATTCTTATCTTGTCTGTTCGTTATTTTTTGTTGCTATTTCGACGCGTTTCGATAGCTTTTTGTCATTTCTGTATTTTTGTCGCCTTTTTATGGTTGATTTACCATCTTTACGTCACATGTTCGTCGTCTGTTCGTCATTTTGTAGCTTCGCTTTTTGCATTTTTCGTCATTTTTTTCAACGGCTTTTCACCTTTTTTGTCGTAATTTGTAATTGTTATTTTGGCACTTTCATTTTGACATCATCATTTTGTCAATTTTTATTTATTTTTGTCATTTTTCGAACGTTTTGTGTTGTCTTTTCATCCCCTTTTTGGTATATTTTCCTGCTGTGCTGATTATTTTGAAGACAACCAAAACTGCCACTAAAGACAATCATTCAGACTGTCGAAGTGACCTTTTATCACCGATTGTCCTTCTGGCATATAAAAAAAGCAATCAAAATCTTGTTTTCTTCATTGTCGTTCAGTCGTTCTTTTGTTGTCTATGTTCGTCGTCCCTTTTTCATACTTTGTCGTCTCTGTGTCGCTTTTTAAATGATGATCGTTTTTGTTACATAAAAAAGTCTGTTTTTGTTGTTCTGTTTTTACGGCTTTTTACCATTTTTGTTGTTGTTTTGGCTTCTGTTCGTTGTCGTTTTGTCGGTTTTTTTGCCGTATATTCCTCATTTTTTCATCGTTTTTTTGCATCTTTTGTCGTATTTTTTATCGTGCTTTTCTGTTTGTTTTTTTGTCCATTCATCCGTCGTCTTTCGAGCACTTTTCGTTGATCTTTTCGGGGGCCTTTTGTCTTTTTTGTCGGTATTTTTGTTGCTGTTTTGGCATTCTTTTTATCGTCATGTTTTACCTTTGTTATAGTATATTTTTGTCTTTTTATTGTTATTTTGTTGTTTCGCCGTTATATTGTTGAATATTCGTCTATTTTTGTAATTCGCCGTGCTGTTTACTATAAAGGCAACAAAAAGCTGTCTTCTTACAGTATTTTTGTGGTTCTTTCGTCGTCTTTCTGTCGTATATTTGCCATCATTTCGTCGTCTTTTTAGCGTCTTTTGTCATCTTTTAGAAGTTTTTTAAATATTTAAATACATGTGTAAATGTTGTGTTCTGTCTCTATTTTACCATATTTTTAGTGTCACATTTTATCAGCTTTCCTATATCTATTTATAGCCATTTCATCATCTTTTTGTCCTCTCTTTGTTTTCTTTTGCCTCTTTCGCTCTGCTATATTTCTGTCGTCTTTTATGATATTTTTGCCACCATTTCATCGTATTTTCGTCCTCTGTGCGTCCTTTTTTTAAAGCATCACTTTGACATTTTTGTCGCTATTTCATCATCTTTTTTATTTTGACACCTTTTTGACACTTTTAAACGTGCTTTTTCGTAGTTTTTTAATTGCCATATTTAGTCATGTTTTTGTCCCTGTTTTAGCTTCGTTCCGTCATCGTATTGTTTTTTCGACGTCTTTTCGTCGTCTTGTTGTCATCTTTTTGATGCCTTTTTTTCGTGTTCGTCGCCTTTTTGTCATTTCTCTGTCGTATTTTGTTCTTGTTTTGTGTCGTTTTTATCGACTTTTTTGATGCTGCATTGGCATCCTTTTGACATTTTTCTTCATTTTTGTCATCTCTTTACATTGTCTTTGGTCGTCGTTTTGCCGTTTTTTTTTGTTCTCTCTTCATCACTTTTTTGTCAATTTTTCGTCATTCTGTTGGTTGTTTGAAACAACAAAAATGTTACCTTTTAACTATTTTTTCATTGTCGCATTTAAGCATGTTTCACCACACTTTTGTTGCGTTTTACACCTCTTTTTGTCAAGTTTTTTAATGATTTTTTTTGTCGCTGTATTGGCGTTTTTGCACTGCGGATAAATTCTAAACGAGACGACGAATTCCGTCTCCCGAACAGTGCGGTGAGTGGTATGCTCCGATAAACAATTTAGACAGATGACATTTAACGCTTCTACCCACCAAAAAGATCAATCTATTATTGAACCTACATCGTCAGATATCGTAGGTAGGGTAACTCTGTCAACCTGTGTTTTCACGAAAACACACGAACACATACGAATGCACACGAAAGCATGTGAAAGCTGCTACGCAATTGGCAGTGAGCGTTCTGCTTATATTGCTGTTATTCGCTTCTATGCGAAAACCTTCCCAAAGAAAAATAAAAACAAAAAAGACACTGTTACCAGTTTTGATGGCCGAATCGTTCGGACTTCCACTTCTGTTCTGTGGTCTAGACCACTCTCTGCTATCCGTTTGTACTCTGCTAAAACTAGTCCGCAACACCTTTTGTCTTCCGTAAGAAAAGTAACTGTCTCAAGTCCGTTTTTTTGTATGCTAGAAGGGCATTGGGTTAAAAGGCCACTGCGACAGTCTTAATGATCGTCTTTTGTGGCAGGCCCCATCTCAAGTCCGTAGAGGACTACCGGTCTGATTAGTGTTTTGTACATCGTCAGCTTTCTACAATGACGTAAGACTTCAATGTTATGTAGTTACACCCCTCCATTAACCATGCGGTCGAGTATAGAACACCACTCTGCCGATTTTTTTTATTTATAGTTGACTATATAATTCATTAAAATTGACAGCCAAACTATCGCTCACAGGAATTATCACATCGTCCGCACCAATCGGTTGAGCTCAATTAGGTTAGGTCGGTTAGGATTTTCACTAGCTCGTCTCGACGACTCGACTAATGTGTAAGCGACTGCCACTGCAATGGTGCTGCAGCAAGGGAATGGGAATCCTGCCCTTGAGGGAATTCCGTTTTTGTTTTCTCTCTCCCTCTCGTTAGTAACGTATTGCTGTGCTAAGCTGGGCAATTATTTGTCGATTTGCAAGCACAGCATGAATTCAGCTCATCGTACGTACGTACATACATACAGCTATCGAAACCATGTTTACCTACCTATGAGTACGTACGTACTACGGTCGTACGTAGAAGCTTTTGCATCTGTGGATTGCTGTGACCTTCACCGAGTGGGGAGCTTTATGCCAAAGACCGGAGCAGGCAGAATTTCTACGGAGTTCGCGTTTTTCTATCATCCCTATGTGATATAAGGATAATGTATCTAAAGTTGATTAGAATGCAAATGAACATTTACTTAAGAGAAAAGATCTCAGCAGCAAAATTTCGATACGATGATGATTTTTTACATCCTTTTTATCCCCTATTGATGGATATAAAAGAATGTTGTATTGAGGGTGAAAGCTAGCTACAAGTCTGGTTTCTTCAGCTATTCATAATCACTAGCTTGCCCAGACTTAAATAAAAGTTGAGCTTACCGACTTTAGAAGTACTAAAACATTCTAGGAAAATAGAGTAATCGTAGGATGGCGAATCTGTTATTACTCTACATAAAAATACTGGTTGATTAGATTGAAAACTTCGGACCTTTGGATGCAATTGAATTGCATTGAAATTCGACTTTAAATCAGACTAAGGGACTGCTGTAGTGGTTAGCATTCACGCCTCCCACGCCAAGAATCTGGGTTCAAATGCCAACCCCGCAGGAGTCACGAATAACCCAAGCTGTTAAAAATTGGACTTTTGACCAAGAGCAATAAATAAGACTTGAATTTGGATTAATTTGGATTTTAAGTTTTATCTCAAATTGAAAAATAAAAGTGGATTTCAAAGTGCAGTTAAACTTGGAATAGTTTGGACTAGAAGCTTTGCTTGCAACATTTACTTAGACATGAAACCAAACTTAAAAGAAAATTTGAAGTTTTTACTTGAAATTGTATGTACGTGACATTGGAATTATACTGTCCCATTTTTTATTATTTTCAGTGATGTTTTTGCTCTTGTTTTTCACTAATTTTTTTGTAATTTTCTTTTTTCGTATTCCAGCCTGTCTATTTTCTCTTTCCATTTCCCCTTTTGCAGTTTTTGTCTCTCTCTTACTTTCATGTTTCTAGTTTTCCACCTTCGTTTGTTCCGTTTTTCCTTTTTTTAGATACCCCATTATTTCTTCTTTTCAGTCCCGTTTATGCTGTTTTTGACTTACTTTTTTCCTTAACTCTCCGCTTTCCTTTATTTATTTCCCGTTTGTAGTCTATTTCTCCTCCGTTTTACTTTATTCTTTGGTCAGTTTTTCTCGCTTTTCTTCTTTTTTCTTCTTTCTCCATTTTCTTGTTTTCTCCTTCGTTTTCCCTTTCTTGACTAATTTGTTTTCGTTTATACTTCATTTTCCTTTTATTTGGCCACTGTTTCCTTTTTCTTTTCATTTGTTGTCCTGTTCTTCGCCCTTTCCAGTCCTGATTTTTCACTTTTGTTCCATTTCTCGTTTTTTCTTCTTTTCTAGACCCGTTTTTCCTCTCTTTTCTTGTCTTTTGCCTTCTATTCTGTTAACTTCTTTTAAGTTTTTTTTATTTTCGTCTGTTCCGTTCTTATCCTTATTAAATCCTGCTTGTCCTATTTTTCTTTCACGTTTGCTTTTTCTTCTCCGTTTTATCCCGTTTGTCTTCTCTTTTAATTTTTTCCATTTTTCTTTTTTCTGTTCTCACCATTTTCATGTCTCCATTCTCTATTCACCTGTTTTTCTCTATTCACCTATCTCTTTTTATACTTCTCCTTTTCTGTTCTGTTTTAACTTCTATTTTGTTTCGCTTTTCCTCCTCTTCTGTGCAGTTATCCTGATTTTCTTTATTTTCTCCTGTTTTCTCCATTCTCTATTCACTTGTTTTTTCTCTATTCACCTGTCTCTTTTTCTACTTCTCCTTTTCTGTTCCGTTTTAGCTTCTATTTTGTTTTGTTTTTCCTCCTCTTCTGTGCAGTTATCCTCATTTGCTTTATTTTTTCCTCACTTTCCTTAACGTTTTTTCTTCTTTACAACTTTTATGTTTCATTCTCCCTCTTCTTCTGTCCAATATTTTTATTTTTCACCCGGTTTCTTCCTTTGTATTTTTGCTTTTTTTTTCTCTTACGTTTTTCCTTCCACGGCTCATTTTCTCTCTTTTCATTTCTCGTCTTTCTTTTTATTTGCATTTTTCTCTTGGGTAATTTGGGTAATTTTTCCCTTCCCTAATTTATCTCCCGGTTTTTGTCTATTGCACTGCCGTTTCACTTTACTTTTTTTAGGTTTTCCTTTACTATTTTCCTTTTTCTGCGTTTATTTCCCGTTTGACCTATTTTCTCGTTTTCCTCTCTCGTTATTCTTATTTTTACTTTTGGTTTTTCTTGTTTTTTCTTCCGTTTTGATTTTCTTGACTCGTTTTCCTTCCTTTTAAACTTCGTTTTGCTTTTATTTGGCCACTGTGTCTTTTTTCTTTTCTTTTCCCGTCCCGCTTTCGCCCTTTACAGTGTTGACTTTCCTCTTTTATTCCGTTTGGCTTTTTTACCCTTTTCTTCATATGCAGACCCGGTTTTCCTTTATTTCATCTCGTCTTTTGCTTTCTATCCTGTTAACTCCTTTAATTTTTTGTATTGTCTGTTCTGTTCTCACTATTAAGTCCTGCTTTTCTTACTTTTCAGTCTCATTTTGTTTTTTTCTTTTCTGTTTGTTTCCGTTAGTCTTCTGTTTGAATGTTTTTCTTTCCATTTTCCTTTTTTCTTTTATGTTTCTTTATTTACTTGATCTCATGTTTTCTCTTTTTCTTTTCCTTTTCTGTTTCGTTTTTACTCTTATTCTATTCCGTTTTTTCTGCTCCTCTGTCCGGTTGTCCTCATTCAAAATAATTTGTATGATACGAGTTAATTTTTTTTATAAAATCAATCGTCTGTGGGCTCTATAGCCTGAAAAATGAGTGAACGAGTTGAGTTAACACTTCCAACATGAAATAGAAATGAGAATTCAAACAGTGAAATTTCTGAAAATCAGCCAAAAAATTTTTCTTTCGTTTTTGTCTTTTTTTCGTAGATTTTTGGATGGAAAATAATAACGTATATATTAAAAGCAAGAATAGATTTGAATTTCGCGTTTAAACTTCAAGTAAAAATGCCTAAAATCTATATTTTTTTGTGCTCGATTAAAAAATTCCCTTTGTTTACACCACCCACCCCCCCCCTTTAGTGGCCCAGCACCGGTGAGATAAAAACTTTTTAAAATATTTCTAATGGCCTTACTTGCCTTTTTTCCATTGCTTTCTGGTTTTCCTAATTTAGCTCCCGTTTTTTGTCAAAAAACGCTTTACTGTGCCTTTTGTCGGTTTTTTTTTCTTCGTTTATATCCCGTTCGACTTCTTTTCTCGTTTTCCTTGTTCGTAATTCTTCTTTTCTGTCTTGATTTTTCTTGTTTTTTCGGTTTCACTGTCTTAACGTGTTTCCCCTCTTTCTATCGTTTCGTTTTCCTTTTATTTGCCCACTCTTTCCTCTTTTTCTTCTTTTCTTGTCCCGTTCTTTGAATTTTTCAATCCTAACTTCCCTCTCTTATTTCGCTTGTCGTTTTTTCTTACCTGTTGTTTCATTTCAAGGCTAGTTTTTCAGCTTATTTCGTCTCGTCTTTTGATTTCTATCCTTTTGACTCTGTTTCGTTCTAGCCCTTATTAAATCATGCTTTTCCTCTTTTTCTGTTCGTTTTGTTTTTCTTTTCCGTTTTATTCCGTTTGTCTTTTGTTTTAATTTTTTTCTTTCATCCTCCTCTTTTTTTGCACTCCTCTATATATCCACCTGATTCCATACTTTCACTTTTGCTATTCTTCCTTTTTTGTTCCGTTTTTACTCTTATTTTGATCCGTTTTTTCTCCTGTGCTGTCTAGTTGTCCACATTTTCTTTCTATTTTCCTCGTTTTCTCTTTTATTCTTTGTTTTTCCTGTTTTTCTTCTTTTCTCTTCTGTTTTTCTTTTCTCGGTTCGTTTTCTCTCCTTTTATTTTCCCTTTTTTCTTTTATTTGCCTTTACGCCAATGAATTTTTTTTCTCCTTATTTATCTCCCGTTTTTTGTCTATTGCTACGCCGTTTCACTTCACTTTTACTGTTGGTTTTTCATTGTTTCTTCTTTTTTCTGTGTTTTTTATCTCGTTTGACCTCTTTTCTCGTTTTCCTCTCTCATTATTCTTCTTTTCTTTTTTGGTTTTTCTTGTTTTTCCTTCTGATTTCACTTTCTTCACTCGTTTTCCATCCTTTTATCTCTCGTTTTTCTTGTTTTTGCTAACTTTTTCCTTTTCTTCTTCTTTTCCTGTTCCGTTTTTCGTCCTTTTCAGTCCTAATTCTCAGCTTTTATTTCGTTTTTCATTTTTTTCTTCCGTTTTTCTCTATTTGCAGACCCGTTTTTCCTCTTTTTTGTCTCGTCTTTTGCTTTCTGTTCTGTTAAGTCCTGTTCTATTTTTCTTATTTCCGTCTATTCCTTTCTTACCATTATTAAGTCCTGTCTTTCCACCTTTTCTGTCAGGCTCAGTTTTTTCCGTTTGTCTTCCATTTTAAATTTTTTCTATTTTACTTTTTTCCTGTTCGCTTTTCTCAATTATCATGTTCGCATAATTTTTCCTTTTCTATTCCTCTCTTCTATTCCTTTTTTTACTATTTTGCTCTACAGTTTTCTTCATTTATGTCCAGTTTGGTCAGATTTTCTTTCTCTTTTTCCTCGTTTTCTCCATCGTTGTTCCTTCTTTTCTTTTCCGTTCTCTCCCTCTTTCTCCAGTTCAGTCTCCCCCTCATTTGCCTAGCTTGCCCATTCGTTAACTTCTACTGCAATTGTTTTTTTGAAAAGTGAGACCAAAAATAGTTCGGGGCGATATCAGGTGTTCGCACCCACACTCTTTTGGTTGGTACCCGAATGTTTTACTAACTAAACTACTGCTGCCCGTTACATTAGGCAGTCTTATACCTAAATTTGTTTTATTCTCACAATTCTATCACTCCCCGCGAACGCATCGCACACTTCCCCATGCGACGCAATTATTTTTGTATGACTGCTCTTTGTTTCAGGCAAAGAAAAGTTATGCGGCATAAAGCCGCATTATGACCGCGTTGACCCTCATATCTAGCGAACAATGATGCGCCAATATAATACTTGAGCGAAGGTACAAAAAAGTTTTATTGTTATTTTTTCCGCTTCGGAATTCCGTTCTACCACTTTTTAGCCTCGATTACCCTTTTATTTCTCTCGTTTTCTACTTTTCCGTTTTTTTTTCTATTTTAAGTCCTATTTTTCCTTCCATTCCGTCACGATTTTTCTTTTTTCATTCTAGTTTTTATCATTTTTCTTTCTCGTGTTTTTCAGCTTTTTATATTCCGTTTGTCCAATTTTTCTCACGTTTTCCCGTGCTCTTTTCGTTTTTTTTTCTCCAGGAGTAGCAGGGGATGGATCCAAAGGTAATCTTTCTGTGAATTTACTAAGAAAATTTACTCACATTTTTATAAGAAGCTGGATTATATTGAGGGTTTCTGAGTTTTTCGACCATAACACAGGAACAGCAAAAATGTTAAAATAAAAGTTTTATTATTGAAGGATTAGAAATTGACAAACAGGAAAAAACCAATTCGTTAAAAATTGGTTTAGACTCTTAGATTTCAGTCTTCATACGGCAGAGATCCTTGTGATGCAATTATGATTTGTTATTAACCATCTCAAAAAAATAAGAATTCTGAATAAAAACCAAAAACCAACCACAAACAAGATAAAACTAACGATCTCGAAGCAATAAAAGTGCTTTGACTATAGTTTGCACACAATATATGCATCCTTTGGGATTGCATGCATTTTGTTCCGTATTTTTTCCTTACTGCTAGTGAGCTCTCGTTGCTTGGAGGAAAAAGTAGCAAACCACACGTTCGTTCGCACTCATGCTGCTGCTTGCTATTGGTCAATCGAGAAATTTTTCAGCACCCATCATCGGTGGCGAACGAACGGC
The DNA here is from genome assembly GCF_943734655.1 of Sabethes cyaneus. Taxonomy (NCBI): domain Eukaryota; kingdom Metazoa; phylum Arthropoda; class Insecta; order Diptera; family Culicidae; genus Sabethes; species Sabethes cyaneus. The sequence goes on along the minus strand of NC_071353.1, from coordinate 125,145,083 downwards.
AGTATGAATATTGCGACAATCACCAGTGAAAATTGTCAGAATAGAAACTTCTGAATGCCGGACAAGATTTGGAGGTGGCGCAGGGACGAGGTAAGATTCAATCGAAATGAATTATGAGCTTCGATTTTCACTTTGACTGCCAGCCGGTCAACGTGAGCTTGTGTCCTGCAGCTTACGGTGACGGCGGTAGGGCTTCCGAGTCGAGTTCTCCGAGTTGGTCCTTTCGACTGTACAAATTTAGTAGCTTCTCTGCCTGACGTTCGGATGCTGCTTTTATATAGTTGAAAATAGGAAAACTCAATTGAATCGACAAATATTGAAGCCAGTTCGAAGCTGTCTCACTGGCTGGACGGACAGTGTACCTATAAGTTGCTTCGTAGCTAGGACCGATTTCTGGAACTATGCATGCAGTTGATGCCATACTTCTGCATTCCAAATCAATATCAAAGCTGTGTGGTAGGAACCGAACAGCAATAGCTTACGGCATAATTGAGTTTTCGAAACTTCGTCACCGCCAAACACAATTTCCTTGAGCGTATCGTTATATGAGACAGTAGTGAGTTTAGTTCCTAACAAAGTGCAACCTGTTTGGAGCATCACATCAGTATTGAGATGTGACTCAAAAACGTTTCCTAAGTGCGTAGACTAAGGCTCCGATTTCCTACCTCGTAAATGCGGATATTGGATTAGTTTTTGCTCAATTAGACCGAAATACCGGTCCTATTCTGTTCGGAAAAGTTATAACTATGTTTGTGTGTCTAGATTTACGGTGCATTTACGGTCCACTGGCTGCAGATAGACTTCGTAGATTTGCATAAGCTTTGATAGCTGCGTAAGTGAAATATGATTCTGACCGAATCTTATAACCGGATACTGGGAAAAAATGACGTTCAACTTACACTAAGATTATGTCTAAGCTTTTATTGATATCATCATGAAAAATTAACTAACACAAAAAAACAATTCCGAAACTTCAATTCATTACAATCTGTCGGAATTATAACCTTAAACCATGCCATCGGAAATGTGTTGACCCTCATTTGACTTACATAACGAACTTCCGGATTTGCTGTGTTACTGCAGTAGTTGAGCCAATTACATCACATGTAGCTTGGTACCTATGTGTCTGTGTGATCCGACGACTAAGGTCGAGAGATATACAATAACGATGTCCATCAGCAGCCACTACTACCACCGCCATGCCGCCGCCGCAGAATCATTCTCTGTAGTTAACAGCATTTTGATTCAAACTTTTTCGTCGCCATCAAAGGCCACATTGTGTCACAAGGTTGGCCTAAAAAAGTTGGTCCTTCGGACGCGTGACAGATTATGCGGGCGGTTGTAGAGCAACTTTTCCATTTGCAAAGTGATACATTGAAATTTGGGAGAAATTTAAATCTAAACCAAAAGTGAATAAAAATATAAATAAAAAAAGGCAAATGTTAGGATAATGATCGGTAAAAGTCGGGGAAAAATCGAAGCTAAATGGTGGATCTGTAAAGATCTGTAATATGGATGAAAAGACAAGAATAGAACACATTATGGAAACCCCGGAGCCCCCCACCACAGTCGAGCCGCTGCAGCCAACGTTCATCAGTCATCCTGGTCCTGTGTGTGGGAGCGGTGACGGGGTCTTCCAGCCTGCTACATCTGGCAGTAAACTTACTATTCTGAAATTCCGATACCTGATGTCGTTTTACGTCCTAACAGTTCGGCTTCATGGCCCGACACGAGCCTCGCTGATAGTGGTCCACGACTCACGCCGGCAAGCAGTGTCACGACGCAGACTGTTGTGCCTATCGTAAGAACGCCTGCAGCCGATAGTATCCAGAGATCTTCGCCGATGGATGTCAGTAGAAGCGCCAGCGTAAGCGGAAAGGGAAGCAGCACACCTGTCACTCCAAGTGCATCTACGCCGGACGCAACGATGAACGGGCCGTCGCTAGGAAAAAGAAACATGCTACCAAGAGTGGCAGCGGCGTCCCATCAGTTCGAGTTCGTGGCAGGTCGCAGCACCCTGGCGAAGGACCTGAAACAAAGTCTGCTCATGCTTCGGAGAACCATGCGTGCTGCGACGAAGGAACACAGTGAACTCGAAGCGCGAATAAAAGTGGCAGACAAAGAGACCGAGAAGGCGTTTGAATCGAGGTCTGTACAAACGGATGCCTGCCTGTCAACGACTGACCACACCGTGGCCCTTGCGACTACGAAGCAGTCCAATGACAACAAGGTATCAAGGAACAAGGAAGCGCTTGTTCGCCGAGGGTCGCAAGCCAACTGAAGAACCCACCGAGGGTAACAAGACGCAGTTAGCGTCCGACAATCAGTGGGAATTAGTGAAAAAGAAGAAGGCCAGAAAGAAAGAGGAGGATCGAACTCCATCGAAAGTGGTCAGAAAAAAGAGGAGCAAAGGCGATGCCCTTATCCTCAAAACTGAAGAGCTGAGATATTCAGAAGTTTTGTAGGCCATGAGAGGGCACGATCAGCTGAAGGGTCTTGGCGCGGATGTGCGGAGTATCCGCCGCTCCCGCACTGGCGACATGATCCTTGGGCTCAAAAAGGATGCCACTGAGAAGGGTTCTGCCTACAAAGTGCTGGCAGAAAAGGTCCTTGGTGATAGCGCTCAGATCCGCGCACTAACGCCTGAGATGACTCTCCAGCTTAAAAACCTGAACGAGATCACTGAAGTACGAGCTCTCAAGGAGCAATATAACGTGGTGGTGACTACCGAAGCAGCTCGTCTGCGTAAGGGACCGGTGGGAACTCAGGTAGCTATAATAACACTAATAGATAGAAATGCAGCCCTGAAAGTGACTAAGCTGAAGGTGCTTCCGGTGCTTTGAGTGAGGGCACAAGTCCTGGAGCTGTAAGGGGCCTGACAGAAGCCACCTGTGTAGGAGATGTGGCGGTGCGGGCCTTATAGCGAGGAACTGTACCAGACCGCCCAAGTGCCTGATGTGTATTGGCCAACGGGACGCTACCCAGCTAGCATTTTCATACGTATAAAAAGGTAAAAATCAGCATTACGTACAGATGTACATGCTAAATAAATCGTATTTCATGCGCAAAATTGGCATATCCGTACTATTTTGGAGGCGATATACGTGATTACGAATAATTTCGAGCGTCACGACTATATAAGTATTTATATACGATAATATCCGATTAAGCGCGAGTCGCTCCGTACTACTCTACGATTTTGTGCTGGAAATCGTATGTATGTCAGTCATTATCATTATATACGACAAAAAATCAACTTGATCCCACTTTAACCAGCTTTAGTTACGATTTCGAGTTTGTTGGGAGATATTTACGATAGTTTTCGTACATTGATATACGAGTTGGTGCTAGCTGGGTAAGCATACAACAGGAGGCCCCAAGTGCCCGGTAGGCGCGCCGGCGACTAAAATACGGGCGTAATTCAGGTAACGCAACTAAACTTGAATCACTGCTACGCGACCCAGCAGCTATTGTACCAAGCAGTTACTGAGTCGTTGACGGACATTGCCATCATCCCGACCGCATACCGCATCCCTGCCGGAAACGGTAACTGCCCAGCAAACCAGATATCGTATATTCATGTCGAGATTTAATCTTATATAAATGGATATCACATCGGACTCGTATAAATGTACACATGTTGTAAGCACATTGTGTAAATTTCATCGTATGTAATGCACACGATGATTGATATACGAATTAATAGTAAAAATCGTAAATAGGTCGAAAGATAATCGGGTTATGCTAAGCGAATATCGCATATGACGATTTCTTAGATTTAGTTACCACCAAAATCGTTCGACATCGTTTTAGGTTTATATACAAGCAGTGATAATCATGAGATTCTAGGTGCATTAAAATATGATTTGCATCAAAACACGTTCAAATTTGTTGTTATTTCTTTACAACAAAAACAACAAAATAGAGAGATTTCAAGGATACGTTCTTAATGCAGATTTGTCAACCAAAAAAATTTACGGTTTCTTCGCTTTTATTTTACATTTAAATATCTATTTATTTCTTTGGTTAAAATTGAACTTATTTTTATTGTGGCGGAATATTCAAAAAACTATTATCTGGTTTGAAAAGCTTTTACAATTACCTTTTTAACAATTTTAAAAATGTTAATAATTCACATAAGCCCGCCTAAATGTTAAGCAGCAAGTATATAATGATTAAGACATACTGACAAAACAATACAAGATCTTTTTGAAAAAGCACCCTTTGAGCAGTTTGATTGTTTTTTGGCGTATTAAAACCACGTAACGTAACGTTTTAAAAATTAAAAATGTTAAAAATAGAAACTCATAATTTTTTAAATATTTCTCTGATAGGTAAGTGAACGAACGGAAATCTTAAACCAAGCTTTACCAAGGAGAGTATTTCTCAGAACTGGGAAGTCTAGATTATGATTCATTCCGCTAATGTTAATGCCTTAATATCAGTGCATCTTATGGCTTTTCAGAAGAAATGCAAATGTTAAGTGGACAGACAACATTTTTGTACTTGAGCTTTAATAATATTATCTCAATGTAATCAAATATGAATATGCATATAACGTATTCTAATGTGTATTTAAAACAATCTGCACCACGGAATGCTAACAAAGGTACTGCATATCATTCCATGAAGTCAGCATTATCATTAAAAATAACGATCTAATCCAAACTTATTTACGACACTGTAATTCAGTTACAATTGACACAAACTCGTATGTCGGATGAGAATAAATCAAATCCGTACTTACATGTTCAATGCATCAGGTAAGATCTCATTGCTTACATGTACGATGACTTCGGTTTAAGATGTGCAAAAATATCATTGAGGTACTGATGTACCAGTAGCCTAAAGGTAATGAACAAATACTGCGGTACGGGTGGTTCTTGGTTCTAAACCAGGTGAGTACAGCTTGTTTTAAATGATATAGACAAAAAAGTTAAATATTGTGACAGGTCGATAGTATCTCTGGAAGCTTATGAAAAAAAGCTTTCAGCAAAGCTTTTACTTTTTTGTCTCACTAACTTTTAGGGCGAATATTTGGCTATAAATAGCCTGCTCTGTATGCAATTTTTGACACTTGCCATTTACCACATGGGGAAAGGCGAAAGGTAGAGTAGAAATATTATCGTAACTGTGTCGAAATGCAATCCAGTCAATCGGCTCAGTCGTATAAACTGTTTTGTTTTGTCGGCATTTCAATTATTCTGAAGAACTAAATCATGTATATCGCCTCCACTTTTGCATGTGTATGCCGTTTCTGCGCATGATATATGATTTGATAGACCTTGTATGCTGACGTTTATCTCATTTAGAATTAAGTTATACAGACCAAAATGTTTGCTGGGTGGGTCTCGGATAGGTCCGTGACGGCGGCTATATGGATGACAAGCAGGTTGCTGGTTCAAGAGGTTGTGTCAATTGCAGACGAGGGATTCGCGGCTAAAGTGGGTGGAGTGTTCTACTGCAGCTGTTATACTCCGCCGAGTTGGTCTATCGAGCAGTTTACGCGAATGGTAGACCGATTATCAGTTGTGCTGCCTGGTTTAAGGCCGGTGGTTGCGGCGGGCGACTTTAATGCTTGGGCCGTATTGTGGGGAAGTCGTCGCATGAACCACAGGGTCGGATTTTGTTCGAGGCTCTGGCAAAGCTTAACGTAGACCTGGCCAACGTCGGCACCACAAGTACCTTCAGTAGGAATGGTGCAGAGTCTATCATCGACGTGATAATCGGCAGTCCTGGTCTGATAGGAGACTGGGCGGTAGGCAATGGCTACACTCACAGTGACCATCAGGCGGTCCGCTATGGGGTCGGTCAGATAACGAGGCGGCAGGCGGCTAGTAGAGCCGACATTCTAACCACCCGTGGATGGAAGACATCATACTTCGATTCCGAAGTATTTGTGGAAGCGATCCGAAGAGAGTGCGGTGATCACGATATGTCCAATCCGAACGCTGATTATTTGGTTGAGGTACTGTCGCGAGCGTGTAGCGCCACCATGCCTAGGAAAAGCCGACCTAGGTATGGTAGGTCACCGGCTTACTGGTGGACAGAAGAAATTGCGGTACTCCGCGGAGCCAGAATCGTGTGCTATGCTACAACACGGAGGAGGGTCAGAAGTGCGTTCCAATCACCGCAGGGGTTCCGCAAGGTTCCATACTGGGCCCGGTATTGTGGAACATTATGTATGATGAGGTGTTGAAGCTAAAGTTCCCGGTAGGAGTGGTCATTGTCGGCTTTGCGGACGACATCACCTTGGAAGTCTACGGTTAATCTATCAGAGAGGTTGAGTTGACGGCTGCCCACTCTATAAGCATTGTTGAAGGTTGGATGCGATCCAGGAAACTGGAGCTAGCCCATCATAAAACGGAGGTTATCGTGGTGAACAACCGCAAGTCGGTGCAGCAAGCAAATATCAGCGTCGGAGACTGCACTATTTCGTCTACGCTGTCCTTAAAACTCCTGGGAGTCATGGTCGACGACAAGCTCAAGTTCGGGAGCCACGTCGACTATGCCTGCAAGAAGGCTTCCACAGCTATCTCGGCATTGTCTCGTATGATGTCTAATAGCTCTGCGGTATATGGCAGCAAGCGAAGGCTATTAGCCAACGTGGTCAAGTTCATACTCAGGCATGGCAGGCCGGTGTGGTCATCGACGTTACGAACCAAAAGCTATCTAGCCAAGCTGGAAAGCACCTATCGTCTCATGTGCTTTAGAGTGGCGAGTGCGTATCGCACAGTTTCACATGACGCATCATCATCAGCGAGGACGTAGAGTGCTTCAACCAACGTATAACTAGAGGCATACGGAGTACTACAAGATCGGCTTCGATGACCACATGGCAGCGGAGATGGTCTAATTCCAGAAAAGGCCGGTGGACACATCGACTTATCCCGGAATTATCCGGGTGGGTCAACAGGCGCCCCGGCGGGGTCAACTTCCACCTGACACAAATTCTGTCAGGGTATGGTTGTTTTAGATATTACCTGCACAAGTTTGGGCATGCGGAGTCCCCCGAGTGTCCCGAAAATGCGCGGACGTTGAGGAAACTGCAGAATATGCTTTGTTCATATGCCCTCGTTTCGCGGGCCCAAGAAGCAACATGTTGCCAGTGAGCGGACAGGACACTACTCCGGATAATTTAGTCCAAAGGATGTGTTCCAGCTCGGATGTCTGGGGTGCGGTCAATGCGGCTGCTACCCAGATTGTACTTGAGCTACAAAACCGCTGGAGAGCCGATCGACGGCGAATAAACAGCCTTCCTACTATAGCCCAATAGTTATCTAAGAGAGTGCGTTAAGCACAATAGCCCCTCCCTAAAGTAATACCGATAAGATGGTGCCAGGGGGGATTGATGCCGGAGACTCGAGTAGGGTTTTAGTGGGTCTGGATCCTCACGCCCCATTCATTAGTCGCTCTTGCTGTCGACTTTTTATCACCCCGTCATCGAACAGTTAATGCTTTGAAAGTAATTCATTCTCATGCGTTTATATTATCAAAATGTACGAGGGATACGGACGGATCCTTGCATACGAACGGATTGCGATTGACGACGATAACAGACGATTTAAATCTTTCATCGTTTCTATTTAAATCCTTCTTTTCTGGATATTTTTCTTAGCTCTTAGTAGAGATATTGTTGTATAGGCTATATAGTTTTGCTTTACGAATTGTTTACTACTAACTTTTTTCAAATTAGCAATGCCCTTGGAATAGAGAAGGTTAAGCGTGTAGGAATAAATAGAAAACGAGAAATTATTTGATTCTTGGATAAAAAAATTTATCCATCCTTATAATAGACAAAATTGTCTTATGATCCTTAATAAAAAAAGTTCCAAATGATAACAAAAATGTTTAATATACGTATGATGAAAAGTAATGAAAGCCATGCATCAGCCATGCATCAGCCAAGCAGTGCCATGTGGACCTTCTGTCTAGTCTAACTCTTCCCCAGCTCCAGCCATAAATGCTTTATCTTGGAACAATTAAACCTCATACATTTCCTAATCAAATGATTGTGCAATCAAGACCAATTTTCAGCATCTTCAAAGTTAATTACATACGATGTACGCTTCTGGCAATGGGAAAGTCTTAGACAAGTGTGTCGAGACAAGGTTCAATTTCAAGTCAAACATTTACACACAGACAGAGACAAACACACACACACAGAGACATACGCAGTCGTGCATCAGTACAATGATGGTACATCGTGTTCGTCAGACTGTGTCACGCATCCGCACACACTTGGCGGAAAACGTGACTCACTTTGCGGGATGTTGCGCGCATATTGCGCGTTGTTTTCGACGAGCATACGAAAGGATCCAGTACTCAACTCTTTACTATCTACCAGCAGCCAGCGTGATAAATGAATGCGGAGAACATCATAAATATAGTTTCTTTTATCTTTTTTGTTTAATCCTGCAGCTGCAGCACGATGATGAAAATCGCCCATTCAAGATGAATATCAAAGCGGGATTTTTATCATGTTTCACCGTTTTTTTCACAATTTTGCGCTAGCAGCGCAATGTTAACCAATTTAAAAAAACTTACACAATTTGCATTTGGTCAGACGATTTTTATCGTCAGTGCGATAAAATTTCAAGTCCTTTATCATTTCTATGTAGAGGGGTTGCGAATTTTTTTCCTCTGAAAGTCACTGTAAGGATGACTTTTATTGCCATGACAAACAATTTCATAGTAGGACAGAAAGAAGGCAACACATTGCTTGCACACAGCAAAGGGAATGGAAGTATGTTTTTTGTTTATCAGCTGATTTTCGGTAGCGTTGAATTCAAAGAAAAAGAAGCGACCGACGAAATTGGTTTGTCGTCTGTTGGTACGCCCACAGAAGCGCGTGAACGTATATATCCTCCCAACCAACGAATAGAAAGCATTTCACATCAAAGGATTTCCGAGCCGGAAAGTAGAGCTTCCCTTGCAGCATATCCATTATTCAGTGTATGGGTGTGTATGTGTATGTATGTATGTTTGTGTGAATTTCAATGTGTGGGCAAAATAAATTGAAAAATCTGTGCCAGTAAACTAGATGGAAAATAGCTTCCGATTCTTCAAATTGCTTTGAAGCTTCTGTAAATTTGTACAGAAGCTGTTACCAGAACGATGGTGCGATCAATCTTATGGAATCGTTCAATTTTCTGCTATATTTGCATCTACACAACACATGTATCGCATTTCGAGAAGCAATTAGCATTTAGTTGATGGAAAACTGATTTGAGCTAATAGAGAAACCATTTCATTACGGCAGCTTTGAACGGTTATTCAAAGGAAGTAAGTGTTTCTTTCCAATACATATAGTGAATATCTCGAATTAATGCCACATGTAAAATGAATAGAAATAGATTTATGTAATTAACCTTTTTATCACACTTGGTAATTTTCCAATTTTAAACCGCAGTACTGCTTCAAATATAGCAGACTGTCAACAAATAACACGCAATCAAAGCTGATTAGTAAACCTAACCTTGTTAATTGTCAATTTCAAGCTACCAGCGATATGTGCCGCACATCGAAAATCATCGCACAAATTCAAGTTGACAGGATAATTCTTCAGCTGTCACAGCGGGTTTGGATAGGCGTGCCTCCGTGTGAGGTGAGCCTGAGCAGCAGCGGAAATTCAAATAGGCTGTAGCAAAGAAAGTGTCAAAAGTATTACACCGCTGTTGTTGAAGAAGAAAAGCTGCCTTAACACCTCAGGCGAAGACATTCAACACCTTCTCTACGCCCACTGTTTGCACGGCTGAACAGAAAGGAAACGTGTAATACATAATCACAATAATTTACATAATATCACTGTGTCGTAGTGACTTGTGTTTTGTCTTTTCTCTCGTGGTGATTTACCACCCTTCAACACGTGGTGAAATGCAAATCGATCCCTTGAGAATTATGTTTTCCGTAGTTGAAAACATTCATGCTCCAGTCGATAAGATGTTCATATTTCCGTGACATCTGAGCAATAATAAAAAACGACCTTGATTTACCTTGTAGTGAACTCTTATCAAATACTGTTATTTCTATTTCAATAAATCAAACATTCAATCACACTACCTACTTATGTAGAGAAAGTCTAGACTTATTGAATGAAAATATATTTGACAATTCTTATGCGTTTTACTGGAAACACTAGTCCAAGTTCAACTTTTGAATGATTCTATTAGCGATTCATTTTAAAAAATTAAAATAAGAACTATCATAGAATTCTTAGACTGACAATGCTTGCACAAATATATTCAAAGTATTAAAGTAGTATTCCAGTATTCAAATATTAACACATAGAAAGAGTAGTGTTGCAAACGACTAGTACCTGCATCTGAACAAAGCACAGGAATAGCCGCGGTTTGCTCCTGTGAGTCCCGAAGCTTTCATCAAACAGGTTAGGGTCGCACGCACAAACAGGAAGACATCATGTGTGTTTCGGCCATTTATGAATCAGCCATTCGCGTTACGGTCATTTGTGATTCTATTAGATCTGCTATGCCATTTGTTATTTTGTCCAATTAAATTTCTGCTATTCGAAGGTAATTAGATTTACCCTATATGCAATGCTTTTTTAAACTGAGTCGATTGGTCCTTTTGCAAGCTAACGGCAAATTTCCTAGTTTTCATTATTTATGCCTGTAATGTATTTATGCCAGAGCGTGAAGGGCGCTATATCTCTACATATTTGCGTTGTTAAGAGGAAATGCTTATCAACTTCGGAACCAATTGCTTCAAGAAATGGCTTATTGGTTTCACTGTTCCTGGTTTTTGCTGTAAGGTATTGTGAGCCATAGACCAACCTCGAGCTTTTAGACTTGACCTTGAATTGCGGCCAAACATATTTATTAAGATTTTTTTGAAGCGGTGGAATGTAATGATTTTTTTTTGGAAAATGGAAGGGAAAAGTATGGGGGGGTTTATTAGGTAGCTACGCTTTGCAAGTAGTCGTTGTGACTCCTACCTTTTGTCCAGTGCTGAAAGGTGCATGGGTCGAGCCAAGTTATAATCAGAGATTATAACCGGAATCGAACCCACAACACCCGCCAGGGCGTGTGGCATACAAATTGTGTCTCTTCCTCCGTCAACTGTAGAAACTACCGACCGAGAAATTTTAATCTAACTTGTTTTTACTTTCAGGACAACGACGCTGAGAATCACGGCTAACACGCTGACAGATGACAGTACCTTGCAAGTCGTAAGGGCCTGCACAGTGTCGTTGTCCTGGAAGTAAAAGCAAGTTAGATTAAAACTTCTCGATCGGTAGTTTCTACAGTTGACGGCGAAAGAGGCTCAATTTGTGTGTCTAAAAATGACCCAAAAACCAGATACGTCGCTACATTTATAAGGGGGGTTGCGCAGTCTCCTTTTGTCCAGCGCCACTATGGTTCAAAGGTACAAGTACCAGCAATCCACACGCCCTGGCGGGTGTTATGGGTTCGATTCCGGTTATAATCTCTCATTATAGCTTGGCTCGACCCACGCCAGCACCTTCCAGCATTGGACAAAAGGTAGCAGTCACAACGACAACTTGTTAAGCGTAGCTACCTATTACCCACCCCCCCTCCCCCGCCTTACCTTTCCACATTTTCCCCTCCATTTTCCAAAAAAAAATTCATTACTTTTCCCTACCGTCCCTTCATCAATTGCAGAAGCACCGTTTCAAAAAACAATTATTGTGAGCCAGTTAGCAATGTGTGATTATCTACATCTTCATTAAAATTGCCAAGAATTTGAAATTGTTTCGCAATGGTCAATGTTCTTAATTTAATTTTAATAATTATTGAAGCAAAATTTTATTCTCAGTACTCATTAATAGTGATGAGGTGTTCAAGTTCTGAGTATTTTATTGCAAGGGATCAGCATCGTTTGCTTTCGTGTCTCGATCGTTGCAAAAACTTTGACAACAAATTTTTTTCGAAGCCGTGACAATTACCCAGTTTTAAATTCGAGCCAGTAGTTTGGAATAGTAGTTTGTATTGTAATTTACAATAATATTTGACTCAGGTGAAGGGCCCACGTCGGTCGAGGTGGCGGTAAATTCGCGGTGTAGCAAATTTTTAAATGTAACGGTTTGTAAACGAATTAGAACGCGTGATTTTGATGATCAGCTCGATATCGTTATCTTGATTTTGCGAGAAACCTCATCCTCATCTAACAAGACGGAGCAATATTATTCGCCCACACAGTGGATTCGCGCGGGACTAGTTTTGCTTACGGAAATAAATGTCTAAGGCATAATATTCATATCATCAAAACGAATTAAGGCCCAAATACGTCGCATGCGCTTTCTAACCGACTATTGTAAATATAGTGATCGCGAAAAGTTGAGAGAAAATGTAATCGCTGACGCGTTGTTTCGTTGGATCATATCATCTACCAAGATGAACCATGATCTGTACCTTCCCCTACTAACATAAATCCTATCCCGTGATACTTGTGGAGATGCAGTGGTACCCGCGGTCTCTAGCAACAACAAGTATCGGACAAATATTCCTTCCTTCTCCATGTAGTAGAGCCTTTTGGCTGTGGCTGGCGTCGTTATTAGTCAATTTTCCAAGTATTGAATCAGTAGAAGTTGCACAATGAGAATATCATGCTACTTCCAAGCACCATTCAATTGGTTCTTTGTGCAATCTTACTGATTCGGCCAATCACGGAGTGCAACTACGGGCAGTCTTCCTAAGCTAAGCTTTATGCCTGTAATGTATTTATGCCAGTCGTCCATTATGCCTAACGTCCGTATGCCTATTGACATCGAAGAGACGACGGATGAGAAGATGGCGTAAAGACGACGAAAATGTAGTGAGAGAATAACAAAACATACTGACGAAAATACGGTGAAAAGTCGACGAAAAAGCGACAAAAATGCTCAAATATGACATGAAATAACAATGAGAAGAGGCTAAACTAACGATAAAAACGCAAACAAAGACCAAAGGCGTTTGAAAAGCGTCAAAAAGGTGACAAAGTATGTAAAAACCGACTAATTTTTGACAGAAAGATGACGAAAGAACAACAAAAAGGCAGTAAGAAACTCTGGATAAAAACAGTTTTGTCTTGACAAGATGGCGAGAAAAAGGCAAAAATGACAAAAGCCCAACAACGGAATATGGTGAAACGAATGACGACGAAACGACGATACAACAACAACAACAAAAATGGTAAAAATCTCCCATAAAAGCGATTGAAATGCTAAAAACAAGGGTAAAAAAACGACCAGCAGACGATGAAAATACGATGAAAAGATGACAAAAAAGACTATAAAAAGATATCAAAAATACGAATAGAAAATAACAAGACGACGAACACGAAGAAAATACAGCAAACCGATGATAAAAGAAGGCAAAACGGCATCGAAAGGATAACCATAAAATGGCTAAAAGCTGTCAGAAGAACAACGAAAACACAGCAAATAGATGCCAAGGAAGACGGAGAAGAGGTGGCGAAAAGGCGACAGAAGGATGATGAGTAGGTAGAAAGGCGATGCAAAAAATCAAAAAACAACATCAATATGACGACAAAAAGACGCGATCAAGAACAACGAAAAACGACACATAAGATGAAAATAGGCAAATGAAAGGAAATCTTGGCCTATTTGCATTAATTTGCTTTGGCCGTGTTACGCCATAATTAAAAACTGTTGAATATTAAAGCCTTCAGAAAATATAATAAAAAGGCGGAATACTAAAATACGAAAAAAATACTTCGAATTGAAGACGAAAACATGATGTAAAAACGACGAAAATGCAATGAGAGGATGATGAAAAGCGATCTTTTGACGGCGAAAATACGATAAAACGTTAACGAAAAGACGATAAAAATACGATAAGAAGATAATACAATGAAAACACGCTAATCTAACGAAAAAAACGACCAAAAAACGTCTTAAAAGAGTCAAAAATGTCACCTTTTCTATACAAAAAAAAAACGAATTTACGACAGAAAGATGACGAAAAGGATGTGAAGAATCTTGACATTGACAATCTAGACAAAAACAGTTTACAGACAATAAACAGGACGGTGATAAAATGGCAAAAAATGACCAAAAGACAACAACAAATAACGACGACACGACAGCAAAAAACGATTGAAATGATGACGAAAAGACGATAAAACGGCAAAAATCCGCCGTAAAAAGAGACAAACCAGAGATTAAAAACCGACATAAATACGATGAAAAAATGGCAAAAAGACTATTAAAAGACGACAAAAATGCGACAGAGAGATGACAGAATGACTTACACGAAGAAAAGACTTGTACACTTAAGTACTTTTTTACGCGGTTTGTTTTTTCGAATATTAAGAACGGGGCAACTTAAGGACCATTCATTCATTTCTCAATACATTTGGGAGAGGTCCGACATTCGTCACGTATTTTGTAGATGGTCCCTAAGTTGCACCATTCTTGAGTAATCGACAAAAACAAAACGTGTGAAAAAAGACTTAAGTGTAATAAGAGACGGCAAAAATGCGACGAAAGAACGAATGGTAAAGAGACGACAAAGGAACAACGATAAGACAGCAAATAGATTTTAAATAAGACGACGAAAATAGGCCAGAAAATGTTTACCAAAAAAACAATAAAATACGACGAAAAGACTAAATATAAGCAGGAGTTTTTCGGGCCGGAAAAGGTTTTTCTGACGATTAGAGACCCCTCCCCCCTCTAAGAGAAGCAGCTCCCATACAAATGAAACACAAATTTCTGCATAACTCGAGAACTAATTGAGCAAATGGAACCCAATTTGGCAGGATTTTTTCCTATGATGGTTTGACACCCCTCTCCCCTTTGGAAGGGGGACTCTCATAAAAATTAAACTGAAATCTTTGCATAACTCAAAAACTAATCGAACTCCAGAAATTTTAGACTCTTACATGAAACATTGGTCAATAACAAGAGCACCAAAAACTACCTATGGTAACACTAGATGATTCAGGGTCACAGGCCTCACCATCGGAAGCGCCGGCCATCTAGGTCACCTCTGCCTAGATTTATTTGTTTTCTATCCACTATCCTCTATTACTTTCCTTCAGTTGGGTCCGAACGAGCGACAGTGAGTAAGGAGAGGAAATAATGCTTTTCGCGAAAAGGTTTTACGTGAAATGGAATTCCGCGAAAAACTATATTCCGCGTTATGATCAACCGAGGATTAGTTTTCCTCAAAATGGTATTCGGCGAAATGACATATAATCACGGCGAATATTTAAATGTTAACAGCTTTATTTTATCTGTTTGCCAGTTTTGCGCATCAATTATGATTTATTAGTATGCATATCTGTACGTGCATATCCTACTAGTTGGTCTCGAGGCCTGACCTAATGCTGGTCTAATAAACCAATCGTCGTATGTTCGAATTTCGGCTGGGAGAGGCTGTTATAGTCAATAGGATCGTAGCAACTGGCCCTGCAATTGTCCTGTACTCTAACAGCTGGCTGCGAAGTCTGTCGTATAAAAGCAGAAGGTCCAGTTTCGATAACGGAATGTAGCATCAAGGCTTGGCTCTTTATTTGTACGTAATGCCGATTTTTAACTTTTATCTAGAAGAAGGTTCTTATGATGGTAAGAGACTCCCCTCTACTAAGATGGGGGGCAAATGAAACAAAAATTTCTGCATAACTTGAGAACTAATCAAGCAAATGGAACCAAATTTGGCATGTGGGTGTTTTTGGAGACAAGAATTTTTTCTATGGTGAATTGAGAGCCCACCGTTCTTCAGAAGGGGAATTATGACTCCTCTCCCCTTTAAGAGGGGGGGCTTCCATACAAATGAAATACAAATTTCCTCATAACTCGAGAACTAATCAAGCAAATGGAACCAAATTTGGCATGTGAAGGTTTTTGGAGGCAAGATTTTTTTCTATGGTGAATTAGAACCCCTACCCACTTTAGGAGGGGGGGCTTCTATACAAATGAATTACAAATTTCCTCATAACTCCAGAACTAATCACGCAAATGGAACCAAATTCAGCATGTGGGTGGTTTTAGAGGCAATTTTTTTTCTATGGTGAGTTGAGACCCCTCCTCTCTTTAGGAGAGGAATTATGACCCCTCCCACCTATAACAGGGGGGCTCCCATACAAATGAAATACAAATTTCCTCAAAATTCGAGAACTTATCAAGCAAATGGGACCAAATTTGGTATGAGGGGATTTCTGGAGCCAAAATTTTTTCCTATGATGTGCTGTGACCTCTTCTTCCTCTAAGAGGGGGGCTCCCATACAAATGTAGCACAAATTTCTACATAACTCGAGAACTACTCAAGCAAATGGAACCAAATTTGGCATGTGGGGGATTTTAAAGGCATGAATTTATTTTATGATGGTTTGAAACCGCTCACCCCTGTGGTAGTGGAGGCGGACCCTCATACAAATGAAACAGAAATTTTTGCGTAACTTAAAAACTAATCGAATCCGAGAAATTTTAGACTCTAGCATAAAACATTAGTCAATAACAAGACCACCAAACTACCTATAGTAACACTAGATGATTCAGGGCGAGACGGCTGCAGGCCACGAGTGTTGTCAGCGACCTGCCGTCTGAAGCGCTGGCCATTGCGGGAGGTAGCACCCAGGATTTATATACAGCACAGTTTCATTTTTGGCAATACGAAGTTTGTCGGGTCAGCTAGTGTACACATAAAAATGCTTGCTGGCAAGGATCTTTTGCAAATTTAAAGGTCCAAATAGGTGAGAATCAATAACAACACGCTTGTTCTCGAACCTTTCCACCAATATGTCTCACATGATCGTAATTGCATTCTAGAGTCGATTATTCTGGCAACACCACCAACAATCGCTTTATCGAGATCATGTAATTTAATCGCATCGGAATCTGTGCATCGACCAATTATGTTGGAAGAATAAGGTTTGAAACGGGGCAAGCTTTCATACTGTCCGTCAAACATGGGCATTGGCGCTTTCAAAGGCTGCTACTGAACTATTACTTTCGGCGCTCATTATGCTCATTAGCAGTACTAGTGGAAGCGATTCGTGCAATGGCACTGATCACGGGGCTAACGGGCTCAGACACTATTACGATTGAACTTTCCACTCAAAGCGGGTGAGCGGTACATTCGGTACGTTAAATATTTCAAAAACCAAAATTTAATTCTTTTCTGATGGTTTCCACTATCCGACTAATTTCCGTGAAAAACTTATCAATAGAACGACTACATAAAGCACACGTCTCTGTCTTTCTGTACAAATATTTCAAATTTATAACAATCGCATGACAACGGAATTCTCTTGACGTAAATTAACATAAATATGTTGATAATAAAATCGATCAACCAATTGGCAATATACTCGGAATTGAGCTGCCATTTCGACAATAATCCAACCACTGTCGTTGCTCAACTAACAACCATTTATCATGTTGCTTTTAACAGTACAATATGCCAGTAGCGGATAAAATCGATTCGGTTTCTTCAATGTCAAATGTGACGGCTTGTGAACAAGAACATCAACGAACCTTCGCTTTTGTTTATGCGATAGAGAGAGAGGGAGAACTTATGGGTGGTCCCCAAAAGCACATTTATCCTTCCTTGGGGAGCGCTAGGGTGAGTTCGAGTAATAATCGTACGCACACTGTGGGGCTTGAATCAAATTATTTTCATCCTTTTTGGCACCGTGGCGCCACCCGTTCTGCCTGCTGCGAAATTCAATAATCGTCCCACCATGTTTGCTCTACTGACTGGGAAAGCACTGCCTGCCGAAATCCAAAACATCACGGTCGGTGGTGCGATGAGATGAAGACCATACGACCGGAACCGAAACTAATGCGAATGTTACCAGTTTACGTGGGATGTTGATGAAATTAATAATATTATTAGTGCAATGAAAAACAAACAGAAGGTACGGGAAGCTTGAATTATTAAAGTGTACTCCGGAGAATTTTATTTTGACTAGTTTGGTTCGAAGACAACACAAAACAGTTAATTTGTAACCTCTATCTTTATTATTGCCAAAAACCTCATACGTATCAACGTTTCTAAAACAACTTTACCTAATTTTTATTGATACCTATAGTATGATTTAGATTAAATTTCCCAAATATTTTACTACTTTTGCATGTTTGCTAGCAAACCATAAGAACTTGTGAATGTGACAGGGATAGTAAGGACACATGGTAGATAATTGCTGTCTGAATGACACGTAAACATTCCTTTGTTGGGAAACAACTTTTCGAATGACTTCATTAGATTTAAATTCGTCCTGTTATCATCGCCATACGCGAAGTTACCTCCCAAATGGAGCATCAGCTTGCCTTCGCTGCCTTTCCTTGCCTTGAACATAAAGCACCGCTCTACTCCTCTCTGTTTCCGCTCGCAGAAACGGAAACCACTCATGGTACAGTTTACGGGAACGAACGAACACTTGGACCACTTAGATAACGATTAGTACCACCATCGTCGCGTCACTGTCCAAAACGAACTGTTCTGAGTCACGACTTTTTAAATCAAAGCTCAGCCACAGCCAACCCATTCATAACACTCCAACGTGCCCCGGTACGACCGGCGCGGCGATAGTGGAAATCTAATCGCACAGGTGTGCCCTAGTGGTCGGAGTTCCATCCGGAAGCCCAGAAGCTAGGCTAGGGAGAAATAATACTTTTGAAGGCAGTCAGAGTGAGAAAATATTTCAACCTAGTCAGTCTGGAAGAATGAAGAAAAGCGGGAAAACGGATTCCCTGTGAACATGCGGTGCGATAATGATGTCGGCATCCTGGACGGTGTTGGAACGAAAAACTATAGTTTTCTTTTTTGCTTCAAAAACAATTGCAGCTAAATTTCGCTGAATTCATGAACCGGAAGAAACTGCATAAAATAATTTAGTACCTACCCCAATAAAAAGCAGGTGCTTCGTGCATAACATAAAATTGATTACATTGCAAACGGATCGTAATGGATCCAGCACGATGAAATGCAATGTAGTTTTATTACTCAATATCAAATTTTTATTAGAAAATCCAAAACCAGACACTGAAATATTTCAATCGCGGTAGTAATTTACGGTTTTGCACGAACTGATGGGTTTCCTATCAATCAATGTAACTGTGCCGTGCCAATCACTGTTATTGGTTTGTAGACTGTCGGCTGTTCTGCACGGCAAACTCCCAGAGCGGTCGTTATGGGCAAGTTTTACTAGTTATACCAGCGCAGCGTATCGGACCGGGCCACATGTTCCAGGAAGACGGCATTGGCCGGCCATAAGCATGCACTCTCGCCTGCCTCTGTTATTAAGTCCAATATCGCAAGGTCCCGCTATCCAACCGAACCGTCCATTAATTCCGCTACCACTGCACTCGCTGGCTGATTATTGTCCCATCTTATCACCCATCATCACCCAGTCTCAGCAGGAAGAACGACGCTAGAGAAGACAGAAATGATGATGCCGTGCGGCAGGAACGATGACTTGATAACATCTCTTGTATGTAGTACAATGCAGCCCAAGCGACGAGGGCCTGTTGCAGGCTTTGACACGTGTTATCGTGAACCGTTTCAGTACGGTTGAACGTCTCCGTATCGTTCGCGGGCGTTATGCTTCGTTAAGGCAATGAACAGTTGAAGAATTGGTCATATTAACTAGCGTACTGTAATTGTGTACTTTTGTGTGCTAGTTCGTTCAGACGGAATGCGAAGTCGTTTCTGGACTTGATAGCATTTGGTTTATTATAAAGACTGATTTTGACAATATGAGCAATATGAGATTGAAATATCAATGAAAGGTTAATAACACAGTTCTCGCGAAACTTTTCAAAAGGACCTAAGTAACATTGAGAGACCCTCTTCTGGTTATTGCGGCGACATAAATGTATTTTAACCAAAGTTTTCTTAAGGTGAAACGGTATTGAATCCCAACATGGCCGAATCGATCCTCACCCTTTGGATTTCCAACCCTCATCCACCACGCAGAAGCATAACCGGAAAATATTTGAAATATCTGAATAATATAACTAACCTTTTGAATATTGCATCAAAACTCTCAATGTCTCAATGTTGCAAAATATCATGTTTTCAGGCTTCCTATTATGAGTTTTTTCGACAATTATAACTTTATTATGTCGAATCGACGAACATAGAATAATTCTGAATTACTGCAGCTAATCCGAAAAATGCTTTATGACTTGTGCAACAACAATAGCGTTTCACTTCACGACACTTTAGACGCAAATAAATTAATATTTTTCTTAAATTATACGTTTGAATCGCGCAGTGAAAACGTTATTCGAAACTTCGGGTACTGTTTTTTCAATTGTTGATCGTTTCTATGTCAACGGCGGCCAATTTACAGTGCTGTAAGTACAAACACGAGAAACAGCATAGGGTAGATGCTCCAGTAATGGAGGGATTATGTCAGGGGATAGTGTGCAAAGACAATTTGAACGCTCAATTTATCAGTTTCCAATTGAACTACATGATAATATGGTGCACCATAGTGTTGGCTTAAAATACATACCAAAATTATACCATTCTGATGGTTAATATATCTAAAATATCGCTTTTCCTGACATTAGTATGTGCTCCTAAAGTAGTGGTAATATTCCTATAATAGTGGAAAATTTGCCTATAATAGTGGAATGTTGTTTACCGCCTTAGCAACGCTAGCAATGACCATGGCAGCAAGTGGATAACAACGTAGGCTTATTAAAATGCTATGGATTGTTACGAATTTCTTAAGCAATTGCACTCTATTGGACTGCTGCAAAGGAATTTGTAATTTTTGCACCAACATCTTGAATTTTAACTGTGTATCTTAGATTAAACTGTTAACAAATGTATATTTAACAATAGAAAACGGAAATTATCTCGAAATCCGCCAAAATTATGATATATTTCGAGTTTCCACCACTACTGGTACTACCACAACTACTGGAGCATCTACCCTAACAAGATTTTTGTAGTATGCATTGAATAGAAGTTTTTTTTATTTCAATAGTGGCTATTAAAACAAAGAATGCTTGATTTAGCTGATATTATTTCTTAACAGTTGTAATTGCAATGATTTTAATGATTACCTGAAACTTTTGAACTTATACCACAGAGACACTCGCGTTAATTCCATCGTCCAATCAAAAACCACTCGTTTTTCAAAAAAAGCATGTTTAGCAACATGACCACACCGGGGCGCGCGAGTGTTGCTTCGAGTTTTCAGTATAAAACCATACAAATGTAAAAACCCTACAGCATAAAACCCTGCAAATGCAAGCTACTCCGCAACACGCGTAACAGAGGGTGCTAGTGTGCAAGTAAAATGTGAATGACGATGGTTTTTAAAGGATTTTCTTCTATGTGTCATGGAAGTTCGTCAGTGGTAAAATCATATATATTTTTCCTTTCCCTTACAGCCCTTTGAAAAAGACATAATATAATGTTGAAACGTTAGGGCAAAGTTAAATTCAGTTTGTTTTTTCTGACTGATTAGCCGATAAAATCTAAGTCTAAAAAATTATTGTATACTGTCGATAACCACGTCAAATAAAATCTTAACCTAATATCACAGACAAACAGACATAACACTCGTTTTCCATTCATCGTACCGATTAAACCGTCATTTCAAATTTGGGCTTAGTTGGGAATGTCTCCATTTTGGTCAAAGTGGCGCTTTTTGACGAAAAAAGGGGAATTCCCCATGAAAAATACTTACTACTTCGAGGGATACCCATGTTGCTATTTGATATTTGGGAATATCGATCATAGATGGTGCTAGTGTTCAGGGTAAATGTGAGGTACGATAATTTTTGTTGATTTTTCTTCGAAGAGTTATGTCTGTTTGTCTGTGCTAATATCTAATCTAGCTAACTTATTATCTATAACGAGAGCTAATCGTCGCAATAGAGGATTGCAACGTTTTTTGTCGGAAATTTGAAATAATTTTGTTATATCAAACAAAGGGCTCCCAGGGTTTCAACACCACTAAGTTCCCAAGTAACCATAAGCATTAATCCAAAACCGTATATTGGAAATAATTCTGCATCCCTAGTGCCTTTTGTATATTAGCAATCTTAATGCTTATAAAACATATATTAACATTGTTGATGCATAGAAGCATTAACGTAAATCAGCATTAAAGAAAGCAATATATGCGCATATAACGTAACAATATAATGCATTTAGTCAATTGTATTAAAACGAGTCGTAAGTGTTGATAAAGAGCTTGTACTTGACTTCTTATTTTGCTATTCTACGGCCACTATTCCTACCCTCTTCCACCTAATGGATGCCGTCTTTTCTACCCTATTGGTAATGCAGGACAAGTAGCTATGATATGAGAGGGAATATCACCAAGATTTAAATACGACTAATTTCAATTCACTCAATCACGTCCGCTATGGTTTAGATAGCAAAGGTGCAAGGAAACGAATGAGGTTGCATTACTAACTCCCGGTTCGAACCCTGTCAGGAGGTGACATTATTCAGCATTTCAAAAAATGGTTCTGTTAATCCTACTGCCATTGAGATGCTGCAAAAAAAATCGCCTGCAAAAAATGAATGTGAGAAAATGCTTTTTTAGTTTTTTTAAGCCCCGACCGAATCTAGTTTTATTTTCCATAACAAGCAAACGATATGCCGTCGATACTTTTTCGATACGTCGATAATGTAAACAAAATGACGTTTCGATTAAGCTTCAAAGCATTATTAGTGTTTAATAATGTTTATTGAATGCTTGTTGCGTAGCATTTTAATAACCCGCTATTTCGCCTTTTTAGCATTATGTGAGTTCTACAGAAGTATATAAAGAAAAATAAGCTTTAAATCATAGTTCTGTATGCTTATACAATGTTGTCAAAGGACTAGTGTTTAGTGCTTAATAGTTACTTGGGTCCATGGGTCGTTCCAACTCAAACGTACACAAGATTTGGATTCGACCATCAGCGATTTAAACCAAAGTTGGCATAATTGTTCATTCCGACCCTACAACCAATTTCCCAAAACATTGTGCCGATTTATCAATCCCCCTAGCAGTGGCGCTACTTCCTTTTTTACCGATTTTCAAAAAAAGTAGTTTTTCGGGTTTAAATATCTCTGAAACGGTTTGATGTAAAAACATGCCAATATACTTTTTCTATGAGTTTTTGGCCGAGCAATCGAATGACGCTATCAGTTTTTATCTAGTTTGTCAAAATCATACATTTTTTTGCGATTTAAAACGAAAAATGCGAATATCTCAAAACACTGCCAATTTTATTTTCAAATAAATATGTTCAAAATGTTCGCCAGCAAATTCAACACAAGAATCACTTAACTGAATTGTTAGCGAAAGTATGTTTAAACACGTCTACCTGAAGTTTCCGGACATTTTCATGACTAAATAATGTATTTTAATGAAAAAGATGCATTTTAAACATAGAATCAGCATAATAAATTTTGATGTTCTGGATACTTTTATCTATATCTATAAAAAAGGATTTCTGTCTGTCTGTCCGTATGTTCCTTTTAGAATCGAAAACTTCTTTTGGGTTTTTTGGGGCTAGGGACGGTTCTCTCGATGGCAAAAGACCCCTCCCCCCACTAAGAGGGGGGGCTCCCATACAAATCTATGCCTATAAAAATGGATTTCTGTCTGCCCTATGTTCCCTATAGAATCGAAAACTACTGAACCGACCGGCGTGAAAATTTGCATACAGGGGTTTTTGGCCCAGGGAAGGTTCTTATGATGGTTAGAGACCCCTCCCTCCACTAAGAGGGCGGCTCCCATACAAATGAAACACAAATTTCTGCATAACGCGAGAACTAATCAAGCGAATGGAACAAAATTTTACATGTGGGTGTTTTTGGAGACAAGAATTTTTTCTATGGTGAATTAGGACCTCTCCCCACTTTAGGAGAAGGGGGGGGGGCTCCCATACAAATGAAATACAAATTTCCTTATAACTCCAGAACTAATCAAGCAAATGGAACCATATTTGGCATGTAGGTGTTTTTGGAGGCATGAATTTTTTCTATGGTGAGTTGAGACCCCTCCCCTCTTTAGGAGGGGAATTATGTCCTCTCTCCTTTTTAATAGGGGGGGGGGGCTTCCATACAAATGAAATACAAATTTCCCCATAACTCGAGAACTAATTAATCAAATGGAAGCATATTTGGCATGTGGGTGTTTTTGGAGGCATGAATTTTTTCTGTGATGAATTAGGACCCCTTACCTTTTTGGAAGGGGGAGCTCCCATACAAAAGAAAAATAAATTTTCGCATAACTCCAGAACTAATCAAGCGAATGGAACCAAATTTAGCATATGGGTGTTTTTGCAGGCAATTTTTTTTTCTATGGTGAATTGAGATTCCTCCCCTCTATAAGAGGGGAATAATGACCCCTCTCCCTTTTAAGAGGGGGGCTTCCACACAAATGAAATACAAATTTCCTCATAACTCGAAAACTAATCAAGCAAATGGAACCAAATTAGACATGTGGGTGTTTTTGGAGACAAGAATTTTTTCTATGGTGAATTGAAACCTTGCTCTATTTTAGGAGGGGGGCTTCTATACAAATGAAATACAAATTTCCTCATAACTCAAGAACTAATCAAGCAAATGGAACAAAATTTGACATGTGGGTGTTTTTGGAGACAAGAATGTTTTTTATGGTGAATTGAAACCTCTCCCTGCTTTAGAAGGGGGGGGGGGTCTCCTATACAAATGAAATACAAATTTTCTCATAACTCTAGAAGTTGGGGGAGTTGTTTTCTACTTTACTGTGAGGAAACACCCATGAACTCCTCAGAAACTTACAAAACTCGAGATTGTTACAAAGGTCATCCGAGATTCACGATTTATGTACAACACAGTTTAATTTGTGGCAATACGAAGTTTGTCGGTTCAGCTAGTGATCTATAAAGAAAGCTAATTGTCGCAATAGAGGATTGCAACGATTTTTTGTCGGAAATTTGAACACCACTAAGTCTATGTAATTCTAATGTACTAAACCAAGGAGGACGCTTCAAAATCATTTTCAAAATTTTCCTTGTAATACAACAACTTGGCCAAATCGGAACGCATATAACATTGCCGGTCTAAAAATTTGTTTGTAAATCAATTTTTTTTTCAGACAGAGTCTAGAATTTCTGTTTATGAGAGGATATAAACATCTCATATATTTATTTCATTTTGCTTGTATACTTTCAATGTGATCTTTAAAAGTAAGTTTTTTATCATAAATGAATCCCAAATATTTAGCATTTTAGTGATTTTAGAAAAAAAAAGAAGTGACAAAACCTCCCCATCCCAACAGGTCGAAGATTCTTTACGACGACCTATACCTATACCAATTTGATATCTGTGCTTGGGAAGTAAGCTAAAACAAGTGACAAAGCTTCCTCGTCTCAACAAAATTTCTTAACACCGCGATAAAACCTAGACCATTTTGAAGTCCTTGCTAGGGAAGTACGCCAGAGAGAGTGACAAAGCCCCCGCGTGCCACCAAATTTCTTACGAACGCGATCAAACCTAGTCCAATTTGATGTCTGTGTTAGAGAAGCTGTAACTGTAGTGTTCGGTTACAATATGATTCTGTATGGATACGCATGTTTGCCGTTTTATTGGTGGTGTAGTGAATAGATATTATGTTGATAAAAAGGTATTGAATGGAGGTTTTCCGTCAAAAAAATTTTTTTCGCTAAATGTTCGGTTTTGACTCTTAGAAATGATACCCATATAAAACTTTCTTTATTAAAGCCTCTAACTACTGTAAAAATGAAAAACTAAAATACGTATATTTCAACCCGTCACTTCTCCGATGTATTACATACCTTTTTGTACCAGTCTCCTCTATTTTCACCGCTTCGAAACCATTTGTGCCACTCTTTACTCTTGTGGCAAGCAACACACGAAACGAAAAAGAAGGTAATCATTAGCTTCTCATTCGTTTTGTCCTTTTCATTCAACCGCTGATACACATATGTCAAAAACTGTTGTGCAATCTTTCTCCAAGTCCAAGTAGAACCTAATGGACGAAAAAGTTGTCCGCAGATGATGAGCAAAGACCAGTAGTAGCTCGAAACGTCCGGACTAACTGGTATTTAAAAATCTTCATACTTATTTCGCCGAAAAACGTCGATTAAATCGAACAAACATTGCGGTGGTGGCGATTATCTGAAATCAACATTAGTTAGAAATGGTAATCTTTCCAGAATCCTAAAACTTATTGCCAAATATTCATTGAAAACATGTGGAAAATGTTGATTTTTCAATTTATAGCACTCAACAGTTAAGCTGGCTGTTAATTTATTTTTTGTAAAAGTAAATTCGATAGCTATAGATAATGCCTAATTCCGTCTGCTGTAGTTGTCCGTTAATATGGTATGCAATATACATATATTGAAACAGAATCTTTATTCTTGCTAATAAAGAGTTTTATGGGCTAGCAAATTTAAAGAATAATAAATGTTGTATAATGCGTTGGGAGTTCAATTTATAGTCTAAAACTAATTCTTTCACATCATTTATCAAATTAATGAAATTAACCAGAACTGGAAACTTTCTACGTTGTATGCGTTTCTAATGCATGTTTACAAATGTTTCAATAACTAAAAATTAGGTATGAAGCTATATGACCGTCAAGTGAAGAATATACTTTATGTATTAAATTTAATTGAAAAGTGTACTTGAATATTAGCTGAAATAAATTAACACTAAAAGTACATGTAACCCATTAGAATAAATCGTATTGAAAACAACGTTAATTATTTTTTGTCCTTTTCTCTTCTGATTAGACTTCTAAAAGTGCAAAAAGGCTCATAAAATTATAATTCTGTTTCAAATTGTTTTGAAATACCAAAGTAATAAAGAAGACAAAAAAGGGTTTAAGACAAGGCGTACATTTATTTGCATTTTCGTATGTTTGAGGAGCCCAGCAAGAAATGAAATTAGCAAATAACATTGATTATATTTTGAGGAATAGTGAAACCTATCGGATTGGTATAATATACTAACAAAGGTAATTGTTTGAGGACTTTCAGTAGAGTATAATTCATTCGGTAAATTCTTACCAATCGATTGATAAGTAAAATTAAAAATCTAATGAATCTAATTGACATTCTCATTTCATACATATGAATATCAAATTTAAATTTAAAAATTACGGTGGCAATCACAACAAAGCTCTGATTTCGATAGAGGAAAACGAAAGTGTCAACAAATTATATGTTTAATAAACCAACAATTTGCATAAAAAAGAACATGCAAAATTTCAAATCAATAATGGGAGAATGCACAAAGGCGAAAGAAAACATTTGAGGGCGTTGAACAGAACAATCATAGATTTCGGCGGCAATGAAAATATAGTTGGTGGTGCAATGATTCTGTTCTCAAAAAGTTTTGAATGTATATTGCATATCATTAGACAGTTAACTGCAGTAGACGGAATTAGGCGTTATATAATAACATCGAGTCTACTTTTACAAAAAATAAATTGACACTCACCACAACTGTTGGGTACTGAGAATTGAAAAATCAACATTTCCACATGTTTTTAGCGTATATTTGGCAATAAATTTTACGATTTTGATTGCCATTTCTAACTAATGGTTTAGCACAATTGTAAGAAACAGATGTTCTATGAAAATCCGGTAGTCAATTAACCATTCCCTCAAAAGCTAAACTTCTCAAAAACGCACAAAACTTAACCTACACTTTGAGCACATCAAAAATTTACTATTTACGGTGTTTAATTCAATTGGTGGCAGTACGAAGTTTGCCGGGTCAGCTAGTTAGTAATAAAAACAATCTTTAATTTCTGTAAGGTAGCAGGAAAACAGTAGCTTATGTACTCGATTTTGTTAAATTGTTGCTTAATGCACATAGAAATAACTTTGAAGTCTACTGAGGATTGAACGTATACAATGTTACTAAAGTAATGTTTCGATTTTGTCAGCGCCCGCTTTTGTCTACCCCCGATTTTATCAGCTTTTTATCCCGATTTTGTCAGCCTATAAATTTTGTTTCACTTTTGTGCTTTTACACATGATTTATAAAACTTTTCAGCCTGCTTGAAACTATTCTGCTTCTCTGGGGAGAGCTTTTGAATTAAATGGTGTCTTCTTGCGAATAATTCGAGGTCAAAATTAGGGTATTTTTATAGTCAAAGTTCTATAGTTCCTAAACAAGCAAAGATAGAGGTATACTATATTCAGCAATGTTGTGTATTTTCACTATTTGTACAACTTTGTAAAACAGGAAAAAGTCATTCAAGAACTACAAAAACAGCTAAAATAGAAAAACTGATTTTAACGATTTTTCATTTATGAGAAATAGGATTTTTCTATCTTTGAGGAAGAGATAGAAGGTTACTGTCTTCAGCAAAATTTCTTGTAATAATGTGCTGTAAAACTTTGCGGGACATATCAATGTGTTATATTGAAACTGAAGAAAAATAAATTTTTTATTGCACTTTTATGAGGATTAATCAAAATTTGAATTCCGCTGGACGATAGAACTTTTAATTTTACGAAAAACTTCCAAAGATTCCAGGAACCTAAAACCAAGTTTTCCCGCTCAACGCTAATGCGCACCAGAAAAGGTTCTGGACCGGTGTGCTTTGCCCGGTTCATTGAGCTTTCGGTTGGCCAATTGAAGGTTAAAATTTAATTTTTAGTAAAAGTCTTCGATATTGTAAGGTCTTAAATCTTGAATTTTGAAAAAATTTCGAAATAAAAATTTCCTAATTTTGTCAGTTTCTGCATTTTGTCAGCCCAAAATTCATCATGGGGCTGATAAAATCGGAACATTACTGCACTTTGATAAATGTTTCATACAATGCATACACTCAAGTCTTTTTTTACACGGTTTGTTTTTTCGATTACTCAAGAACGATGCAACTGAGGGACCTTTTACAAACTACATGACGAATGTCGGACCACTTCCAAATGTATTGAGAAATAAATGAATGGTCTCTAAGTTTCCCCGTTCCAAATAATCGAAAAACAAACTGTGTAAAAAAGTACTTGAGTGTATACATCACTATAAAGAAACATACGTAATGCTGCGTCACCTATGCCGTCGTGTCTTGTATACAACCCCTCTGATTTTTTAATTGTTAAATAGTACATTTTTTCAGTGGAATCGCCTTTCAGGCACAGGCGATTCCTAGCTACTGGAAATTCGATTATTTCTATTATGGAAAAAAGTGACGAGGTTTCCCCTTGCCAAATTTAAATTTTTAAATTTGAAAAAGACCATCAGACTATAGGGACTACCGAGGCATTATGCAGTTCGTATCCTCGCAAAAAATATGCTCCTGTATTTTGTTCTTCACATTAAAATCGTTGCCGGAGACTTTTGGCAGCGAATACTAAGCTGGTTTACTCTGCAACAGATTTCAGATAAGTTTTGGGAGCGTAACTTGGAGATATCTATAGCTTTTGTTTGTGGTTTTTAAGGCGACGTACGATTCAGTTAAAATTGCGCACAGGTAAACGAAAAAACTGCAGGAGCTAAAAGTATTCGTGCTACTACTTTACTAGTTTACCGATGCATTTGGCTTTATTGATAGGTATGTTGAGCAGCACATAAACTTATATAATTACCATAGGTCTACACAAAAATGAATTCCTCTTGATGTGGAGAAACGTACCTGAAAAGAAAAAAAAGTGATATTGATTAGTATATTAAGCAAGTTGGTGTATTCTGAAAAATAATTCATGTGTATTCAATCAATTCGTGAGGTTAATTACGATTGATTTTACTTTTAAACTATCTTTATTTTGTGTACTTATTTTACTTTGATACTAAAGATTCTCCAGCTTGCTTTTTTTTTATTGATGTGATATAATTACTTCGATTGCACCCATAAAAAGCGAAACAAATTCCAACTGCAAAAAGTATTATAAAGCGAAACAAAACCTTCAATGAATTAACAATTAGCAATAAGTTAATTGTATTCCTCAGCTGTCTGTTGAAAACGACGGAAAAATTGTTTCTTCAAGTTTCAAAAACCAAGAAACAATGGCTACCTTCCTCTAGTGGACCTCTTTTCTACGTCACCGAATCGAGCCGAAGTTTCAAACAATGAGCATGACGAAACGAGCATCCTGCCATAGTGAAAAAGTTCTCCAACTTCAATATCTTCCAGAAGAGGGATTCAATATTTCGAAAGAAAAATGCCCTATGAAACACAATCACCGAAGTGGAGCGAATAAAATAAAAATCCAACCTTTCAAAGCAGAAGCTCCGAGCAGGAAATGGTTCCCCATATTCAGGAGCGCGCAAGCCGGGGCGGCCCGCATTTTGCCAACTTCTATTCAGAGCGAACACCAGAGAGCAGCAGTAGTTTTGCCAAGTTTTCCTGCCATGAAATGAATTCTTCAAATGGAAAAATTTTCTCCCCGATGGAAGAAAGGTAAAATAGTTTTAATTTCCAGTGTCGAGGGTGCTCTCTGTCTCTCTTGGGGGGCTTCTGTCCCTAAACCATCTCCCCCCACCCATCGTAGCAGCAGCCGAGCCGTTCGAAACACACGACGGAAAATTACTTTGCGTTTGCAGCAGCAAAATAGGATGTTCTTTTATCTCAAAATGCTGTCGAAAGCATAACCAGCAGCAGCAGCACAGGCAGGCAGACAGACAGAAACTTTTCCCCGTCATGTTCAAAATTGAAAAGAAGATAAACTGGTAGGATTTTTCTGAAGAGTTATCCCGCAATTAAAAACGAATTGAATTCGCAGTCGCCTGCCGAGAGCCGCGGAGGGTCACAGGATTATGGCCTCGAGTGCGAGTTTAGTCCGATCTGATTGAAATTTCAATTAAAATAGCCAGCACGCTTCTTCAAATCGGATTTATCTGTAACACCTATGTAATATTTCGAGCAAAGGGGACGTTAAGTGCACTTCGGCATAATAGCTACTGCACTCGAAAGCCACATTTGCATAAACACTGACTATATGTTACTGTCAGTAATAGCGTGG
The DNA here is from genome assembly GCF_943734655.1 of Sabethes cyaneus. NCBI lineage: Eukaryota > Metazoa > Arthropoda > Insecta > Diptera > Culicidae > Sabethes > Sabethes cyaneus. The sequence continues at coordinate 125,114,200 of NC_071353.1, read as the reverse complement.
CTGCAGGGATGATGCGATTCCATCATCGCTGCCACGAGCCACAATTTGCCAAACTTACTTTTTCCCTTATCCAATCGACGCCGACACTCACCGCAAATCAGTTTTGTTCCGGATCCGCTGTTCTCGAGTGTTTACACAAATTAAAACAACCTTCAGCCGCCAGGCGGCTATCCCCCGCTGTTGAACGAAATTGCATACTTTTTTGCCTGCTTCCATCTTCCAGTCTCATGTTTCACCGTGTTTATATAAAGGGTACTGGGTACCGAAAGGAGAACTTAACATTCAAATAATCACGATTTGTGATTTTTTTCCCAGCCAAAATCTCTGCCGGGGTTTAACGTTTGTTGCCTGAGGTTCCGGTTTGGATGATAAGAAAATTATGGCTAAGGTCAAAGAAGTTGGGTTGTCGGTGTGAATCTGCTGGCAGACGGGTAGATTTAGAGGCGATCCTTAATTTGGGCATAAAGTAGCAGGTACGGGGTTTCAGCAAACCATCGCCACCACCGCCACCGATGGGGTTCCGTTCTTGGGCAACTTTTTCCGGAGCGAGCGCAGGGAAATACCCTTCAAAGTTTATGCGAGCGATACACTGGAGCGGTTATTATAATTCATAATTTGAAGGCCTTTCAGTGGAACAGTTTTACGAGCTGCGGAACAAGCCTTGGCAGAACCCACACTGGAAATAGTCTATTTTGATTGTAACACTACTGGAGTACATTTCAAACATTGCTATAATAGCGGTCATTAGTTGAGAACGGAGCATGCCAGTGAACCATTAATGTCTGGTAAGATTAGGCTCTTCGGGTATTATTCTACGTTGGGTTTGAAAAGAACCTACGAACCGTGAGAAAAGAGTGGTGAAACAAACGGGGACAAACACGTCTGTTGTGTATTTTCATAACACATGTTGCATAACACAAGATAGTTTGACCGCCCGTGTGTGTCGACGCTAGCTGGCAGTTGCAACCCTTCATCTTCAATTTACTCTTCATAGTCGGTTAGCATTCGTCAAACGGCTGTTTTAGCTACGGAATATTGGCCAGATTTTACTCTTTGGGAACCACCGCGACGCCATTGTCGTTGTACCATCAACATTTCAACGGTAGCAACAGTCCGATGTTGAGTTTACTATACTTTACTGTGTTTGGTTTCGTGCCGAGTCTGTGGCATAAAAGTATGTACAGTAGTAAAACTATGTGCCGTTCCGAGAAGAGTTAGCAACAGCAACTTACTTACAACAAGTTATCGCAACATTAACTACGAGTGTGAGTCCTTCATATAATCCTGCACTAAAGCCATTCCATAATCCATGTGTACTTTCATATCAGTATAATGGCAGTCACAGTACATTAGCGTAAAGCGTGTTGATGTAGGATTCTGCGAAACAAAAAAAACCTACCAAAGTGAAATGGCACTCTGCGAGCCAAATATTGACTCGACCAAAAAAACACGCCACCATGCCATCACTAATGACTAAGTACTGGAACCCTCCGCAGCGAGAATCATGAAGTCAACAGGCCCGTGTACGCTTGCTAGGTACGGATTTCGGTAAACAACCCTTGTCTTCTTAAATGTCAAGCCTCGTGGGACATACGTGGAAAGACAACAAACCGGGTCTCCGTGCGTCCGTACGTTTGTTTGCGAGAAAGAGCTTTCGCCTGGATCACATAAATCACCGCTGCTGCCATTGCTGCTTTTCGACTCATAGAAGCACAAGTAACCGGGGCACCCGCATCTCCATCTCTTCTTTGGAAAAAAAATAGGCGAGCGCTCTGTATCCTTTCGAAAAAAGGAAAAAAAAATTAGAACGTGCAAGCCCGTAGGAATAGGCTCTTTCATTTACTGTCAGTGCATCGGCAGAAATTCCATTTTTGCCGAACCCCTCCGACCCAAGCCCCGGGCCGGAAGGCTCAGTTACCACGGAATCGATTGTGAAGTTGGAAAGTAACGAATGCACAATAAAAATTGGACAAAACGGTAAGGAAGTACGGTGGTTCATTTGTTTTTGGTTTATGCCAAAATTTATAATTTCAACTGTCACTTTTTAGCACAGAAATTTGGCAAAACATCTACTTTTACTCGAATCTTACTCTAAAATAGTGGATTATGTTGAATCGTTTGAACAGAACAGAGCTTTTGCACAGAGTGCAACAAACTGACGTAATTTGCAACGCCGCCTTCCACATCGGCTGTGTCGGCTCGGCTTGTACGGTAATCTGGCAGAAAGGAAGGCATTCTTTCTTTTTAGCGTTTTCCGTGTGGACACCGCCATTGTCATCAGTTGCTTTCTATGTCAACAACAGATAGAAAGTTACACACTAGCAGCGCACAAACACATACTCACAATGGGGACTCCCAAGTAGGACGATGAATTTATCTGGAGGTTTTTTTCTCTGTCTTTCCCGTTGGCACCACCGACAGGCATGGCGACACGTCGAGTCGAGTGGAACTACATATAGTGAAAAACCCGGCGTGTAGTGTTTCCAAGCTCCAAGTACGGTTGTCGCTATCGGAATGTGTCAGCCGCCGGGGATGATCAGGCTCAGGGATTCGTGGAAAATGCGGTGGAGGGAATTAGCCTGCTGCACCGTTCGGTCGTCGGTGATTGCAGAGCGATTTAACGTTCCGTGCGAAGCGTAATCTTCTGCAGATGAGATTGAATAATCCTATATTCATGCGTTTTTCTCGGTGGTTTCCTGCACGCCGACGACGACGACGACGGCGAAATTTTCCTATAAATTCTTCTTGCGTGGAGGTTAATTAGCATGCATTAACTGTGAATTCTGTATAAATTCGGTGGTTACTCATTGCTATCTTAACCCGAAAATGTGACTTTACTACCTAATTAATTCTTGCTTTGATAATCCGAAATTAGGCCACTCTACTATGATAATCAGACAAAAATGATTAAAGAGTCACAAAAAGTCACAAAACGGCAAAAAAAAATGCCAAAATATCGCATAACTGTCATGAAAACGATTTATTAATATATTACACAATGGTAATAATACCAAAATCTGTTATATAAGAGCCTTTTTGATGTCTGAAAGAAAAGAAAATCAGACCCCTCACATCACAGGTTTTCATGACAAGAATCGCCTCTCGCGATTCCTAAATGCTTTATACAAAGCTTATACCACAGACAAACAGACGAGACACTCGCGTAAATTCCATAGTCCAATCAAAAACCACTCATTTTTCAAAAAAGCATGTTTCGCAACATGACCACACCGCGGCGCGCGGGAGTTGCTTCGAGATTTCAGTATAAAACCATACAAATGTAAAAACCCTACAGCATAAAACCGTGCAAATGCAAGCTACTCCGCGACATGCATAACAGAGGGTGCTAGTGTGCAAGTAAAATGCGTAGAACGATGGCTTTTAAAGGATTTTCTTCTATGTGTCATTTCAGTTCGTCAGTGATAGAACTATCGGTCTCTAAATTTCCTCGGAAGTACCAACGTGCGTTCTAAAGAAGTGAAGAGCCGCAAGTTCGACATCGTAGCGCTGCAGGAGGTATGCTGGAAAGGAACGATGGTACGTACGTATAGAGATGGTCATACTATCTACCAAAGCTGCGGCAATACACATGAGCTTGGCACAGCTTTTATAGTGATTGGCGAGATGCAGAAGCGGGTGATCGGGAGGTGGCCGATCAACCCCCGAATTTGCAGATTAAGAATCAAGGGCCGATTCTTCAATATAAGCATAATTAACGTGCACAGCCCTCACCTCGGGAGTACCGATGATGACAAAGACGAATTCTACGCGCAGCTGGACTTGTCTAAGACTAAGACAGCCTAAAACTTGTCGACTTCGCCGCCTCCAAGAATATGGCCATACGTAGTACCTTCTTCCAGCATAACCTCTACCATCGGTACACCTGGAGATCACCCAACCAGACAGAATCACAAATCGACCACGTTCTGATAGATGGTCGGCACTTTTCAGACATTATCGACGTCAGAACCTATCCGGGCGCTAACATTGATTCGGATCACTACCTAGTTATTTGTAACTTTATTTGTTCATTGTTATAAAATACATCATCTGACAATAGTAGTCTTAATGATTAATGAGTGATGGTAAGGATACGTCAAAAACTATCTGTTGTAAACAACATACGATACCGGCGCTCGCCACGGTATAATCTAGCGCGACTGAAGCAACCAGAGGTCGCCGAAAACTACGCGTTATCTCTCGAAACCGCGCTGCCGGAAGAGGGTGAGCTGGATGAAGCCCCTCTTGAGGACTGTTGGAATGCCGTGAAAACAGCCATTAACAGCGTAGCGGAGACCATCCTTGGCCGTGTGGCACCGAATCGACGTAACGAATGGATTGACGAAGAATGCCAGCAGATATTGGCTAAGAAGAACGCAGCGCGGCTACAAATGCTGCGTAGAGCCACCCGTCAAAATGTGGAGCGATACAAACAGAAGCGGAGGCAACACACCCGACTCTTCAAGGAGAAGAAGCGCCACCAAGAGGAGAAGGAGTGCGAAGAACTCGAACAGCTGTACCGCTTTCACGACACACGGAAGTTCTATCAGAGACTCAACGGATCTCGCAAAGGCTTTGTTCCGCACTTCTGGACAATCTGCCGCGAATTCCGAGTCCCCACGCATCACCTGTTCATCGATTTCAAAGCCGCATATGATAGCATAAACCGACAAAAGCTATGGAAAATTTTGGACGAAAACGGCCTTCCGGATAAGCTTACTAGACTTATCATGGCTACGATGGATGGGATCCAGTGCTGTGTAAGAATCTCGGGTAGATTGTCGAACCCATTCGAATCTCGCAGGGGACAAGGAGATGGTCTTTCCTGCTATTCAATATTGCGCTTGAAGGTTTGATAAGACGAGCGGCGATCGAAATGCAGGGCACGATTTTCAATAAATTCAGTCAATTTATCTGCTTTACTGACGACGCGCAGGATGCTGTCGGCAGAACATTTGAGGCGGTGGAACATCAGTACACCAGACTAAAACGCGAAGCAGAGAAGATTGGATTGAAGATAAATACGTCTAAAACGCAGAATATGCTGCCGGGCGGAACCGAGAGCGACAGGGCCCGCTTGGGCAGTACCGTGGTAATCGACGGAGATGAGTTCGAGGTAGTCGATGAGTTCGTATACCTTGGCTCACTGGCAACAGAGGATAACAATACCAGCCGTGAGATTAAAAGGCGTATTATCAGCGGAAGTCGGGCCTACTATGGACGCCACGAACAAAGTGCACACTGTACAAAACGCTAATTAGACCGGTAATCTTCTACGGGCACGAAACGTGGACATTGCTAGATGAGGACCTACGAGCACTCGGAGTTTTCGAACGGCGTGTGCTAAGTACCATCTTTGGCGGAGTGCAAGAGAACGGTGTATGGAGGCGAAGAATGAACTACAAGCTCGCGCGTCTCTACGGCGAACCAAGTATTCAGAAAGTGGTTAGAGCTGGACGGATAAGTTGGGCAGGACATGTTGCCAGAATGCCGGACAACTATCCTGCAAAAATGGTTTTCGCATCGAATCCGGTAGGAACAAGACGAACAGGGGCACAGAGAACGAGGTGGCAAGACCAGGTGGAGGGAGATCTGGCGAGCACTGGGTGCCCGCGGAACTGGAGACCAGTTGCCATGGACCGAAACAGATGGAGAAATTATACTGCGCAGGCCTTGTCGTAAGACGTTAGGCTAATTAAGTAAGTAAGTGTATTAAACATATGAGAGACGGTGCTTAAGTAGATACCGTCTATATAAGCTGCATTAAGGCTGCATTTGACCGAGTTGATCATGCTATTCTGGTAGCGAAGATTGCTTAACTGGGCGCTTCGTTTAGCTTCGTTGAATGATTTCAATCATACTTGACTAACCCTTCACTTACTGTGAAGATCGTAAATAATTAATCATTTAGCTTCTTCAGCTCATCAACTGTACCTCAAGGAAGCAATCTCGGACCACAGTTATTCTCAAAAATTTTCAATGACGAACAGTGGTTGGAAACCTTAAAAAGCTAGCCAAAACCTACAAAATCGAAAGTTATCATTCTTGACATATTCTGATGTAATTACACGTAGAATAAGTCATTTTATCAGATCGTGTAATATCAAGTATGGACAATGTAGATTTGTGGTTTGGCGTAATGTCAAACGTCGGTGTATGAGAGACTCTTTGCTAGTGCGGCTTGCATACGTTTTGTGGCTCTTGGCAATAACGCATGTAGTTCGTTACCGCATTATCAAATAACAATCAACCAAAATGGATAATGTTTCTGAAGGTATGTACTTCATTAGCGTTATATGCGAATTCAGTTTTTTCGTTATATGTATACTTTTACAACGGTTAAAGTTTCCTTCGCAAATGCTAGTTTTTTTCAATTAGCGCGCGCAATTAGATTGGCATTTACTTTTTGTGCCGCGAGGTGCCGTCGAATGTTATATATTTGTGTGAGCGTCAGATTGTAACGGTTCGAAGGGTGTGTAGCTTTTTTGCAACTATTTGCAACTGCAACGTTGTTGGTGCAGAGCAAAGTCTAGGGGATAACCGTCTTTAGACACTTCCCTTCTTTATCGACAGACTTCGCGAGTACAGGACAATTACGAAGCTAGTTCAACGATCCTACTGACCCTACCAGCACCTGATCGTTCTCAATGCGACAGATTATTAATAATAACTCCTACGATTCATTTTATAAATTCTGCAAATTAACGAATGGATGAGGGTAACTGGCAGCAGTGTCTCCAAAAGGAGAAATTAAGGCAGACAGGCCACATTATTATTTGCCGAATCAAGTGAACGCTCAGAATGCTGAAAAGAAAACGGTTGAAACATGTAAATTACAGATACAAACATGCATAAGCATTCAAACTTGCTTATTGATCGCTCGAAACCATGGTTGGGAAATTCTAACGACGGAAATACTGCAAGACGTATTATTGAACATTGGAAAGTGTCCGCACAAATTTTGGAGCTTGGGAATCGCGCAACAACAATATAAAGCATCAAGGATACTTACTTCTCGAGAAAATATACGAGATAGAAGATAATGGATGATATTTTTCGAAGAATGCTTGCTTGCAATCGCGTTGTTGTGCTACACAATATTGTATGACACTGACAGCGATAAAATCGGCGACAGTGATAAAAGTAACAGCGATGATCATTCCGATTAATATTATATTTCAAAAGGCGATTTTGAATTTGATTTGTTATTTAATTCAATTTTGTTTTTTAAAAATAGGACCAAAAACGCGCTGAGCCAGATATAAACCAAAAAGGGTCGCCATATTGGTCAGCCATTTTACATATTGTGTTTTATTGTTGAACTCAACGACCTGAAAGTCACCTTTCGACGAAATTTACATCAAAAACTTTAAAATTTAACAAAAAAGGCCACCATTTTGGATCAGCCATTTTGAATTTCACATTTTCATTATCATTTTTGAAATCAGCAGCCCGAAAAACATGGAATCTCATCATCTCGAGGTTTTGGCCAAGAATTTTAAATTTCCGACCATTTTGCGACGTCTGTTTTGTCATCCCCTTAGGATGCAGGCCTCCATATGCGGACGACCTCCAGCTGTTTCTTGTGATACGGTCCATAGCAAACTGTATTAAACTGCAAAGATAAATCCACGATTTGTTTGAATTCTGCTTCCATAATTTGCTAAACCTCAGTATAAGTAAATGCTACGTAGTCTCCTTTACACACAGAAAAACATCCATTCTATGGGATTACACTTTTTCTCGTCACTCGCTTGCAAGAGTACTACCTTTTACTGTTGGACTCTTGCTTGTCCTTCAGAGATCACTACTTATCGATTATTGCGAAACGTATGAAGTTTCGACTTACGAATGATTTACATTTTTCTTTCTATTGATTCAAGGCACTTGGTAAGCATCATTACAGAGATATTACCTTTGGCTTGGCTTGCCCGAGTCGTGAATTTTAACTACCCCAGGGCAGCTGCCCATAGGAATTTGTTTTTTTTTGTTTTTCCATTATAAATACTGCGCACTGCCGTCTCGGGGGTTGGGTGTTAGCGTTAGCTAACGTTAGGGTGTTAGCTTCTGTCGATTACCGCGAACGCCTACGTCGCGCTGCGCTCGATTTTTTCTGTAGACCTATCTTGGAAGAGTGCCAGGAGATGGAAGTGTTACTTTTGTATAATTTGTATATATCACATTTGAATTACATTGATATTATTTTTGAATAATTTTTAAACAATGTGGCATTCAAACTGGCGAACTTATAATATTAAATATTTAGATTATTGGCCAAAAATAATCGGTGGTTCTCAGCACCCTTATCATTACCGATATAATACCTCTTATAGTTTGTGTACCGGTTTGAAGACCTATCTGGGGAGGACTTACCCAGACCTTATGAGGCTACACCAGAGTTTTCTATAACGAGGCGGAACTGGTTAGTAGAACAAGCTTCGAAGGAAGGGCAAATTTGCTGTTTGCTTTGTTTTCGGTAAACACGGGAACCGAGTGTTGCTAACTTTTACAAACACTGCAGCGGACTGTTTACTACTTCAGAAAATAAGCGTGAAAATGTCTGGTACTTATTCTCAGCGTGTCAGAACTACTACTTAAAGTATAAATTGTAAAACATTGAGATTTATGGCGATTTAAAACAACGAAGATTGTATCACTACATTCAGTACTTAATGCATCTTCGAAAAGTGTACCGAAGAACAGACATTCTAATTTAGAATTCCGAACTCCATCATGAACGCATATTTTCCCGAGAAGACAAGCCGGAGATTTATGGTAAGAAAATACATCAGTTGAACATTAGCAAAAAGGCTTGCGTTTACGGAGAAAATCGTCGGATGTGGACCGTTGAATAAATAAATTAAGATCTAGTCATTTCCCTCTCCTCCGTTCCCCTGCAGCAGACCAATGCTGTATGACGAGGAAAACTTTGTTCCAGGTGCATGTCCGTGTGCGGATGTGTGAAACTGGGTATGTGTTGAAATTCCCGTGACGCACTGGTATTTGTTCGGGGGTTCTTCCGGGAGAAAGCAATAAATGTGAATTCCCAACCATATGAGGCTTCTGTGGCTTGTTGCAAGTAAATTCTAAGCTTTCAGCCGTGTCGGTTGTTGGCAGCCTACATCATCCCAGTGGTGCTGTGTCAGTGGAGGTAGGAAGCTATGGTAGAGGACAGGAAGTTCGCAGTATGCATTTCTACATTTAGATTCCAGATGCACTCATGTGCTGGAACGGCATAGTTATCCTTATTGAATTAATTGTTTCTAAAAATACACACACACATACACTAAAGCCACGCCAACTGGGAGCTGTCGAGTGTGCCTTTTAGCTTCACCAAAAGAGTTCCACAAGTATGGTTGAACATTTTCTGTTAAGACTTTGTCTGTAGACAAGAAACCAAGAATGGTTGGGTGAGAATCCTTCCGGTTTGCAGCTTGAGGCCGGGAAATTAGAACCGACAAGGAATTATTCCCATCGGAGCCTAGTTCGGCTCAGCAATGCGGGCGGCGATGGTAGCTGGATCATTTTAATTAAAATAATCGGGTGAAGGAGTTGGACCTTGTTTCGTCGTTGTCACGCAGCGATGCTGCCGGATCAGCTGATGGTTAGAATATGTCGGCAATCGTCATTACATTGTAAAAGTCATTGAGCGATAATGACGTTTGAAAAGTTTATGTTTGCTGTTTGAATATTTGAATCCTGGTTTCAGATGAAATATTAGGTAATACTGTGACATTATAGCCAAAGCAAGAATATAATCGTTCTTAACTAGTATTTATCGGAACTAATTTCAACTTTGTTGAAAGGTGTAAAAAGTGGTGTTTGAACAGTCTGAAGTTTGTATCGAGTCCGAAATAATGCTCGGAAGTAAGGGTTGCGAGTCTCACGAACTTTATTTAAATGAGTTTCTCAAAATCGAAAAGGGACAAAACCATGGACCAAAAAAAGTTCAAAGTAATGAATTTTGGTAGTACGAGTAGACTAAAACAGTGAGTAAATAAATAAGTTGACCGCAGGATAAACTTCACATGCAGGATTAAAAAAGTTTATCGAGCTCATAGACTTCTCTTGCTCTCCGAATTCCAGCTTGAAAATGGCAGCTGCAGAATAGCTTTCAAAACGATGGCTAATGTGGTTTTCTTCTACCGTACAGAATCCAACTTGTAATTCTAATAATATTTAGATTCATACATTCGTACATTCCTTTCAAAAATATTTCATACTTCCACTTCCACCTAAGAACTTTCCCATATTAAGGAATGGCAAGAGCATAAATTTTAAGAACTCTTACATTCAGCTTCATTCAATTTATCGAATCTGGTGACAAAATTGGTCTTTGCCACCAGGCAGGAAAAGGCCCTGTACACAGATTGTAAGAGAGTTTGAAAGTTAACTGAAACCAAACAAGCCACCAACATGCGAGGGCCATCCATTGCTGCTGCTGTGGATTGTTGAGTTGCGGCGGTTGTTGTTGGTAAACTATGTGTAGCTCTAGCACAGAGTCAAATGTTTCTGTCATCTTTCTGGTGGTAACATCTGTTGGTGAAGCGTACTAGGAGGATACACAAAAAGTTCGTGTACGAGGGCGCAATCGAAAAATAATTGGCTTGTAAATTATTGCTTTTGACAGGATGGCAAAAATTTAATCCCCGCCAATATTCATACGAAATAGGAACTAAATTCTTAGCAATGTTTCGTTTTAATTATTTTAATAAACGGTAGGACATATAATTAACAATTAGACCATTGCAAGTTATTTTCAAATCCTTTAAAATTGGAGGTGCAAAAAAAAAAATTTGTTGAACGATATTTCTCGCCGCCTTAGAGGTATCTAGATGAACGCTAAGATTCCGCTAAAAGACAAAGTTCAGTCAGTTACTGACTGACCGTACAAAACAGCTTAAGCGATGGACTGAACATTTTGAACAACTCTTCCGAATTTCAAATACCAGAGACCAACAAAACCAGCATCGCATAACACCAATAGTTCGTCGTATTAATCGTGTCGACTCTGAGGCGCCATCACTGTGTGAAATTGAAGAGGTCATCGGAAGTACAAAATCTAACAGAGCGATAGGAATAGGCTGCAATTTAGCCGAGATGCTAAAAGCGTATGCATCTTTGTCAGCCCAGATGCATCAGCTATTCAGCAATACATGGAAAGCAATACAATTCTTCCGTTGGACTGGATGTAGGCCATATTGATCAAAGTCAAAAAGGAGGCTTAACCGAATGCGGTAAACGGCGTGGCATCATGTTGGTCTGTATTACTCTTAAGGTACTCTGTAAGGTAATCCTCAAACGGATACAGGATTCTCCGGTGGTAGCAAGCTGGTTTCTATGCTGGCCGATCATATGTAGACCATATCACAACGCTCCGGCTTATATTGGAGCAGATCAATGAATTCCAGGACTCTCTTCTGCTGGTGTTCGTTGACTTCAAAAAAGGTGTTCGACCGACTCCACCACGAAAACATCTGGGGCACACTTAGGCGTAGAAGCGTTCCAGATAAACTAGTCCATCTCATCGAGGCTCAGTACGCTATCAGAGACGTTATCGTGCAAGGTTTTGCACAACGGCGTCTTATCCGACCCTATAAGGATCACGGCTGGTATGAGAAAGGGCTGCCTATTATCACCGCTGCTATTTCTCATCATAATGGATGATATAATATAGTTATAGCAATTTATAGCAGATTAAATCGAAGATTGCCTTGGAATCGTATAACAATGGAGCAGCTTAATGACTTCGACCTAGTCTACGTTATTTTCTTACTCGCACAACGCCGAATCGATTAGCAGAGCTAATTTGGTGACATCTCCAAGAACTCCCTAGCAGCAGGCCTCACATTCATTACAGCATAAACTAGGCCCATGGTAGTGAACACTGACAATCGCCAACTTCACCGTAGCGGGACAACAGGTTGAGCAGAGGGAAGCCTTTCAATATCTTAGTAGCCAGACAACCCCTGGTGGTGGTACCAAGACTGATAAAGCCACACGGATTAGGAAGACCAGGAGTGCCTTTGTAATTTTTTTCTGAAACTACATTTCATTCCCAACTTTTCCACTGACATCATTTTGATCAAACAAGTAGTTTTCAAGATACAATTTTTTGAAAATTAACAATCTTTCTAAATACGCCCTTTTAAATTGTTACTCGAAACGAAAAAAAAAGTGTTATTATCGACTGTCTTTTGTGACTGTTGTCGAAATTCGGCCATTTGGATTTCGGCCATTCGTGATTCGACCATTTGTGTTCCGGCCATTCAGTACCAGGCCATTATGAGTGTGTTCTTTTGAAAAGACATAAATCGAAGGAATTGAACAAAATAAACTTAAGTTAGTTATTTGGAAGCTTTTCTGTTATTAATTGCGTCAAATAATTTTAAGTCTACATTCATTTTCGAAACGGAAGTAGGCGAAAAAATTGTTGTTAACTTAACTTGTTAGAAAGCGATTGTCAACGTGGACAAAATGGCGTTTATTGCATCCGAAGTGCAGTTTAACTGTTCTGTAAACATGACTGAGATTTTTAAAACAACTATAACTTTTGAGGATACAAACAGATACAATCAATTGACATTTTTTTACAGGTTTTTTGTTGTACTTTTAAGTAGGAGTTGTTTGATCTGCCACCATTTGCCACCTTGGAAAATATTTAAGCTCAAAGAAGTACTATTTTTCACCAAAAAAGCTCAAAATCTCCGAAACTTTAGAAAATAACATATAGTAATGTTCTACAGAAACGTTTATTTTAGCAAGATAAACAACTTTCTAGAACACTATGAACACGTAAAAATTGACCAGAATAAGTCAGGGTTTAAAAACTGTTTTAAAAGGTTTGTCCACAAATAACGCTTCATAGATAATTTCCATGAAGAGATACAAGTATGGTATCTTTGACAAAGTTGTTGATGGGAACTATCATTAAATATCGTTACTGATCACTATCTGTAGTTTATAGTACGTTACTGATAACAATCAGTAAATATCAGTAATTTTACCCATCACGGCATTGAAGCAAAAAAAGGATATTATTATATTATAACTTCGTTATGCATTGTAAGTTTACTTTATAATTTACAAGGCAGACTTGATGGTCACTCGCGCAGCTGCGGACTAGATTTTTACCATCCTGCAGATCTTGCAGAAATGTCGGGAGTACAACGTGCTCACGCATCACATCTTTATTGATTTCAAAGCAACATACAATACAGTCAATCGAGACCAGCTATGGCACATAATGCAGGAACACCATTTTCTAGATGAACTGACGTAACTGATCTTAGCTATATTGTATCGAGCGATGTTTCGTGCGGCTCTCGGGGACACGCTCGAGTTACTTCGAAATGTAGCGAGGGTTGGATCAAGGTGACGGTTCATCCTGCAAGCTATTCATCACTCTTGATGGGGTGATCCGACAAACGGGCATCGAAACGAGAGGCACGATTTTCACTAAGGGTAGCCAACTCCTAGCCTTAGCAGATGACTTGGATATCATAGATAGAAACCTTGCGACGGCGGAGGCAATCTAGGACAGACTGAAAGCGGAGTCTAGGAGGGTTAAAAATAAATGCGTTCAAAACCAAATACATGAAAGGAAGATACTTAAAGGAAACCAACCGTTAACGGCGCCGAACTAGACGTGGTAGATGAGTTCGTGTATTTGGGATTGCTGAAGAGCGCGGACAACAACACTAGTAAGGAGATCCTTATTAGACCAATAGTCCAAGAAGCCGTGATGCTGCTCACGGAGGATTTACACGCCCTTGCCGTGTTCGAGCGGAAGGTACTGTGGACGATATTTGGCGGAGTACAAACTGAAAGCAGAGATTGGCATAGGCATCACGAGCTACTTGCACTACTTGGAGAGATTTTCATCGTACATCTGGCAAAAGTCGGTAGGCTACGAAGGCGTGGACTCGTCGTAAGTATGTCGGACGGCAGTACGACGAAAACAGTTCTCTTCAATAACCCCACGGGCACCAAGAACAGGGGGCTCAACGTGCTAGGTTGAAGGTGATTTGCGACTTCTTAGATGACTGGGAAATGAGTAGCCCAAGACCCAATTGAATCGAGACGACATATTGTGTCATTCTCGTTTATCATACGCAACTACCGACCAATAAATTTAGCCTTACTGTATTTTCTAACAGAACGACGTAACTGTATCAATAGCCGCGAAAGCTTACTGATGCTTAGTGATATTATTGCTTACTGATAACTATCAGTAGCTAATGATAGTTTTCCCATCCCTAGTTGTTTGTATTACTTTTTACTACAGTTTTGCTGACAGTACCAAACCTGTATCTCGAATATACGAGAAAAAAATTTCGTATATCCCTTTAAAGGGAATTAATCACCCAAAGATTTCTCTCCCAAGAAGGGGCTTGTTATATCAAGAAATGTTCCTAAAGACACTACCTGCGAAAAACCTCACGTTTCGGCGCAATATCACATGATCACGTATTTCGCTGTTTGGACAACTGTGCGCTGGTGCAGTTGGTATAGAGATATATTTTCTTCGCACTGTAGCTAGAGTTCTGAATTGAGAGACTGGTCAACTTTAGAAGCTCACGAGAACTTGTCATCATTAAACCAGCGACACACGTTTCACGTAATCAGTGAGTGTCGTCGGTTTGATCATGCAGTTTTTGAGTGACATGACCAGTCTCTCAATTCAGAACTCTAACTGTAGCCTATTGATTTTCGCCAGATGACGATGTCAATCTCTCTAAAGAGTGCTTGTAGCTCGTGATTCAAGCGTCTCCGCTTTCAGTTTGTACTCCGCCAAATATCGTCCGCAAAACCTTTCGCTCGAACACGACAAGGGCGCGTATGTCGTCCGTGCGCAGTATCTCGGCTTCAAGTCCATAAAAGCTACTGTTCTACGTCTGATGGCGTATGCTTCTGGAGTAGCGATTTGGGAAGGGCAAAGTAGGCCCGATTTCCCATCTAAATGTGCCGCGGGATCCCCTTACTTGTGTTGTTGTCAGTGGTCACCAGATCCCAAATACACGAATTTATTGGCCACTTCTAGTTCGTCGCAGTCAACGGGAAGCACGCGTTTGTTTTCTTTGAGTCTCTTTCTTTTATGTATTTGGTCTTCAACGCATTTATGTTTAGCCCACTCCTCCTAGACTCCGCTTTTGTCGAATCATCCCCTTAAGTGTTTAAGTGCGATGCTAAATAGCATGCAAAATAAGCCGTCACCTTGCCTCAAGCCTCGCCGCGTCTCAAAGGAACTGGAAAGTGTCTCCCAGATCACACGAAACATATCACTCAATCCAATGTAGCTCTGATCAGTTGTTGAGGAAAACCGTGTTCGCGCATTATCTGCCATAGCTGGTTTCGATCGACTGTACCGTATGCTGATTTAAAATCTATAAAGATGTGATGCGTGAACACGTTATACTTCCGACAGTTTTGCGAGATCTGTCGGATGGTAACCATCTGGTCCGTAATTGTGCGGGCCCTCATCAAGCTCGTCTGGTATTTCCCTACAAAACTTTGTGCTATCGGTGACCGCTGGAGTAACAAGATCGCAATGAAAATTTTTTGGAAGGCACCCCCTAGGCCCCCTCTAAGGAAATTTCCTAGCTACGCCAATGTCAATATGCACGATGAGATTCAATGCGCACATGCTGTAAACCAACGGAATTGCTTAAAATTTATTAAATATTCTATGGGATATTTTATTATGGTCGCTACAAACCAAATCGATCAGAATGATCTGTCAGTAAACCTTTAACTTTTCTGCTCACGGATGTATTTTCAAGTTGACAAAGCTGGCGAACTGATATTTAGCTTTCGCCAGAGCGAAAAGCGTAAAGCTGTATTAAATTATGGCGCTCTTAATCAGTTTTATTGTTGACTACTTGAGTTTATAACCTGATTCTTGTAGAGGTTATGAAAACATTCTGAGGAGTGGGCCACTTGATCAAAAATCGGTTTTATAGCGGTCATTAGAAAGTTCTGGTGGAGCTCATAGTTTTGTTAGCGGTTTTATGAAATTGGTCAAGAAAACCACTATACGAACGTAATAAAACTTGGAATTGTTACTTGGGATATTATACTGCAGTTGAGGCATATTGCCCCACAAGCTAAGTAACTTGAAATTTGCACGTGGTAGATAAATTATTCCTAGTACTTTCATTCTACATTACTAACTGAGGCTGATAGTGGTAATATACTGTTATTTATATTCATTTATCAGTATTTATAGCCACATTTGCAATGGAGCATATTGGCCGCATTCGACATGTTGGGAAAAATATTAAATAATTACATAAACTAAGCGTTTTTCACCTGGTTTTCTACTGAGATAATGTTTTAGAACTTCACTTCACGCAATCGAATCGTAACAACCTTATATTTACAAATTTTGACTGCAAGAGAGCTTACGGAAACGACGCAAAAAATTACATCGGAAGCTGTTAGAAAACAAATTTATTTTTCTTTTGGTTTGACAGCTAGTGACAACTGTCAAACTTGCATAGTAGGCTGGGTTCTTCGAATTTGAAGGTTTCTCGTTAGGCTTATACAAATTTGGAAAAAAGTTTATGTGGTCTCGAAATATTGTTCAAGGGGGGGGGGGGGGGGGGGGCAAGAAAAAAATAATAACATCAAACCTTCAATAACCAAACAAAGGAGAAGAAACCAGTGCACGCTTTTCCAGATTAATAAAAGTTCAATACAAAAAAGTTGTACAGTACTTAAATTTTAGTTCAAACCAAAACAACGTTCAAAATTTTTGTTTCAAGCACATAAAGTAAGTATTCTGGCATAGATGAATCAACTTGAAAATAGTGGATTGCTACAGGATCACCTTAGAGAGCCATAAACGTGTAACTTGACCTTCATTTGAATTTTGTTTTTTACTTGCATGTCACTCGGTTAGTTACCTTGTATTTTAGAATAATTCAAATCTGTCACTTACTAGCTCAGAACTCGGTAACCACGAAATAGTATCGGAATCTAATCTTCTCGTAAAAATGGCAATTTAGATCCCTAAAACTAAAAAATCTTTGACATCATTCACGTTTGAAATCGCTTGTTCTTTGGTTAACCTTTTAGTCATATGAATATCAGCCCATTCCTCAGTTGATGCTGGTTCTCAACAATAACGTGTTTATCTTTGATATATTAAGGATACAAACGCACCACTATCAGAAGCGATTGTCATTGTTTGACAGATAGCATTTGTCCAGTCCGGTGCAGCACTTTGGATGAAGTGCAGTACTGCGCTGGGAGTTGTTTTCCAAATATCAGGGCTTCTAACAGCCCTCTATCGAAGAACGTTGATCTTTAATTGAAAAATGCCGGACATCGGCATAACAGGTGTTCCGAATAGTTTTTTCTGTGCCACAGAATCGACATATATCACCTTGCAGTTTCCCCATAAGCTTCAGATAATCAGTATAAAGATCAGTTATAAGATCAATATAAATGTTTAGATCTTTCTTCGAAAGCTCTAGGATTTGGCGAACTATTGAAATGTTTGGAGAGATAAACTGTTTCGACTGCCTAGCAATGGAAGTATTATTCCAATTTAATTCCACTTTCGTACATTTCCATACTAAAGCTCAGTAAAAAAGCAATAACACTTAACCTGACTTGATTTGATGTAATGGTCGGGGTTACCGTTGATCCTAATGATAATCACAACATGACAATAGTCAGAAAAGTTTCGAGCAGTTCAGTGACATCCTTTCTGCATGCGTTCAATGCATGGTAAAAAAATTTATCTTTAAGTTTTTCGTCCCTTACTTCCAAAATTAGGGTAGGTACATGGACACTACGGAATAAAACGATCAATTTGGAGCCCCGAAAGCACCGAAAGCTGATGTTTTAATCTTATCTACTACCTATGACAGCAAAATATAATCCCAGAGCAATTTAGAATATCTCCGTCAAAATTGGTAGCAAATTTCACTAGTACATTGTTTAGTTGATTGATGCCTCAATCTAATTCGGTTCTTTTGAAGCAAGTTGAATTAAAATGGAACAACACAATTAAGCACAATAGACGCCTGCGACCTGTAGCAGGAATCAGAAAGCATAGATGGTGGACCGTCTTCAGGTCGACGCAATCTATACGGATTTATCAGCAGCTTTCGACAAAATAAATCATCAGATCGCCGTCTCGAAACTTCAGAGGCTTGGATTAAGTGGCAATATCCTTAACTGGTTTGAATCATATCTTACCGGTAGGACTATGTCCGTTAAAATTGGAAATACTATTTCTCTACCTTTTTCTGTCACGTCTGGTGTGCCACAAGGAAGTCATCTAGGTTCTTACATTTTTCTGCTGTACCTTAATGACATTCATCTTACCCTTAAATGCATGAAATTATCGTATGCCGATGATTTCAAACTCTTCTCCATAATTAAGAATATCTCGGACACCCAATTTTTACAATCGCAGTTGGAGATCTTTGCTGATTGGTGCAATATCAACAGAATGGTGTTAAATGCTTCAAAGTGCTCTTGTATTTTCTTTACACGCAAACGATCAGTCGTATCATTTGATTATAAAATCTCGGACATTATCTTACGCGAGAAAACGTTGTAAAAGACTTAGGAGTTTTACTAGATTCCAAATTGACATTTAAGGTTCACATAGCTTTTATCTGTTCTAAAGCTTCTAAAAATCTTGGTTTCTTATTCAGAGTCACTAAACAGTTTACGAGCATTCCATGTTTAAAACTTTTGTACTGTTCTTTAGTGCGATCTGTACTAGAATACGCTTCAAATGTATGGGCACCGTACTATCAAAATAGCATTCAACGGATTGAGGCCATTCAACGTAAATTTGTGCGTTTCGCCCTACGACTTCTACCTTGGAATGATCCTCTAAATCTTCCAAGTTATGAAGATCGGTATAACCTTATTAGTCTTGATACCTTGGTACTACGGCGTGAGGTTGCCAAGGCTACCTTTATCTCCGATATCCTAACATCATATATTGACTGCCCCGACATTGTACAACTGCTGAACATAAACATCCGCCGTAGAACTCTTCGATCCCATGCTTTTCTCTACCTGCCTGTCTCACGTACCAACTACGGTACAAACGAGCCTCTCAGTAGCATGTGTCGTGTTTTTAATCAATGTTACAATGTGTTCGATTTTAATTTATCTCGTACCGTTTTAAAAGAAAAAATTCGTCGTGCCTTGAAATAAATGTAACTATTGTTAATCATGTTATAAGTAAATTATTACTCCTAAGCTCAAACTTTTGTTTAATTAGTATTTAATGCAATGTATTCCAAGTTTTAAGTGTTAAAAAAGCTATGTATCATTTGGTGGAAACTGTTGATACAAAAAGATAGGAGGTTTTGTGCCTACTGGAGAAGGAATGTCAAAGCTGTTCCACTCCAGCGGGCTTTTCCCTTCTCAAATAAATAAATAAATAAATAAATGGTGTAGGATAGTTGATCGAGATAATTACTTCAACTTTGCCCGAATTGGGTAATTTAGAGATGTAAACCTGTGGAATTGTAAAAATCTGCTTACCGTTAAAGAATGCAACATTATTGCACTTTATTTTTTTGCCCCTTCAAATTTTGAAAATTTTTGAAGGGGGGGGGGGGGTGACATAAACTTTTTTCTATATTTGTATAAGCCTTAGTTTTGCATTTTAATATATGCTAGTTTGCGAATAAACGAACTGGTGCATATTGCCCACCTGGGGCGCATTATACACAAGTCCCCTACTTGACAGCATCGGCCATTCTTGACGGGGCAGCACAATGCCGAATGTTTAGTCCAATTTGTTAAGTTCGGAAGCATAGTTGAAGCGTCGATTAATGCGGCACGGCATTTTTGGTTGTAAATTTCAAAAAAATAGATCTGTGAGTATTAAGTATATCTGATACGATTGCCGATTATCGACAAATATCGCTGTGCACTCGTGCAGGCTGAAAAATATCCATCTTGAATATTGCCACATCACGAACATGCTAAGAATTAACTTAGCATAGTTTTCCATTACTTAGCTTAGTGAAAAACGTTTGAAATATTATTGTCTCAATTGGCAGAAATTGTAAACAATGCACAAGGTACATTTGATGAAGTGTGAGATAAATCCTAATGCTTGTTCGTCAAAGTAATTCTAACGTTGTTGAAAGCTGCCGTTGTTCGTCCAGAACCAAACCCTAATTTCCACGAAGCCATTTCAACCACCGAAAATGGAAGTTTACCTGGCAAAGATAATCCCGATAAAATTAGGCACATGTGTGCGAAAGCTTTGAGCTTGATTTGAGTAACAAAATTATCCTCCTTTGATAGTTTATTTCGAGGATTTTGCAAAAAAAAACGCGTCGGTTTCCTTAGAATCCAGTAACAGTGAGAAAAGCTGCACAGACATTGCTCAGTTTGTCGAGATTTATCGATTGGTATATGTGAATACTAAAAAAATGCAGCTGTTTTCATGTTAATTTATTTCAGTATGTCAGTATTCCGCCGCAAGAAATGACGCATATCAGTCATGCAAAATATACAAGATATGCCAAAACATAATTCTGAACAATGAGGCTGATTTGAACCAGACTAGAAGCACACTAGAGAACTAGAAAAACTAGAGATTTCATTCCACACGCTAAGTTTGGCTGCCGGCACAGTTGCAGTCAAATTTTTTTACCGAAACGCAAATTAGCTCCTGCTATAGGATGAGCATAAGGAGAAAAACTCCCGCCGTTTTGGCCCAAACCCAACGGGATATGAGAATTTCGACGCCTTGCTAGTTTCCTTTTGTGTGCAGCAGCCCTACAACAAATTGTGGCTTTCCGCTTCAGAAATTTAGAACGACAAGATAAAACTGCTCTAACATGCTCGGTACGGTGCACAATGGGCGAAAACGAGCTCGTAATCCCAATAATTAGAAGCCGCTAGTTTGGAATCTAACAAGTTGCCTATACCTACGTGAAAAAATGCAAGGAATCGATTGGTGATGGTCTCATTTTTCCCTATTATCCCCAAATATTTCCTCCGACCTTTGAGTTAGTTTCAATCGCTTTAACCCATTATGTCCTAGCGTATGATATATCATACCTCGCCTTCAAAACCTGTTTACTGCTGAATTTCAATAGTTAGCATTGTAAATATATCACTACAAGAGAGATAATACATCAATTTGATGTGTGTGTGATATAATTTGTCAGTTTTTGTCATTTCATCTGTATTTTCAACAGTGCAAAGTTTTGATAAATGGCGGAAAAAAGTTGAAAAAAATGGCGAAAAAAACTTTGTCTCCAAAACGCATGAAAAAGTCTACATTTAGTGACGAAACATTACCTGACATGTAAATTGGTATTCATATGTAAAGTCTATCACAAAATTCGATAAGAAATCTGTAAACAACTTTGTAATTAGTTTGTTTGAAACTGAGCCTATGAAATACTAAACCCGCCATATTTTGGCCTTGAAAGCATTCCAAACGACGATTTTGCCTTTCCCGACACACTCGTGCTATAATATAATAGATTACAAAGTTTCACTTCATTTGGTCCAAATTTAGGTATACCCGGGTCATAATGGGTTAATTAGGTTTTACTATGCATTTAGGGGTGAATTGAGTAAAATAGACTATTCTTGCATTTCCACAGTATGGAATGGTTGGGATTTGGAAACTATTCGAGTTAATTTCACGGGCGGTAAATAAGTTTTTCTACTGTTTAATTAGCTTTTACCAAGATTTTTGGCGATAATAGGGAAGTGGTCCAACTTCCCGAAATCTGCGCAAGATGGGAAGATCACCAATCGATTCATTGCATTTTTTACATATAGAAATAGGTATCTTGTAAAAGTCCAAAATAGCGGCTTCTAATTATTGGCATTACGAGCTCGTTTTCGCCCATTGTGCGGTGGTAGGATCCATTTGTCTATAATCTGCACCTTGCAAAGACAATGCAAGTTCATCCCGGAGCATAGCTTTTAAATAGTGCTGCAGTTGTCTTGTTCGTGACCGACATCGAAAAAGATAAAATTAATGACCCAATGTAAACCACTAACCCACACTCCCGGGCTGCAACTCGCAGCCAGCAATTCGGATGAACACGATTCGAGTGACAGAAGGTTAAAGCAAGGTGAGTTAAAATAGGTGATCTAGTTTTCACAGTTTGTAGAACAGAAGTGCGCGGTACGATTGGTTAGCAACCATCGACGTTGTTAATACATTCAACAGTTTCCGCTTTGAAAATTTCGGTGATCGTCAAGGGTAACCCAGCGGGGGTGAAAAACAAATTCGAACATCAGAAAACCTCTCTTGACTAACCTTGGGTTAAAGTTCATTGTACTAATACGAGCCATAAAACGATAATAGCACATGACACAGTGTGACATCTACGCTCGTTTCTTTTTATTTCAATTTCTAGGTTCTTCTGCTCAGACGTTACATTAACTTGAAAAGAATCTATTTAATGCATGGGGGTGGGTTGAAGATTTTTTCAACCAATTTAGAAAACGAATTAAGGAGACTCTATATATGGATGTATTATTCTCGTGCCTATCTTTTAAATGTTCAACAAAGAAATCAAGATGAGAGCATACATGGAAAACCGTTAGCAAAAATTCCACTTGCAAAATAATCAAAATTTTTGATGAGCAAATAATTCTCTACCCACATCGGGGTCTTGATTACTGAACTTTTACCAACCAAGCAGGCGAGTGGAAACTTTTCGGGAAACAAACAGGCGAATCGCAAAACCGCACTTGCTGACGCAAATTTCGCGGCGTCCTACAGGCTTTCACGGGTTCACGGATTCACGTAGCCCCGTCTCTCGGAAGTTTTCAAATCAAAATTCTCCCGAAATATTGGCCTACACCGCAGCAAAGGATACCGCTTGCCGGTTTGCTCGGCGGATCAGTTGGTCCTAATGGAAACACTGGCTACACCAGAAGGATTGAATGCCTATCTCTATGTATATACGTATACCCCTCCGTATCTTCGGTTTCCCACTCCGACTGCGCCGAAGGATGGTAAGGTGCCGCATAGACTCAGCGGAAGGAAATTTGCGGTTCGCAGGGAATCGCCTGGCAATAAAACCGGGTCAGTCCGTCAGTGCAACGAATGCTTCAGGCTTTTAGGAATTTGTTCGCTAAGTGTACATACGCCCGATTCGGAGCTCCGCTGCTATTTTGAAACCGTTTAATACTGACTCTTTGACTGGGATGCACTGCACCTTACCGAAGCAACTTACGTCAATTTTGCGGTTTTCACCAGCGTAACTCTGTGCACAGAAGGGTTGAAAATCGATAGGAATGCTCTGACTATGAATCATTCCGGTTGAGTACATCGTTTCCGATGGAGCAGCCAGCGGTTTTTTGCATGGCCAGACCTGAGAGGCTCAGTTGTTGCAGGTGCTGTTTTTAGCGTTTTAAATCACTTGCAGCACCGAAAGTGGATCTTGGCAAAAGAGCATCAAAATTAGCAAAACAAAAAAAGCGAAGCTCCAAGTTTGCATTCCTTTGGTTTATCGGCATTCATAAAACGGGTTCTAGTTACGTAGATAAAAGCTTTGAACGCATTAACAGCGCTTAGCTTTTCGTTCCCAGAAACAGTAGCAAGCATGCAAGGACTGCAACAAATCTCAGACACGTGTAAATTGGCTGAATCCAATTTCCTGTAGAGAAACACTGTGCTAGCTATGTTGGTCAAAATTCCTTAGGCAGTTAAATTATAAGGTTATTTTGACGTAGGGGCACATTTTGCAGAATGTTACTAGAGTAAAACAAAAATATTTGATTTATTTTGTGATTGTGTAAAATACAGGTCATAGCTCAGAGACTTGATGGATGTATACTTACTTATACTTACTTAATGGATGTATACTCGTGGTCCGTATTTCTTTGAAAATAAAGAAAAAGTACAATTTCGGACAATGGTGAATTTCATCGCGAAATGTCAATTGACTTTTTCTGTACAAATTGGATGAAATTGATGGCGATGACCATTTTTTTGCAACAAGATGGTGCACCATGCCACATTACAGCTTGCTACTTAGAAAGCTCGGTGAATCGAACCTCAAAGGCCCATCAAGATGGTTGGATCGGACTTAGTTAGTACTATCGTACCCACGCCATGACAGTGGGTGGGCACCATTATAGTTACTATATATATAGTTCGGCGGATAGAAAACCAGGCGAATTGGCATCCCTGATTTATGAAATTAAATTTGAAATTATGGAGAAATGTGTAGGTTTTTACGGAAAATAATCGCTAGTGGGTGTTGAAAATGACTAGTTCTATGAAAATAAAGTTTGTTTTTTTAATATTACTCCTGCATTTTGGATTTTGAAAAGCTTTTGGCTCCGCTTTTGACGTTTATTTGGCTCCCGATTTTCTATCCGCCGAACTATATATATAGTAACTATAGGCACCATGCTTTTGCAACACACAGCAGAGAAATCCGCTTTGCTAATTGTATTGATACGATGCACCTTTAATTTGGTTTTATTTTCAATGCATTAAAACATATTCTCAAGGGTTTTACAATTCCGCTTTTTAATTCGCTCGATATCGCAAGGCAAGAAAATCGCTACAAAATAGTATGGAAGAAGCACAAAAATAATACAAAAATGTCCTAACATCAATACAAAAACGAATCAAAATTAATACCAAAGTAACTCAAACATGATAGAAAACTCTATTACTTGCAAAGCTTTCTTGCACTCAGTGCTCCGATTTAACTTATTTGGCTCTTGGCTGTACCACCTTAGTAAACAACAAATTGAAAAATTTCCATATGAGACATTTGTAGTGCTAATTATTATCAATTATATAGTTGACTTAAGTATTGCCCGTTGGTGCCAAGAAAAACCCGGAAGCCCAACCAGATTCCTAAAAAGACGTCATGTTTTCGTGATAAGAATTCGCTATGTGCGCGAAACGGTGCTCCACCTTCCCAAGTTTGTTCTATTTGTGAAGTCTGTGCACAGGTTTGTTAAAGAGTGAAAAGGATAGACAAAACTTTGCACCAAATCTTCACAAACTTTCCATATGGCAGTTCCATGAGAGTACAAGAGATCGATTTGTGCTTACATAGCGAATCGCTGCTCACGCCATGAATGCTGAAACTAATACATGTGCACCTAAACTACAGCTGGCGCAAGCACCTTACGAACACTCTCTTATCCGGGATAGAACTGGCTGTGGGCTAACGTTACAAACAGTATTCGTCATACAACGATGTACAGTTAATGCTCTGGCTAAAACAGCAGCGCCGCACCCAAGCAACAATGTGAGTTTTATTGTACTCTTATGGTGGTCTTCAAGACCAATTTTGGTCTTAAATGCCATCATAAGACTATAATAAAACCCAAATTGTTACTTGGGCAGTAGACAGTGGCAAATTAGTATGTAAATGTAAGTGAAGACTAAAACAAATTATGCTAGTTTGTACTCAAGACAAGTTGCATCGCATAGAGTTACATAGCGTACATTTAGGTGTTTTCTATAATTACGACGAAAATACCACTTTTTTGCAAAAGGAAACGCGCGTCTCCCACGGACGGTAACCGTTGAAGGCGACGGAGAGGAGTTCGTGTATTTGGGATCGCTGGAGACCGCGGACAACGACACTAGGAATGAGGTCCAGCGGCGCACCCAAGCGGGAAATCGTAAAACGCTGCGATTAGGAAGCATACGCCGCCGCACGAAGCTAACAATGTTCAAAACCTTTATTAGACCGGTAGTTCTTTATAGACTTGAAGTCGTGACGCTGCTCACGGAGGATATATGCGTCCTTGCCGTGTTTGAGCGGAAAGTTCTGCGGACAATATTTGGTGGCGTACAAACTGAAAGCGGAGAGTGGCAGAGGCGTATGAATCACGAGCTACAGGCACTGCTTGGGGAGACTCCCATCGTACATCTAGCGAAAGTTAGCAGGCTACGGTGAGCCGGACACGTCGTAAGGGTGCTGGCCGACAGTACTGTAGTATATATATCATGGATCAGTAAATAGTAAGATTAAAAGGCAATATGGATAACAATAAATTAGAGTGTACGGTTGGACTGCACGAAAATCGGCAGATTGGGAGCAAGGCTCAAGTATTGGCGCAATTTCAGCGAGATAAAAGCCAGAGCTGTGAGTTAGACTGAGATAGCGCTACATTGGAAAAGGGAATTATCGGTCGCCAAAGAGAGTGAGAGAGATTCGAGCCGAGAGGAAACGAATACTCATCCTCAGCTTACAGATTCATTCTGTTGGTTATTTTTGCCGAACTAAGTCGCGTTTTCGACCTTCTACTGAAATGGAAAAAATGTGAAAATGTGACCCCACCGGCACCAGGAACAGGGGAGCCCAACGTGCACGATGGCTCGACCAGGTCGAAAGCGATTTGCGACTTCTGAGACGACTAGGAAATTGGCGACGAGTGGCCCAAGACCGAGTTGAATGGAGACGAATGCTTGAAACAGCACGAGCCACCCCGGCTCTATGCTGAAGAAGATTTTAAATAGTACAATAAAGCCTCGTGTGACTACGCTTGCCGAAACTACATTTGGAGATTAGGCAACCGATGCTACACGACGTCGCATCTCCTAGCTGGGCAACTCCATTTCAAGGATGGAGTATTACCGGGTTTGGCCAGGTGGAGGCACTAGGTAGGAACTTTGGACGGCCAGAGCTATGTTAGATGCTTTATGTTGCCTTTCCCATTACATTACCTCGAATATGGTGAAGTGTGCCAAATTTGTTTTTTGAATCAATTTCAAAGAACGTCTAATGGGGCAAAACATTTTAAGTTTCGGTCTCCGTTGATTTATACTTTTTTCTATAAATTCAGAACTTTTGCTAAGCATCACACAGATATTACGTTTGGCTTGGCTTGTCCGAGTCGTGAACAGGGTTGCCACATGCACAGATTATTCTGTGTTTAACAGATATTTGAAAGAAATCGCCTGTACAGAATCTGTATGCATAGAATACAGATTTTCGCCAAATTACACAGATTAAACAGATTTTTGAGCTTTTAAATGTGAGTGAAAGAGACGGAAATAGTCAGCAAAATGACTCTCTATCTCTTTCACTCTCATTGTTTTGCATTGGACAGATTTTTGCACAGATATTTTTCCTCGCCGTACAGATTGTCAGCTTTTTCCAAAAAAAAACACAGAATTATATGTGGCATCCCTGGTCGTGAACAGTAGGGCAGCTGCCCAAGGAGTTTTGTTTTTTGTTTTTTTCTTCCATTATAAATAGGGTAAATTACCAATTGTTGCATAGCTAAGCACTCGTCTACAGCAATTTGATGATTTTGGCCAAACGAAAGCAAATTTCATCTGGCAAAATCGCTCATCATGCCGATAAACTAATATGAAATAGGTTCGCATAGCCATCTGTGTGGAATTCCTTACAAAAATCGTTTTTTACATAACAATTTTGCACCCAATTATTGCACACCAAACTATCCTTCAAATCTTTTTATTGCACACCTTACGCTCGATTGTTGCGCAGCTTTTGTTTTGAGTTTTCTTCATTTATACATTGGCATTATTGGCTAGTTATTTTATTTGTGGACAAAGCCACTTACATATACATACTTTAGGATTACCTTAGCATCCATTAAGACCTGAAAACCTCTCAATAAATGGTGAAAACGGGAAAAATCGCTATACGGAAAACTACGACTCCCACCGCACAGTAGTCCAAAAGGGCGAAAGTAAAACTTTTTTCCTAGTGTCTTTTGCTCTAATTTTATTATTTATGGTCTTCAGCACTTTTCTTCATATAAATATCCCCCATAATCTAAAACTGTCAAAAGTTAGTCATCGCTTACTATAGTGAAAATAGAAGAATAACTTTTTTGTATTAGAAAATATAGACATAGTTTCTTAGGCTGAATTGTAAAAAATATAAATACAGGCAACTTAGCTGAAGAAATAAAATTTCTATCCTTATCGAGTGTTGAGCTATTAAGCTTTACTTGTCTTTAACTTCACGAGTCAAAAGCGATAACTTTGAAAGGAAAGGTCCTAGAGATTTGCAATCTTCTGTAAAAACGTGTATTTTGAGTCCTTCAATAATCGCCTAAAACCATATGTTCTTGTAAAATGCAACCAACATAAGCCAAGTATGAAAATCTAATTTCTGAAGAATTTCTAAAGAATTTTTTTTAGCAAAGTTGTTTGCCTTTATATTTTCTATAACTTTACCGAAGAAACCATGTATCTATCTACTAACACAAAAGAATGGACGTGTGTCGAGCCTATAGCGAACGCGAAACACATAAAACGTATGCTTGCTGTACTCTCATTTGGGTGGTTGGGGATAAGCGGAACCCATACAAGTTTATAGTACTCAACTTAAGCTTTAAGATGAAGCGCTGATATCATAAATCCGCTTGCCCCATTTTACCCCATAAGCTCGTGAAGCTATGGAAATTTAAATTTTGAATATGTGATAACTCAGCAAGTAAAGGTCCAAGAGATTCGCGGTCTTCTGTAAAGACGTGTATTTTGAGTGCTTCGATAATTGCCTAGAACATTGTATCCTTGTAAAATGCAACTAAGAAAAGCTACGTATGAAAAACCAATTTTTAAAGAAGTTTTAAAGAATATGCCATAGAATTCAGCACTCGATAAAGATATAAATTTTATTTCTTCAGTAAAGTTGCTTGTTTTTACATTATTAACAACATTGCCGAAGAAACTATGTGTATATTCCCTACCACAAAAAAGTTATTTTTTTATTTTCATTAGGCCATTGCAAATAATTTCAAAAGTTTTTGTCACCACCCCCCCCCCCCTCCCCCGGAAATTGGCTTGAAAAATCGAAAAATGAGTGCACGAGTTCAGTTATTACCTCTAGCACAAAACACAAATGAAAATTCGAACAACGGAATTTCCGAAAATCGGCCGAAAAATTTTTCTTTCGTTTTTGTCTTTTTGTTCGTAGATTTTTGCATGAAAAATAACAACGTATTTATTAAAAGCAAGAATAGATTTGGTTTTCACGTTTAAACTTTAAGTACAAATGTTTAAAATCCATATTTTTTTGCTCGATTAAAAATTTCTCTTTGTTTTTTTTTCGCCCGCCCCCTTCAGTGGCCCAACACCGGAGGGACAAAAACTTTTTTTTAATATTTGTAATGGCCTTAATATTATGCGATTATGTGTTGTTTATTGAAATTTATACCTGTTATTTATTGTTTTATATAATATTTTACCCTATAAAAATTATCTGAAATAGGTTGTCAAAGGTTTTTCATTTGTGCAAAGTTATTCGGACAACAGAAAAATTCCACTCAAAAAATGCTTTAAAAAATAGTCCAAAATAGTTCCTAATACAAAAAATACACATTCTAATGCAAAAATAACCTGAAATTCGGGCTCAGCACCCCAAAATTACTTAAGAACCGCATATTATCCTTAATTTAAAGAGATTTTTTTGCTTGGCCAGCATTTGTGTGGAGTCGCCCCACTGTGCGTTTGTGTTGATAAATAAAAAGCAACACCGTGGAAAAGTGAACTTCAAATGAGCGTTGCAGAAAAACAGGGGGTTAGGACAAGCAGCAGTCGTGTGTTCTTCCAATTATTGAACTTACGAATTAATCGGCAATTTGTGTTAGAAAGTCCCAATTGTCCCAAAGTTATTGAGTATAGTAAGTTTCTATCAATGCTGCGAAACATGCTTATTTGTCTCTAACTTTAAGCATAAGCATAAGCATAGGATACCGCCCGTGTGCTGCTACTCCGTTATTGACCAGGACCGATGAAAATTGCAAAATGATGGCTGGAAAAAGCATACTTGGGACAGCACGCTATTCCTCATTGTGCAACCTTGTCAGGTCCCTGCATGCTGATCAATACCGACGCCGGCCACGTCCGAATGCGGGTCCTGGTCATGCTTATTTGTCTCTAACTTTCGATAAAAACTTATTTTGTAAATCAACTTTCTTGCTTATTTGTATCTAACTTTCGATGAAAACTTATTTTGTAAATCAACTTTCTTAATAATTTTTAACAAGAAAATCGTTTGGTGAAAGCGAAATTGGGACACATAAGAAAATTTGTTATTACGCTTAAAAAGCAAGTTGATTTAATAAGAAAATAGTAACATTGTTATGGCTAACGAAATTGTCTAACCGATGTTGTTGTTAAAGTATATTTAACATAACAAGCGGTCGTGAAAAGGTGCAAACATTACGAAGTGTGCAATCATTGGCAAATTATCCTACTGCGCACTGGCTATTTGATTTCCGGGGTTGGATGTTGGCGTGTCCGACTCTATGTTTTATAGCTTCTGTCTATTACCGCGCATGCCCACGTCGCGCTGTGCTCAGTTTACTTTGCTGACCTATCTTGGGTAGTCCATAAACACCAGGGGGATGGAAGATGAAATTTGTTCAATGGATCAAGTCTTGATAAGTCCGAGATTTGTTTCTCTTTTGGCTCATTTGCGATTGTTTGTATTGGAAATTTATGGCGGGTGCGCGGTTGAGGACAATCGGGGTTAGGCTGAGCTGAAGAAATCTCTACTTCTCCACTATACTACGTTTTACAATTCAAGTAGTACATAATGTCCAGGGCAAAGCACACATGCAAATTCTATCATTTCTAGATAACCAATAAAAATGAATAGAAGCCAATAACCAATAAAATGAATAGAGCTTCTCCAGAGGGTCAGATATCAAAATTATAAACAAACTCAGTTGTGAGCCGTTCTTTGCTGACCGTGCATAGGAAAATAAACTCCCTCTCCATTTGTTTATGCTAGGCGGATATAACCTATTCAAAAATTTATCCGTAGATTTTATCAGCACAATATAGTAAGCTCTACCCTTCGATGATTATTAATTTAATCCAAGATCGTCAGCGTCAACACACCACCGGCACTGCCTGGAGAATCAATCTAATGAGACTAGCATTTCAACACTCTCCAGGGAATAGAAACATGAGACGTTCAATCGTTGCTCACTGCTACATACTTGACCACCCTCGCAGCTTGCAGACAGCAAACAAACAAGATGTCTGTCAGCCGCGACGCTGGTGGGGATTTAATTTTTTTTTATTGCGTTCTCCAGTAATCGTCCCGTCATAGCCGCCGGTTGCAGTGTCTTTAATTGGTGATTTCCTTCTAATTGAGTGAGGCCAAGATAGAATTTAATTTAAATTCAAGTGTGATGCGATGGGGCAGCCAACTTATGCTGCCGCGGCCGATGTTCGATTGGAACAGCCGGCGTTGTTTAGGAATTAAGTATGCGTGAGTCAGTCTCCGTTCCCGTTAAGAATAGTGTGACAAAATATATGGTTGTTTGAATTACTGATTACGAAAAATAAAATTTAAATTGATTGAACTTATACTAAAGGCTTACCCATTCAGTGAAGTTCACTTGAGTTACCATCGGAAAATTTACCTGTAAAATAAATAAAATGAAAAATATCAGTGTGAATGAATTTGAAGTGATATGATAGTAAAACCGTAAAAAGATTTCAAAACTAGAGAGATTCTCGAATTCAATGAGAATGGAAGTGGTTGACCCTGCTTCGTCTGTGAGAACCAACCACGTAACCACTTGAATCCACTCGTCCTTTACAGAAGGGGTGACGATATAATTTACTAATGACTTCACTCCGGGCGACGAGTTCATCATTTTAATGCATACTGACCGAAATAGTTCTGTAAATAAGTTTCCAATTTCAAACTCCATGCATAAGCAAGTTGAATTCAACGAATCGTAACCATCACAAAGTAACGTTGGGCGATTGGTCACTTAAAATCGGTAAACATTCAACCAGCATGCAGCAACCAAGCAGCAGCAGAAAAGTTTACTAATTCGACTCGAACCCAACCGAATGGAAGGAAATGAATAAGAAACTAAAAGTAAAATCTACCACACCACCACCGCCGGTAGATTGGTTCGATAAATAATCGACCATTTTCGCCGGCGTCAGCCTTTTCTCACGGCAGAGCAGGGGGACGGACGGAGGACACGAACTTACTAGCAGGGCAGTTAATTAATTGGTTTGATTTTAAGAGGATTAAATCTACGGCACGGCGGCGCGGTAACCGCGTTACCGCCGCTGCAAGTCCATTATTGAATTTCGATCAGAAAATAAAATTGGAGTGGATTGACCAACAGAAAGATTCCTTGTTTTGTGAGCTGTTGAAATGAGCTAAGATTTACTCAGTTAAAAAGTTGCAGATGGAAGGAATTACTCAAGAGATTAGGCAAAGTACCTTCTTAGTAATAATACTTATTGATTCGGTTTTAGCGAAACAGGCGGTAAATTTACAATTGATTTGACGATTTCAAGCCTGATTGAAGCGATGTAATATACCACCGGGGGAAATAATTTTGTCGAGAATTAAATTCATAAGCTTTGAAGAGATTTGAATTGAATTTGAAAGATCTAACCTGGAGGTTTCTTTTTCGTTGTTGTTGTAGTGGAAAGAGAAAATATTGAGTTATAATCTATTATAGTCAGGGAAATTCCGCACAATCTAGACAACGCAGATGCCATAAATTGTAGACTAATTTTTCACAGAACATTTACTCTAATATATGAAAAGTAGTTTTACTTCAGACTAGAAGTTATTCCACTGGAAGGCAACATGTAACATGTGTTGACTGTTTTTTTTTTGTTGCCTTCCTGCATGCGAATGAAGGGGGACAAATGGCTTTTGCTGCGAACGATAAATGTGATTGATAATATTCTTCAGCTGAAAGTGGGGAACACGAAAACTTCCTCGCAAACTCGCTTCCGGAAGTTATCCTTTCGAGTAGAGTATGTTTTACAGTCTATTATCGAAGTTCCACCCGGGCGCTAGTGGCACTGCCATCTCTGCCTTCGCTCAGCTTGAAGTTGTCATGAAAGAGTGCTACATTTTCCGTACATTCCGTACTGGGGAAAACTTTTCCAGATTACCCTGCCGAGCAGCAAGCAGCGTATCGACGTGGGAAATCGATGATCCTGCCAGTCGGCCCGGCAAGATGCATCGGTTGCATCGAACGTTGCAACTTTTTCTACTTCATTTTTCTTGTTGTCAGTCAGTCTGCCTGCCTGCAGCTGCCCGAGTTCTCAACGCGACCGAACGATCCACTTAAGCGACAAAACAATCAATTTATCTACACTTGTGTGCCCAGGCTGTTCGTCCGACCGCACCGATCGACTATCCTATTAAACTAATGGCCCACTATACTGCTGCTATGTATGTATCATTTAGACTAAACTGATAAATGAAAAAATGGAGACACAGCATTCCGGCCGCTGTCCATCATGCTGTACTATTTTATTTTTTGTCTACTCGGTTATAGTCTCGTGTCTTATAGTATTGTTTGTGAAGTCATCGCTTGGGCCAAAATGATGACTATCTCGCAGTTAGTTCAATGGATAAATGGTTCTACTACCGCTACCGAGTAAATGCGTGTAGATGGCGAGCTGTTGCTAACCATTAAGACGACTGAAAGTTCTTCTATCATATGAATATTGAAGAAGTCAGTCACTGCCACACGTCAGGTTTATAAGTGGTTGCGATTGCTGTGAGTGTGGCGAGAAATTTGTAACTTAAATGGAATGTGTCTTAAACTGATGTATGAATCAATGTCCGGTCAGGAGCTGCTGAAAATCTTTCTATTTACACTATTAACGGACAAGTATCTTAAGAGTAAAATAAGTGAACCTAACCAAAATCGTAAAATTACTAAAAATTACTAGCAGAGAATCCAATTTGGAGGCAGCGTTTGACCGTATAAACCATCGAATGCCCTCACGAACTGAAATAAATCGGATGTACCACAAGGCAGTAATATGAACCCATCGCTTTTCTCGTAGTACTTCAATGACTTAACTTTACTTTACAGTGACGGTTGTAGGTTGCAAAGACGGTAAGACGATCTAAAGTTGTATTTAGTGATGGGTTGGGACAGCCGAGAGCCGGGGTGGCTCTTGCCGTATCAAGAATTCCTTTCCATCGTACTCGGTCCTGGCTACTCGTCGCCAATT
Organism: Sabethes cyaneus; assembly: GCF_943734655.1. Taxonomy (NCBI): domain Eukaryota; kingdom Metazoa; phylum Arthropoda; class Insecta; order Diptera; family Culicidae; genus Sabethes; species Sabethes cyaneus. The sequence goes on along the minus strand of NC_071353.1, from coordinate 125,080,248 downwards.
CCTTGCACGTCTCAACACACGCCAGTCGGCTTCAACCTGGTCGAGCCATCTAGCACGTTGGGCCCTTCTATTGCTGGTGCCGGTGGGGTTCTTGAAGAGAACGAATTTCACTGCCAGTCGTCCGGCATCCTTGCGACGTGGCTGGCCCACCGTAATCTCTCAGCTTTCACCAGGTGTACAATGAGAATCTCTCCCACTCGTGGTTCATACGCCTATGCCACTCTCTGATATCCGTTTGTACTCCGCTAAAAATAGTCCACAACACCTTTCGTTCAAATACGACAAGTGCACGTTAGCGTTGATTAGCGTTTTGTACATCGTCAGCCTCGAACGGCGGTGAATGCTCCTTGATCGAAGCGTTTTTCGGCGGGAGAAGTATGGCTTGATTTCGTTTAATGCGTCGTTGAAACTTCTTACTTGCACTATTGTCAGTGGCGACCTGAGATCCCAAGTATACAAATTCATCAACCACTTCCAGTTCATCGCCGTCAATAGTCACTGTCCGCGGAAGGCAAACGTTGCCTTTTCTGTAGGTACTCTCTGGTTTTCGACGCATTGATTTGCAACCCTATCCTGCTAGCCTGCGTTTTTAGTCTGGCGTAGATTGCCGATGCCGTCTTAAGGTGTCTAGTAATGATGTCGAGGTCGTCTGCGAAAGCTAGGAGTTGGCTACTCTTGCTGAAGATCGCTTCTTTCGTTTCGATGCCTGCTCGCTGGATCGTACTTAATAACATATAGGACAGTCTATATCCTTGCCGCAACCCTCTACGCGTTTCGAAAGGACTCAAGCGAGACCCCGTATGTATCACATCACTCGCTCCAGGGTAGCTTTGATCAGCCGCGTCAGTTTGTACGGAAAACCGTACTCTTGCATTATCAACTACAGCTGTATGCATTCAACTGTATCGTGTGCTGCTCTGAAATCCACGAAAATATGACGCGTGGCCACGCTGTACTTCCGATATTTCTGGAGGACTTGTCGGAGAGCGAAATTTTGATCCGTATTAGCATGGGCCTTCATAAAGCCCACCTGATACTGCCTTTCGAATGAATCGTAGGCGGCGTTGACCGGTATTATGCCGCGGTAGTTACAGCAATCTAGCCGATCACCCTTTTTATAGATGGAACAAAACTACACCTTCCATCCACTCTTCCGGTAGTCTCTCCTCCTCCCAAATCGTTAAAATTATCCACTGAAGTGCTGTTGCTAGCAGTTCGCGGTAATTTTTGTAGAGTTCGGTCGGGAATCGGTCCTCTCCGGCGGATCTATCAGTTTTCAGTCGACCGATTTTTCGCTGGATCTCTTTGAGATCATCGATTTGAGCTGGCAGGCTCTTGTCGTTTGTAGGCACTTTTAGGTTAAATTCCGTTGCGTGTCCTTCTGTTAAATCGCCATTGAGATGCTTCTCGAAGAACTGCTTCCACCTGTCGATCATTTCGCGCTCGTTTGTAATTCGATCCACTCCCTCGTTCTTACTCATGTCAGGTTTAGGTGTGTAGCCCTAACGATTTTGGTTCACCTACTCGTAAAACTTGCGAATAGTTGTTCCAGCTCCTCATGATCTGTCGCTTCTTCCTCCTCAGGATCGTAGCCAACTAATTCCGAGCTTGTCGATACTTAGCCAAATTCTCCTTCGCGGCAATGCTTAGCTAGTTTTTCCAAGCTCTTTTTGCTTCTCCATCGTTTGTTGGCATTATTCGTAATCATTTCGTTCGCTCGAGATTTCCTCACCTAGCACCGCGGTTGCGGCCTCATTTATGGCCGAGCTAGTATACCCTCCATCCGTTTCCGTCGTAGCATCTAACTCCATAGGGGAGGGTAGAACTTCATCCAGTACGCGCGCGTAGTCCTCGACAACATGCGGGTTTTCTAATTGCCGAATGTTTCTCTGAGCAGGGCGGCTCCGTCGATAGTTTTGAGTGCACATGTACTGCTTGATGCATAGCTGGCCGATGTCGTTCGTGTCGGTGTGCAGGCTATTGGACCCGATCACCGGTCTATACATTGTTTCCATGCCGATCTGTTCGTTCATATCCACGATGACGATCTTGATGTCGCGTGGCAAGCAGCTGTCGTACGTTACTTCCAGCTGCGCATAGAACGCATCCATCTCGTCGTTGGGTCTACCTTCGTATGGACAACGCACGTTTATGATGGTGTTGGGATAAGAAACGGTTGAAGATCACCCGGTTTTCCTGGGATTGATTCCAAATGGTGTTATCGATGGCTTATCCGAATTCATCTGTATGTTCACGGACAGCAAATGAAAAGGATCCAAGTTGAGCATACACGACTCAATTGAGTTAACGAATATACACTTTATTCAAGAATTACAGCACTTTATTCAACGATTTAAACTACGTGAATTTAACCTAACTTGAAAATAATTTTACTAATTTCCGCGCCAAAAAATAACGATGTGATTGGTTCACTGCCGCGTGTTCTCGTGGTGTAATTGGAGACGACTGCCGATCGCTGATCGAGTAGGTGATTCTACGAGGGTGTCACAGCACTATCCAAAATCCCGACCTGCCCTGAAATTCCTTAATTTCAGTCGAATGGTTCTGAAGATCATTAACCTCTTGTGTGTCTTTATGTAACCCGTTGCTGTGTGTAGAGTCACTACGCGTACTACACCGTCCTCGATGGATGTACTTGGTCAATACGGACCATTTTCCATTTCATGGATGGTTGATTTTCGTCTACGATGATGACAAGTCGGCCTGGTTCGACTTTAATAGATGGTTGCCAGTTATTTATTCGTGCCTGAAGTTGCGACAGGTACTCGGTGTGTCAACGTCACCAGAAATGCTGTAGTTGCTGCTGGATACGCTGCCAGTGTAAAAGCCGATTGGTTGAGATGCCACCAGAATTCTTGTCGGGAAGAGCTTGGAGCGATGAACCGACGAGGAAGTGAGCTGGCGTAAGCGATTGGAGGTCTGTGGGGTCGTCCGAAAGCTGTGTGCGAGGTCTAGAATTCTATTTGTACGAGGAGAGTGGTAAAATCTTCGTATGAGACGGGGTAGTTGCCTAAGACTCGGAGTAATTGTTGCTTAGTGAATCGAACTGCGGCCTCCCAGAATCCATCAAAGTGGGGGGGCAGCAGGGGGCTTAAAATGCCAATTTATACCTTCGTCATTGCACACCTTCTGAATTTCTTCATTGCGGGCATGGCTTATTAAGGATTGCAGAAGTTCAGCTAATGCATCCCTGGATCCGAGAGCCTGTGTAAACTTCACCGTTGACAGATCGGTCACCAACTCAAGATGTACAACCTTGGCACAAAAACAGTATGTACACTGGATCAAAATAGTCCACTCCAGTAGTTTACAATGGACGAGCTACCCTAATTCTTCGTACAGGCAGTTGAGTCATAAAGTGCTGCTGAAGTGTTGGTTTCTTTCGGTAGCAAGTAAGACAGCGATGCGTGGTTAATCTATACAATCTTCGCCCTCCTAATACTAAGAAGCGAAGTCGTATAGAGTTCAAAAGCAGCTGAGGAGTAGCGTGTAACAATTTCTGGTAGTAGTATTCTGCTAGAAACTTGGAAAATTGATGACCATCAATGATCATTGGATGTTTTGCGTCGTCTGGTAGGTCCGACTTGCTGTTTGATGTAATTCTGTTGCTAACCGTGCTCCGCATAATTCCAAACTGGGCGGGAATCGTTTGCCGCTTAAATGGCGCGACTCGGGATCTAGAAGAAAGCAGAACGGCGGTGGTCTTACCCTCAGCTTGTTGAGACCGTAAGTATATGCTAGCCGCATCAGCCTTTTCCGAAGCATCGAAAAATGTATGCAGCTGGAATGACGTATCAAGACTATAGTTACTATATATATAGTTCGGCGGATACAAAAATCGGGAGCCAAATAAACGTCAAAAGCGGAGCCAAACGTTTATCAAAATTCGAATTTTGGGACTAATGTTAATAAACACACTTTATTTTCATAGAACTAGTCAACACCCAGTAGCGATTATTTTTCGTAAAAACCTGCACATTTCTCCATAATTTCAAATTTAATTTCAAAAATCAGCGTTGCCAATTCGCCTGGTTTTCTATCCGCCGAACTATATATATAGTAACTATAATCAAGACAAGATACATATCGAGGTATACGGATTTCATCTAATTTTGGTAATGGTAAATGGTAAGATGGTAAAACTCTTTCCTAGTCGTTACACATGTTTGTGGCAACAAATCGTCCCAACCTAACGGCTTTTATTTGCTACAAAATTGTTCAATTATGTATTGTTCTATCTTTTGTATTGAAGGCGCACTCTCGGTTTACACTGAGTGCTACACAAGTAGCACTTGTTGCGCACGTAATACGTAATACGCAACTTTTATAAAATTTTGCTTGGATGAGGTGGTACTGTTAAAGAAATAAAATAGGTGTATAAATGGTAGGATAGTCCTGGTAATGTACATGTATGCTAAGCTTGATGAAAAATGGTTCAGGCGTTCCGGAGTTATGGCGGAATACGTCCAGTTCTATTTAGGTATGTACGATTACGAGCATATGAAAACTTTTAATCGTAAATTATTATTGTTTCCCAGTGAAAGTTTTATTTAACATCATATAAAAACCCTCAATATATTGACGGTGTAAAGCCAAACGAAATTATTTTCTCAGTCCTTCAGTACTGCATCTCACCTAGAGTCAAAAATACCATAAACACGGTTGATTAGCTCGTATCTTGCGATTCAACCAATAGCAACGCTATCGTAACGTACAATGATTAGTTCCTTTGATCTGCATTCGTTTGCAAAAACAAACTGGTGCAGAACTGAGAGCACTATTCACTGGTATGGTTGCCAACCTGTTACTATTGATTTGTGTCATCTGTAGCGCTCTTATTCGGACTGTTGATTTCACCTAGCACATTGTATGCAAATGCAGAGAGATTGGTTGAATGATTTTTTTTTGCCTCCAATTTATGTGCTGCAATTTCCGGATAAACAATGTTTTCACTAATGGATGAAAGCGATACTGTTCTATACGGGGTGAAATCTGATTGCTTTGGATGCTAAACTGTTGCAATATGCAACGAAAGTAGATAGTTTGTCGATTTATAAATAGAAAAAAACGGCGATCTTCTTGTTCTCCGACCAGCAGCTGTTGCACAACAAAAAAGTATTATTGGTCTAGTACGTCACCGTGAATTTTATATATCACTTTCGTTAATTTTGACGGTGAAAATGCACGAAAAATCAACGAAAGTGATATATAAGTAAAGTATTAATGTAGTAAATCTAGTCCCGATTCAGTCAATTACTGCATGTATAAACCTTGTTGATCGTACTACTAGTTAATTAGATAGCACCGTTTACTATAATAATGATTTAATCACCCCATATAAAAATTTTTTAACCTTACTCCTAGTAGGGTTGCCAAGTGGCCGGTTTTTGGCCAGCCTGACCGGTTTTTCACTTGCAAAGCCGGTGGCCGGTCAATCCGGCAAAAAGGCCGGTTTTCCGACATATGAAGCCGGATTTGTACTTTTAGCCTGATTTGTTAAATTTTCTGATAAATTTATTAGCAATCCTGAGCAATGGATCATTGAAAATAGCCAGTTTTGCAGTGACAATACCTTGTTTCTGGCGGTGGTAATATCCATTAAATTGTCCACTAGTGTCAGAAGCAACTAGTTGTCACTCTAAAACTAGCTATTTTTCATAATTCATTCAACGTACGTTGTGGTTGCGACTGTGGTGTCCTGCCGTTTGCTATCTCCACAACTGATTGCTCATCCCATAACCTATTTATGCGAGAAACTGTCATTCGACCATAGATGCCAGAATCACTGATTTTTTCACACGCATAAATTTGGGACCCACCAATTATGTTAGTTCCTGTGAGTTCTGGTTCTACCAATGCGTCTGATAATTAAAGTACTTTATAAACTATGTATATTACAGAAAAAAATACACTAGAAAAATTAAATATTGCGGAGGAAATGATAGGGTCCCAAATTTATGCGTGTGAAAAAATCTGTGAAAATGGCATCTATGCATTCGACTCCCACTTTCTCTCTATGCCGGTAACATGCCATCGGCGACTGTCATTAACGCACATTACAAATTCCAGCCATAATCCCCCCTTCCCCCGCATTTTTTGAAGGCAGGACCGACCGGCCGGTTTTTGTAATTTTCAGACTTAGCAACCCTAACTCCTAGTTATAAGTTTTATCACCGCTGTACTAATCACTGTGATACTAGTTGTAAGTTTTATATTAACAAGGAAAATAGCCAAAAACTACTCTTGCAGATTCATTTGCGAGCACGAATCAGTTAGTTATTCAGTTAGGCGACATCCATTTAGTACGTCACGCTAATTTTGAATAAAATCAACCCCCCCCCCTTGTCACATTTCGTCACACATTCGTAACCCCCCCCCCCCCCCTGAGAAAGTACGTCACGTCACGGCAACCCCCCTCCCATACTGCACTACAAAAAAAATTAAATATTCATTCCAACCTTTTTATTTAGAGCTATCAAATTAATTTCTGCAAATAAAAAAAGGAAAATTTTTGAGCTTATAAGTCATCGATTCACGGATTTTGAAGATGATCTCCAATTGCGGCGATCGGATCCGCTTCAGAAGTCGCTGATGTGTCGTCGATTACTTTTTCGCGCATATCCACGCTCTTCACATCCATCCCCTCAAATTCGTCTGATCTAGTTGAAAGAATCAGGACTTCCTGCTGACGTCTTGCAACAACACGCCGTGGAAGAACTTTTCTGACGGATTTTGTCATTTTGTGTATTCATTCAATCGTGCAATCATTCAACACTACCTTAGATGCGAAATTTAATCCGCAAGTGGCATAAACTCTATCCTTCAGAGAGCTTTTGAGTGAGGTGCAATATAAATTATACCGAAAAACCTTAAAAGCAGCCACGGAACTTCGGTATGAGTTTTTGTTCATCGATTGAGTTCAGCACGAATATCAAGGGAAAACATTGCCATGGGTCTCTGGTAGCATCCCGTAGCCCTTCAAGAGTTTGTGCGACTGCTGTTTGCGGTTGCACAAATCTTTTAGGCAGGACGGTACTCAAGCAGCTCTTCAGCGGTGTACTGTATATTCTGTAAAGCCTTAATGGAGAGTTCATACTACATAAAATAAATGAGTCCTGTTCACACATATTTTTATAAAAAGCTTTCATTCAAAGAATTTAACTATTGGTTTTAAAATCCATCAGTACGTTAATTTTATACAAGCCTTCAATAGTTGTATCTTAAAATGAAGGCTAAATTATAATTTCCTAAATAAATTTTCCATTCGATTTCTTTTCATGTAACGTCACATAACTTCATACCCCCCTCCCCTCTACGTCACAAATCGTCACGATTAGGTCAACCCCCCCTCTCCCCTATATGCGTGACGTACTTTATGGATGCCCCCTTATTTAATTTTGTTTATGAGTTTATCTATCCTCCACTAACGTTTCAACTATAGTTACTATATATATAGTTCGGCGGATAGAAAACCAGGCGAATTGGCATCCCTGATTTTTGAAATTAAATTTGAAATTATGGAGAAATGTGCAGGTTTTTACGAAAAATAATCGCTAGCAGATGTTGAAAATGACTAGTTCTATGAAAAATAAAGTGTGTTTATTAACATTACCCCCACGATTCGAATTTTGAAAAATGTTTGGCCCCGCTTTTGACGTTTGATTGGCTCCCGATTTTTGTATCCGCCGAACTATATATATAGTAACTATAGTTTTTCAACACGATTCCGACGCACGCCGGCGCACAGTGGGGCAGATTGACCCGACGCTCGGACAAAACCTCATAACTTCTTTCACGTGCTTCGTAGAGCTTTATTGTCTTCAGAAGCATTGTTTGTTATAAAATTTCGCATCTTTTTGTAAATTTTAAGTAGTTGTATTTTTATTCCTATAGATGATATTAAGATCTAACTTTTTAAATAATGACTTTGGAAAAGTTGTGTCTGCAGAAAAGTTGTTTGTCCTGTAAAGTTACGTCAAGTTACTGAACATACTTAAATTGTAGGACTTACGGAAATCAAGTTATAAATATTTTAAATACTCAAACACATTTTTTTTCAGTGTGTAGTCGAAATTAGTAGTTGGACGACCTCCTATACAAATTATCACAATCTGTATATCAAGAGTAATTTAGTATTATTATTCTGGTATAGGGTAGATCAACCATTTGTGGACCTTTCTATAAATTATTTTGAACTCGTAACGCGAAACACCCAACCGATGGCACTTACAATATTAGTAACTTTCGAATAAGCCTAAATATATCAATTTGCTGCAAATGCAAATGCTGCAAATCTCTTTATTTTACATAGTTTTTAAAACAGATTGGAATGTCCATTTTCCGTTTAAGGACCCTAGTGGTTTACAATAGAATAACGACCGGATCCATTATAGGAATTCTAGTGTATTTTGAATGGAGAGGGTCCGCCAATGGGACATTTTTTGTATTGTTAACCGTATAATAGACCCTCACTTGTTGAAAATGTCGATTTTAAAGCATTAATAATGAAATGCAGCTAAAATTTTATAAACTCAAATGTGCGTTATGTTTAGTATGTTCTGTTTCATGCCATATATCCTCAGAAATAAGAAGTACAAGTTAATAAATACCGAAATTTTATCCGAGGGTTCATTACAGGTAGAGGGTTCACTATATAGGTTAACTTACCCTACTATCTGCTTTAGCACATTCATGTGTTTTTGATGGATTAACAATTTTAACCGATATTAGAAGTCATTTCTCATTGCAGAGTCGAAAATATTTCATATTTTTTTTGCTCTGTTAGCATTCGTTCTGATTTTTAAAGGATAAATTACGGACATCTTTACATATTTTATGGTATGCATCTCGATCATTTATAATACTAAGTTTCCGTAGCACGATCTCCGTTATATTTGAAATTTTTATTTCATTAGTTTGGCCATACGCAACAAAAGGATACAAGTGGCGAGATAGGCCGTCATCGGCCTCAGCTAAAGCCTGGCAGAAGGCACAAAAAATAACGAGTAACTGACAGAGTAGTAATCTGTTTATCCTGCAAACACGTATCAACATGTTCGACTCTAAATAAACAAAATGGAGGCTAGTTCAATCGAGCTGAAAGTCCAACCGAACATATTCTACTGCCAATTTGAATTGAAATAGAGCTAATTGGGAAAAAGCTGTTAAGCGGTCGCCGTTACAATGTCCTAAATTCCCCTTATCGGCTCCAATGTATCTCATAACGATAATAATGTTGTGTTTTACATACACAAGCATGACTACTTAACGTACAGCAGGAATGAACTTCGCAATGGCGAGCGCATTTACTAATTTGTTGCCTAAAATGCCGGAAAACATGTATTCGGAAACCTTGAATATCTGCGAACATCGCAACTAGTAGCAGCTAATTTTTTGCTTATTACTAGTTAACACCTTGAATGCTGACTTTATGGTAGTGTCAGAGCGGAAATCTGTGGAAATCTTTTTCTACACACTATTAAAAATTGACAAAAATAACAAATTTTTTGTCACTTTGTCAGAACAAAACCTACTAGTAAAAAAAACTGTTCTAATATCACCTAAACTATTAGTTTATAATCCCTTTAATGTGAATTGTCCTTTAAAAGTATAGAATTTTAAGCAGCATGGTAGCCAGATAGTAAAAGATTAAATGATATTTATTTTTTCATTTTCCAAATATTTTTTACTCTGTGTTTCACTTTCTTTAATGCCTATTGAAAAAATACTTATTAAAACAAATTATGCATATTTCTTATAGATTATATGTCTACTATACGTAGAATATTAAGTTTGACAGAATATCTCAAATAAAATTTTTGATGTTTTGTCCGAGCTTTTACAGGTTCTGTCCCATAGTGCGGCGGTGCGTCATGTATGCCCGTCATGCGAACAAGAGTGGTACACGAAAGGTGCTTACTATCGCTGCAGTAGGATGTGTTGGTGGGACGCAACAAAAGGTTGCGACATAAATTTTGAAAAAAGCGACAATACGAAGTTGTTAACTTTATCGTAGGTAAATAATAAATAAAACTTGTAATTTAAATGCCTAAAAATTGTTGATAATTTGTCTATGTCTATTTTAAGGAAACTATAATTTGTTGTCATAAACCTTCCATTCTATTTTTGAAATTCTGCTTATGGCAGCATTACTTCGTTTGGACCATAAATCAACATAACGTATTAGTCTACTATAAATAGGGTTGCCAAGTCTGAAAATTACAAAAACCGGCCGGTCGGTCCTGCCTTCAAAAATGCGCGGAGGGGGGGGGGGGGGGGGGGTTGTGGCAGCATATTGGAGGATTTGTCTATAATGTGTAATGTGCGTTAGACAGTTTCCTGTGTAAATTATTGAAGATAGCTAGTTTTTGAGTGACAACTACTTGCTTCTAGCGCTAGTGGACAATTTAATGTATATTACCGCCAGAAGCAAGGTATTATCACTGCAAAACTAGCTATCTTCAATGATCCACTGTTCAGGATTGGTAATAAATTTATCAGAAAATTTAACAAACCAGGTAAAAAGTACAAATCCGGCTTCATACGTCGGAAAACCGGCCTTTTTGCAGGATTGACCGGCCACCGGCTTTGCAAGTGAAAAACCGGTCGGGCCGGCCAAAAACCGGCCACTTGGCAACCCTAACTATAAACTACAATGCAAATGTTTAGTTAAGCGTATTAATTTATATGAAAATAATTGGACGCTCTTATGTGAGCAATTTTGTTGCTAAAAAAATAAACACAAGCATTGTCAGTCGAGTAATAATTTACGATGATGCTTTGGTTTCACCATTTATTTAATATTTAAATGGAAGTATTCCCAGCTCGATCACTGAGTAGTATCAACCGAGCTATTAAATAACTCTAAGCTAAAAAGTACTCAACGCCAGATATATTGTTCAATATGAATTGCATCCCCAAAAAACGGCAAATTTTGAGAATATTCCTCATTGTTGCTAAAGCTGTAAGCCCCTATTCAATTAAGTTTCGTAAATTAATATGCTTTCGTGATTGTTTTCATTCAATCGGTATATAAAACAACACAGCCGTCCGCTAAACAAACACCAATCGAAAGCATTGAATCTACTCGTGCCGTTAATTAAGGTTCTATTTATAAATTTTGCGCAAACCCACCATCCTTTTTAGGAATCTTTATAAACCGAGTGAGCCGGAACACTTTTCATCCCAACAAACACACTGACTGCATGTGTGTATGTGTGTGGATACGGCTATCAGGCAACTGTTCAGCGCAAGTTCGCTACTAGATTATACAGGTACATGTCCTCATCATTCAAATCAGGGTTCGCTTGTTTTTGAATCAATTTTCGACAGAACGGCCCATCACTTTGTACGCGTTATTTCAATACCCCATTTGCGTCCCACAACACGTGCAAAGTTTCGTTAATGTTCTGTGTTGTGCCATAGATAATCCTTCTGTCCGAATTCGAAATCCACATTTCCTCAGCGAAGCCCTAGAACTGGCCAGCATTAATCCCACAGCGGCGAAAATTGCAATTATAATGCCAGTCAATGTACTCGGTGGCAATCATCACAGGTATTGGCCTTATTATAGCTGGACAACCGAAATCAAACAGAATGAAAACAATAACGGTCATCCGATTCGGTTGCCGATACGCGGGGACTAATTAACGGTTCCCGTGGATATTCCGGCGAAATATGCAATCCGACAGGCTGCTGCTGCTGCTGCTGCTGCAATCCAGGATATTAAGGGTACAGCATGGCGTCGCCGTTCTGGCGACACCAGTGAAACCCTGACTGCAGCTACAGCTTCAGCTCATGAAAACTGCGGTTTAATTGATTTTCATTGTTTTCCTGAACTGTGCTCATATTGTTGGCGCGCGGTTCGAATGGCCAATTTGCAGTTGTCGTTAATGAAGAGCGGCGATAAAACAGAGTGTCGTCCTTTACGATGATGGACTTTATTTTTATTTGATCGAAAATCAAGTTTACTTTAGATAAATAATTTCGACAAATATGTGCTCAAATCTCCACCGATTAGAAAACAATCAAATTAAATGATCTCAACCGAATAATTCAATACGAAAATTTGATTTCGATTTTTGAAAATAACAACTAGTTTTAACTTTCATTGTACTGAATCGCGCTTCAATAATAAATTATAACATCATTACAGAATACGATTTTGATGTGCTGTGTGATTTCATAGCATCCGATTAAGTACAGTCAAAGTCCAGTTTGAAGTCAACATAATGAAATAGTGCACACCCTGTTATGTAGCATATCATATACAGCTCTGGTGCGGATATGGTATTCTGAATTATACTTCCCGAAAGGTGAGACAATTTTTCACTATTCGACGTAAATGATTAATAACGGATACAGCCGACGCGCTAGGGATGATAAGCCATATTTATATTTAAATAAAGAATATGATGCTTTTTAAGGTTTCCAGGTATGGTAGGCCAACTGTATTATTCTCTGTTTTATTGGTCTTCATGGAAGTCCCGTTGATTAAAAAAATTGAATGAGAAGGTGACTTTGACGACGAAAATAGTAGTTAAATGATTTTCATATCAGTGTCGCTGCATGCCCTCAAATTTCGACAAATTAAAGAGAGAATGATAACAATATTTTAAAGTTAAAAAAGTTTAAAACAAGCCAAATTGTGGATAAATTTGCAATGGCTTAGAAAAGACGGAGAAAAATAATGTTATTTCTTTTGGTTGATCTTTAGAAAATGTTTCGATCATTCTTTCATGATTAAAAAATGGTTATAATTATTGCCAGAGCCTTGTTAAAGTGCAGTTCTTTTCTGAAGCTTCTAAGATCAAGCGTCCTTGCCGGTACTGAGTAATTTTTCGTATGGAAATTAAGCATTGCTTGCTTTCGTACCTCGTTTGTTGCAAAAATATTTGAGAACCGCCTTTTTCCGAAGTCCAGTTAATCGCCAAGCTGTGTCTCTTGATCGTTGGTTGCCTCTGCCTCGAGGTTGGTTTTTTGAGGATGACGTCAAAGTTTTCAAAAATTTTCTTTTTGTTTGATTATAGAGACTTAAACAACTTAGGTCATGAATGGGGTTTGAACTCGGGTTCTCGGATTGCCCATTTCCAAATATTATTTTCCTTATTTTCGGAAGTCCAAAAAACTATGCCTATAAAACTTCATAACATTCTGGGATCATACGTTCCAATTTATAATGCAATTTCTAAAAATCCACCAGTCAAACCTAAACTTTATTAATAGCGATTTATAATACCGTGACTAATTACTATTTATATCTCCCTTGTATTTTCTTCCACCTACTTGCTCCAAACAGAAAACAAATGAAAAATCCAACCAAATTAGAACAGATTTCATTTCTTCTCCTGTGTAGTGCAAATTCAGTGGAAAAAGTTTGCCTGAACGCTGATTAAATTAAATCTGCATTTGCTGACCCCGCCTCCGTCCGTTCGTCCGTTCTCCTTCGGCGGAATCTGCATTCTTCGAAAGCCCGACGAGAAACGTGCAAAGCTTCACAAATAATAATAATAATGGCCAGCCGAGAAGTACGCCCACCGCCAACAGTGCAGTGTACAGTGCACAGTTCCGTTTGCCGATAAATCGGAAGAAAAAACTTTTTTTTTTTGCAAGAAAACTAGCTTCCCACATCCCCATCATGCGAGCCGGAACTGCAGTTGACTGTTCCGGCCGTCGAAGCAATCTGTCTCACTTCTTCAATTACTGTGATTAGCCCCAACAGCAGCGGCATCTATCCCGGATATGATCCACCTAACCGCAGGAAAGTTTCCTCCGTCCAAGACGGCAAAAACTGCACTGTGGAATGAAGTCACGTTCCGGAAACTGATTAATGCTCCACTGCCGGAGTTTAAGTTGATATGTAAGTTGTCGGAGACTTACACTCTTGGTCCATTCGATTATTCCTGCACGCTGCACTGGTGCGGAAGTTCCGTGCACAGCTTTGAATAAATAACCCGCAATGAACTCAATCCTAGTCCTACTGCTCTAGCTTCGATAATAATAATGCTAGTTGGCAACGATATTTGTTGCAGGCTCAATTAGGGTCAAACTTGGTTATCACAAATCCATTTCAGCACACCACAGCACCGCCGCTTAGCCACAGCTTTTAGTTGCTCCCGGTTGGGTTGGTTGGCATAGGACCTCTGTGAAGTTTACCAAAGCTGGCTAATCGATAGTGAAAAGCTGGCCAATGGGTGGCGTGGCATACGTTGCGAAATTGTTGCTTGTTCGATATGGTAGATTTGGGTTCACCCCCCAGTTTACCGTGTGCGAAACAAGTTGAGGTGAAAACGGTAGAAATTTGTTGACGCAATTCAATTTTGATGAGGAATGAGAATGTTTTTCGGGCAAACACCGAACGGCGAGGAATTGGCAAGGGTATTAATAAATGTATTGAATTCCGCTTTCTTTTTTCTCTTTTTTTGGCGCATATATTTGACCAATAATGCACAGCGAACCTGAAACCTCGGCGAAATTTCGCTTCCATACGCTAGTGAAAGGTATTATATGTATGTTTTCGATGAAAACGAAAAAAAGTCGTTTTCATTCCGAAATGGGAATGGTTTTCGTTCGTTATGAATAACAATCATCCGTGGAAAACAAAATTAGGCTGCTCGCTGCACTCCAATCTTGGAGTGTTGGTGTGTGCGATAAAACAGAGTATGAATTTTTGAGTGTGAAGAAAATATTGTTTATATTATTGATGGAAATCGTGCTGCTCGAGCCACAACACTAGAGTGTGCAGAAAATTTTCTTTTCGTAAAAAATATCTTTTATTAGTGTTGACATTTTGAAATTATTTTTATGAATTGAACACATATGGAAAATAAATATGAAGAATTTGCTTGATGTAGGTAGTTTTTTGTCCCTACGGCTCTACAACACTTGTCCCTAGATTTCGATAGAAAAGGCTACGGTTTGATAAAGATGGAACTTGCTTCCTTGTGCATTTTTCACGTCTTACTTACTGAAAAGTAGGAAGGCATTCCAAAGAAATCTAAAAATGAGAGCACCACGAAAAATGATGATTAGGTTTTGAGCGCTAATAACTCAGTAATTTCCTGATCAATTTGCAATATCTTTGCACCTATTGATCAAGAAATCTTTAAAGCATCGATTCCAATAAAGAAAACTATTGATTTTTAAATGCGTACTATTGCACTATAAATTTCCAAATGTCTTATCATGTGTAATGACTGTTTTTTAAGTACATTTGCAAAGAAAACGAGTTGACAGGCGAATTTTATTAGAGTTCGCCGGAATTTGGAACATTGCACTTTAGACAAACATTAAAAATTATGTTTTCATATGGAAACCTCTTCCCCCTCTCACACGGCTCCTAAAAATTCAAAAAAATTAAATACGGTACAATAGACTAGCACTCGAAAATTAATCCGGTCGGATTAGTTCGATCTTGGTCAACATATTTCCAGATAACACATCTTATCTTGGGTTTGTGTGTAAGTTTGAGGTGTTTTATAGCGTTCTTACCAGATTCTACGAAGCGCTCCCATAACCCTCCAAAGTGCGGTGATACTGGTCCGCTAAAAACCATCTGATGTCAACGGTGACGAAATGCTCGATTAACGCCTTTTGGTCAAACTACTGCAAAGCATTCCATAGCTCCCGATTGACAACCAACAAAGTTTCTGTTGCGGTGACGTATTACTTACGAAGGGGAACTTCTTTTTATTTTACATACGCCCTTTTCATGCTATTCGTGTTGGTCTACCTTGTTGAAAAAAAGGACACACCCTTTTGTTTGTAACTTTTTAACACATGTGTAAAAACTACTGAAATTTTACCTAAGTGTAGTTGAAAGTGCATTGTTTACATTGGCAGAGTTTCATCAGAATCGATTGAGCGATTATGGTGATATCTTTGGAATAAGAACAAGTGCGTAAAAAGAATTGGCCGTCACACTTCGATGGATCGGCAAACAGCTAGGAATCATACATTCAACTGTATTCCATCCCAGGTGATCGGAATGTTCAAGAACCTTACCAAGGCTTACCAAGCGGATGATAGCGGTAGGAAACGCCGAATCACAGACACGGGGATTGCTAGGATGCTAGGTAAACAGTTTAAGCGTAAACCCAGCTTTCAGAAGCATTGCACTGGAACCTTCTGAAGTGTAGAAATCGCGCACTCCGTCTTCCACATGAGCAGATAGCTTGCCAAAGCATGTCTTTCTTGGAAAATTTTCAAAGTTTCTGCTTCTTTACTTCCTCCGGAACATCGAACTTGTGCTGGTCGGTGAAAAAGAGTAACCCCGCAAGCCGCCGGAAGTCCGCCTTGACGCTCATCTCATCATCCATGATGAGACAATGGAGCATCCATCAGCAATCAACAATCAGCATCTAGGTGTAGAGTTTCGGGGGCGTATTTTGCTGTTCGTCACAATTTAGAGCCTTCTGCACTTTGTACGTTTGCAGTCCCTGCCGGTCCTCGGCTCTCTGAACGAAAAACTTGGACAGATTCAACTTGTTGGCCACATGCCTGATCAAAGCAATGAGATTCCGCCTAAACGCTTTCAAGACATGCTTGTGATCCTGATCACCAATAGAACATCGTTTCTGACTCCTTCCGTTCGACGCTCATAGTTTCGTAGTAAAGTTTAATCACACGACTCACTGTTGACTGTACGATTTAGAGTTGTTTTCCGATGTCCCGCTGTTCCGATGAGACAGTTAAGAATTTTCCAGGTGCTTGCGCAAAATTAATTCGCACCGTTGCTTTTCGGGTGACTCAACTTGTTCCAATTATCGTAAAATTGACAGCGATTAAAATACAGAGTAAACAAGAGACTCTAAACTACGAATAGCCAAATTTTTAAGAGAAAATACCCAATTTCTACAGCGTTTTTTCCGTGATGCAATTTGATGTGGGACACCCTGTATGCCAATATGGGCGAATATAATCTCTGTTGGCACCAATGGCCCCCTATTATCAAAAGGTTGGTGGACGTGTTGTACTCGTTCATCAACTCTAGGTCAAATGTCCACCTCGACATTAAAAAGCTGGCGGTGAGCTTCCGCTCTACCGTCATAGCTGCCGAGTTGTAGAGGCAGGAGCTCCTGCAGCGATGCAAAATCGCCGAAGCTCTGGTCATAGCCGCTAAGGCTGTGGCCATGCCTAGTCAGGCGCGTACGCCGCTTGCCAAGCGCAAGGCCCTGGACCAACGTT
This sequence comes from Sabethes cyaneus, assembly GCF_943734655.1. NCBI lineage: Eukaryota > Metazoa > Arthropoda > Insecta > Diptera > Culicidae > Sabethes > Sabethes cyaneus. Next base: position 125,063,043 of record NC_071353.1, on the reverse strand, counting down.
GGTGGCCAAGAGGCAGCGGACCCTGGCTCGCGCCTCTACCAGCGAACGTGCGGAGGCGGTCCCGGATGGTGCTGTCGGGACCGGGGAAGAGGAATGGCGGGTGGTTAGGCGTAAACAGCCTAAACCGCCTAGGCCGAAACCGAGCGAGGCGGCGGCTGCAAAGCCAAAGCCAAGGCATGTCCATAAGGGCGACGCCTTAATAGTGAAGCTGACAGGTAATCTGTCGTATGCTGACCTACTGCGTAAGGTTCGGGTGGACCCCAAGCTGCAGGAGCTTGGGGCCAATGTAGTAAAGACCCGCCGAACCCAGGCCGGGTATATGCTCTTCGAGCTCAAAAAATACCCAACGGTCCAGAGTTCAAATTACAGGAAACTGGTTAAGCAGTCCCTGGGCGAAGCGGGTCAAGTAAAGGTACTGTCGCAGCGCGTTCTTGTCGAGTGTAAAAACCTCGACGAGATTACGACGGCAGTTGACCTGAGGGATGCACTGCGGGATCAGCTTAAGGTTGATGTGGCACCCGCAGACATCCGGTTGCGGAAGGCATATGGAGATATGCAAACCGCAACCTTAAACGTGCCGGAGGCAATCGCCAACAAAATGTTGGCGTCTGGAAAAATTAAGGTGGGGTAGTCAGTATGTACACTGGTGTCGAAACGGCGTATCGAACGCTGTTTCAGATGTATGGGCTTTGGCCATCAGGCGGCCAAGTGTAAGGCCCCCGATCGGTCTAAGCTGTGCAGGCGGTGCGGCGAAGATGGCCACTTCGTCAGGGGATGTAGCAAACCCCCCAGGTGCTTGCTCTGCACAGTCGAAGCGGGAAATAAGCATGCCACAGGTGGCCCACTGTGCGTGGCTTATAGGCGGGCATTGCAACGATAATGGTGCAGGTTATACAGATTAACCTAAACCACTGTGAAACGGCACAGGAGTTGGTTTGGTAAACGGCAGCCGAAACGGGGTGCGATATTGCCATTATCGCGGATCCCTACCGGGTCCCCCGGGGCGGCGCAAACTGGGTAATCGACAAGTGTCGGATGGCAGCGATTGTCGTGATGGGTAGATACCCGATCCAGGAGGTGATTTCGTCCAACCAAGAAGGGTTCGTGATTATTGTGGTCGATGGCGTCTGCATCTATAGCTGCTACGCTCCACCTAGGTGGTCACCGGAGCAGTTTGACCGGATGCTAGACGTGCTTACCGAAGAACTCACGGGCCGCAAGCCCGTTGTCATTGGAGGAGACTTCAATGCTTGAGCTGTCGAATGGGGTAGCAGGTGCACTACCCCGAGGGGACAAAGCTTGCTGGAAGCTCTGTCCAAGCTGGATGTAAGTCTGGCTAACGTGGGATCCGTCAGTACCATTTGCAGGGGGGTATAACAATCGATCATCGACATCACCTTCTGCAGCCCAACGTTGCTTGCCAACATGGGCTGGAGGGTGTCAGATGAGTACACGCATAGCGATCACCAAGCTATACGGTACACGATTGAACGACGGACGCTACGGTCACGCGAGAAGGCTAGCGCAGAGGGCCCAGACCGATGCAGATGCTGAAGCTCGGGGAGTCGAACTTAGAGCAGCCAGGTCGGCGCTCAAGAAGGAGGTTTGGCGTAGTAAGAAATCCTGTTTCCAGGAGCTATGCCGCGATACAGACTCAAACCCCTGGGGCGGTGCATACCAGGTGGTGATGAAAAAGATGAAGGGTACATCCGCGCCGAAGGAAACCTGCCCCCAAAAGCTGAAAGTCATCGTGGAAGGGCTCTTTCCGCAACACGATCCAGTTTGGTGACCTCCAACCCCGTACGGTCAATCGAATGATGTCTTCATTCCGGTCACGAATGAGGAACTCGTCGTAATTGCCAGGGGTTTGAAAACGAAGAAAGCGCCCGGTCCTGACGGGATTCCAAACGAGGCACTAAAAGTGGCGATCCAAGCATATCCCGGTATGTTTAGAGAGACGCTTCAGGATTGCCTAGAGGTATGCGAATTTCCAGACAAATGGAAAGTCCAAAGATTGGTATTGCTGCCAAAGCCGGGGAAACCGCCTGGTGATCCCTCGTCGTACAGGCCAATTTGCCTATTGGATACGTTAGGCAAACTGCTAGAACGGGTAATCCTAAACAGGCTGACGCCTGTGGCGAAAAGTGATGTCGGACTGGAAGGGCACGCAGTTTGGCTTCCGTAAGGGGAAGTCCACTGTAGATGCTATAAAGTCGCCGAGAAGCCGAGAAGCCTATGAAACGGAAAAGGCGAGGCGACAGGTATTGTGCCATAGTCACAATCGATGTCAAAAACGCCTTTAACAGCGCTAACTGGGGTGCAATCGCGTTAGCGCTGCATAGGATGAGGGTACCGGATCATCTATGCAGGTTGCTTAAAAGTTACTTCGAGAACCGGACGCTAGTGTACGACACGGTGGATGGGGCGAAGAGGAACAAAGTGACTGCGGGTGTTCCACAGGGTTCGATTCTCGGCCCCACGCTTTTGAATGCCATGTACGATGGGGTGCTGAGGCTCGAACTGCCTACTGGGGTCGAGATCACTGGCTTCGCCGATGATATCGTCCTTACAGTGGTTGGCGAGTTTCTAGAGGAGGTGGAAATGCTGGCATCAGACGCCATAAGCATAATAGAGGGTTGGATGGCGGGCGTCAATCTACGATTGGCCCACCATAAGATGGAAGCGGTGATGATCAGTAACCGCAAGTCGGCCCTAGAGGCCAAAATAATCATTGGGGGACAGGTGATTGTCTCCAAACGAAGTGTGAAGTACCTGGGTGTCATGGCAGACAACAGGCTGAACTTCACCAGCCATGTGGATTATGCTTGTGATAAAGCGTCAACAGCGGTTACTGCGCTGTCCAAGATCATGCCGAACGGCGACGGTGCTAGCAGCAGTAAGAGACGCCTGATGGCCAGCGTTGCCATATCGGTGCTACGATACGGTGCACCGGCGTGGGCTCCGGCTTTGGAGAGTAAGCGCAATCAGGCATGTCTGAACAAGGTGTTTAGGCTGTTAGCATTGCGCGTTGCGTGCGGTTACCGTACCATATCGTTTGATGCGATTGGGGTTATTGCAGCGATGATTCCCATATGCATACTCCTAGGTGAGGATTTCGAGTGCCATAGCCAGAGGAACGTCAGGGGTGCTAAGGACAGAGTTAGGCTGGACTCTATTAGGCGTTGGCAGGCGGAATGGGATCGCACCGACCATGGTAGGTGGACCCATAGGCTGATCCAGAACATATCGTCCTGGATCGGTAGAGGACATGGTGAGGTAAACTTTTTCCTTACCCAGTTTCTGTCGGGACATGGATGCTTTAAGAAGTATCTACATACGCGTGGACGAGTAGACTCACCCTTTTGCCCCGTTTGCACGGTAGCCGAGGAAACGGCGGAGCATGTGATTTTTCACTGCCCCCGATGTGATGGTTTACGTCCACTCGGCGGGTGATGCTTGCGGTCGTTGGGGAAGACACCGCCGACAACATTGTGCAGAGAATGTGCGCTGAGCAGCGCGCATGGGGTGCCGTCGATAGGGCGGCAACGGATGTGATCAAGGAGTTGCAACGGCTAGAACGTTTGTAACGACAGGGCCTGACATAGCTTGCTAGGGTCAGTAATGGGCTGATTGGGCAGCCCAGGCCCTAAGTGAAGGGTAGTGGCGGTATGAAATGACAAGGGTGTTGTGTGAACCCACACACGCAACGGATAAGTCTGAGTGCTTAGGCACGTCCTCCCTCCTGAAGTAAAACCTAACGGTAGTTCCGGTAGGGGTTTAGGAACGGGCAGCAGGATAGTTTTTATTAGGTAGACGCATGTTGACACCATGTGAATCCTATTCGGCACTGTGAAGGTGCTGTCTATGAAGATTTTCTCCCTGCATAAACAATACAAAAAAGGGATGGCTTTAATATGGGATAGTGCTGGCAGCGAGGATTAAGTGGGTAAAGTAGATCAAGCTTTGAAGGAAGGGTAAACCCCAATACATGCAAGCACGCCTAAAATTTAATAAGCATATCGCTCACTCAATAGCGATTATAGCAAAGAGAAATGCAGTGCAGGTCATACAGCAAACACCCGGGCGATATTACAATAGATCAACTATACTGGTCGCAGTAATGAGTCCACACATGGAAAAAAAACTTCAGGATACGCTGCAAGGTAGCATGTTGCCAGAGAAATCACCATACTCTTCAGATCATAAAGAGTCAATCACGCTCTCAATCGTTTAAATCTTTAAATCGTTCTGTTATCTTTCGCATCGTGCTAGTTGCACTTCAGTTCGGGAATAGAAGACTGGACGCGGAACTCTGACACTCCGTTTTGGCCGGATCTGGCATCGTGCCATTACGCGAAACCGGAGATGGAGTGATACGAAGCCGACGATGTTGTTTTTGTGCCGAAGTGGGCAAATCCTCCAAACTTGTCAGAATGCGGATGAACAACTTGCTCGTACTGAGCCGTCAGCTGTGTGGTACCTGTCCCTGAACGTAGTTGTGAACCCCATTAAACCAAGTAAAGTGGTGGTAACGCCCGACGAGCGGGCTTCGAAACGGCAGGCACGATTTTCAACAAGGGTAGCCGTAGTGTAAGAAGCTGGCAATATGCAAAACCCTTATTAGGTCGGTAGTTCTTAATGGACTTGAAGCTGTGATGTTGCTCACGAGGGTCATATGCGCCCTTGCCGTGTTCGAGCGGAAGGTACTACGGACGATATTTGGCGGAGTACAAACTGAATGCGGAGAGTGGTGAAGGCGTATGGATCACGAGCTACACAGGTACTGTTTGGATTGATTTCCCTCATAGATCTTGCGAAAGTCGATAGGCACAATAGCCCCTCCCTGAAGTAATACCGATAAGGTGGTGCCAGGGGGGATTTAGGCTGGAGACTCGAGTAGGGTTTTAGTGGGTCTGGGTCCTCACGCCCCATTAGGGGGTCGGGATACCAAACACCACTCCCTGAGTTGTCTTCTAAGGTGTCTGATAGTACCGCATCTTCTAAGCTGCTGAGCAGATTTCCCTACTAGTTAAAAAAAGTCGATAGACTACGATACACCGTACACGTAGTAAGGATGCCGGACGACAGTGCGATAAAAACAGTTCTCTTCAATAACCCCACCGCCACCAGGACCCGGGGACGTGCAAGATGACTCGACTAGGTCGAAAGTGATTTGCGACTTCTGAGACGACTGAGACGCAAATTGGCCAAAGATCGGGTTAAAAGGAGACTGCTTGAAACAGCACCAGCCACATTGACGACGACGACGATTAAGAAGACAAGATAAACAAGCTCAGCGGTTTCTATTGAGATCCTACAAGAGTGCAGCTCCGATGTAGAATATAGCGAAAAAGGCGAAAGCTGTGTTTGTTTTGTGCAATAAGCAATGATAAGTTCTAGACTACACGTATATAAAGTTCGGAAGGCATCGAACCGCAATGACGAAAAGAACTCGGTGGTCGAAACTCGTGCAAGAAAGCTGTACAGGAAGTGGCTCATGAAACCGTTCTGCATTGTGATGAATGATGCCACTTACATCAAGTCCGACACGACACAAATGCCGGAATATGAATGCTTATGTGTCAAAATGTTATTAATAGTACGAATCGCGAGGAAAATGTTTTAATGTTCTCCAACGCGTAGGATTCTTTATGGAATTTTTAATTTTTTTTCTCTATTTATTGAGGCACTGTGGGGAAGACTAATTATTTACAAGATGATTTTTTTTAGAATAATACATACGCGGTGTTATTTCTAGTTAAAGATTTGCTATCGTACTTAGTATTTAAATGTGTTTCACAAGCTCCACTCTGTAAATGTGTTTTATAGTTAAGACTGCACCGTGAATTTGATTTCCATTGCAGTTCACCGGCGCCACATAGACCGGCCGTTTTCGCCGCTTTCAAACAAACAATCCGTTTGTTTTTGTATAATTACATCTGCAATGCAAAAGCGTAAAACACTCGAGAGTAATTAGGAACAGCTACAGTCACTACATTGCAAAATACTCCAAACCACTGCGCGCTTCTTTTCATTTGATTTCATTTAATGCGGTTTAGTGGCACCGTAAAAAGAGGCTATTTGGTTTCGATTTGCAATTTCAAGTGTAACAATCAGGTAACGGTAAACGTCGATTGTCTAACAATTTCAAAACAGACTCACCTAACGGTACCCTCGAAGTACGGTTGCAGATTGAATTAGCCTGAATGGGATAAAAACACGTAAGTTGATGGCACCCGGTTTTTAACCTCCCGTAAACATTGGACCACCTCATTAACTCCATTTTAATTAGGCAATTTGCAGCGTATGTTCTATCACCTATCTAATAGAGCAACATCAGCAGCATCCTCGTGCCCGTGCGGCCCCGATAGGGATCCAATTATCGGCTGCGCTCTGTGGCAAGAACTGCCGGTGAGCATTACTTGGCTGCCTCGTGGGAATATTAAATCCCCCTCTTAACTGGAGGTCGTCGCTAACACCACTTGCTGCCAGCCAGATGAGGGCGGGCTTATCTGACGACTCTCGGCTCTACTTTGAATGGCATTAAATTCTTAATCATCACCCGGTTCGCGCTTTAATGGCTAGAACGATCGTAAAACTAATATTTTCTCATTAATGAAGTCTACTTAGTGTATAGTCCGCTGCAAAGTGGGGGAATGTTTGACACATTTGGACACGTCTCATGCTAATCAATCTTGTAGTTTTTACGGGTTCTTTCCGCTCGTAGCCTTCTAGCTCAGAATGTGACAAACTGAATATTTTGACCGAATTTTGTACTAAAGACTGATATCCATATGCAGAGCATGTCCATCGAAGAATCCCACCATGTCATGTTTGGCTTTCTATCAGTCTTCGGTATCTCGTCTGCTGCGTCAAAAACATCGCTACCATATTGAGCCAAAAGCGAACAGCACTCGTGTGCATGAGCTGAAGAATGATTGCCACTTGAGTGTCATCCATCTCCGACGCTGCTGCTGACTTGACTATACAGCGGCTCGGCTCTCTCCTCCGAGTATGAAGGAGGAATACACCGTCTGTAACCAGTTCAGTAGGTGACACGCCAAAGGCCATTCATTATATGTTTATGAAACTGACTACGTGGCTCGCTTGGCTAGACGGTAGAGCCGAGTAAATCCACCGAGGCAGCAATATAGCGAATGCTTCAAATAAATATTTGCACTCAGCCCAACGTTGCTACGAACGCCATCGCCTGGTTCCTCATCATTATCATCACCATCATCATCATCATCATCATCAGGTGGAAAACCTTTGCTCCATACCGCACCGGCCGGCCGGCGGCCGGGTGTAGGCCTCGTGACGATGAATATTTTGATGTGTGTGAATTCCGATGGATTTCCGCATTGTTTACCGGGGTGTGGGAGGCGGGTTTTCGGTGAGCAAATAATCTTTTCTGCAGCCTGGGTCAAGGAGCTCACTCTGACAGATTGTGCAAATATTTGGGCGACAGGAAAATTAGTGTAGCCTTCGACGATGATGTTGATGATGATGATGTTTGCCGGTGTCAGCTTTGATGAATCACTGCACGATTAGAGACGAACGGAATGTTTGATAAGGAAACTTTTCGGTAACCCGTTTTCATTTGTTGTATTCCAACTGCTCCTAGGAATGTTGGATAATCGGAACCCTAATCCGACACTTGTTAAAATGAGCTGGAAGTGGGCGGTCTAAAATATAAATCTTGACAGTTAATGCATACTGAACATCATCATGCTTTTTATGAACGTTGGAGAGAAAGCTTACAATTCTTTCATATAAAATATATGACATTTTTTGCTGTCATGTGATGTTCGTGACATTCGTCATTATACCTAGTGTGGTAATGATACAATTTCGCCACTTTTCACGCACGCACACTAACTGAGGTTAGAGTTAGACTGACAAGCGAGCGAGGGGTAAATTAGGTGTAAATTATTGAGGCACTTTTCACCTATCTTCGACCATTTGCATACAGCCAGATTTTAGTGCAGTTTTATTTTGTTTTTGCGCGATTTCTGGATTTATACAGTGCTTTCACGTAGTAGTGAAAATCGGTGCACGGTAGAACTCACTTTCAATTCTGAAAATGGGACAATTGAGAAAATGGGACGTTTAAAATCGCTAGTTAAAATCCCAAAATGATGAATGCAGTCGATAACAGTCTATCTTCTCGTGGTAGAAGCAAAGGGCAGTCATATTACAAATAATAAACCTCACCGGGGGAGCGTATGTGTGCGAAAGATGGAATGCTTGGACTGGTAGAGACAAAACTAGATCTGAGACTAATTAATACATGGGTGTGATATAGTTTAAATGCGTAAAGCACTCGAGTACTAATCGAGAAATTGTGGGTTGGAGTCCCACTGCCATACACTAGACCCAATATATTTTTAGCCGCAGATCGAAACTTGCCCAGTATTCAGTCTAACATTTTTCGCACCAAACGCTCCTCTGCTTTAATAAAAAAAACTTTGTAGTAGGAAATATTGCTCTATATCCAAGAATAAAAAGTTAAACATTTTATAACAAGCAAAAGTAAACCACCCTAGCGACGAATTATACCAAAAGATAGTAATCTTTTTGTAAACAAAGTCTTCATAATTCGTAAAATCTGTAGAGCAAATAGTTTTCGAGGTATTGATTTTTGTCTTGAATTTTTGCTTCTTCGACCATAGGGCACTGGTCGACTGCTGGACTGCTCGCTTACTCAACTGATCGACAAGACTGCTCGGCTGGACTCGTCGATTCGATTGCTCGACTGGACTGCTCACCCTAGTAGCACAGTTGTTATAAACTAGTTGTGGTAACCGATTAATGACTAATTTCAGTCATAAATAGGTTGCAGCAACCAGAAATGACAAAAGTGTGCTACTTGGGTAACTGAATTGCTTGATTCGATTGCTCGGTTGGACAGGTCGACTTGATTGGTTGACTGAACAGCTCAATTCAACTGCTCTACTGGACTACTCGACTCAACTGCTCAAGCGGACTGCTTGACTTACTTCTCGACCCGAATGCTCAATGGAACTTGCTCGACCGGACTGTTCGGTTCGACCGCTCGACTTAACAGCTCGACTCAATTGCACGACTGGACAGCTTGATTCAACTGCTCAACTAGACTGCTCGACTTAACCACTCTAATCAACAGATCGACTTTTCGATTCGACTGCTCGACTCCACTGCTCGACTAGACCACTCGATTCAAATGCACGACTGGACTACTCGATTCTACTGTTCGACTCGACTGGCCGACTGAAGTTCTCGACTCGGCTGTTCGACTCAGCAGCTGAACCACTCAACTTCACTTTTCGACTCAACTGCTCGGACCGACTGTTCGAATCGGTTGCTCGACTTGCTACTCGATCGGACTGCTCGATTTAACTGCTCGACTGAACTGCTTGATTCAACTGCTCGACTCGGCTGTTCGACTCGACTGCTCGACTCGATCACTCGTCACGATATTTACGTGCTGCTCATGTGAATCGGTACGCGGCTGAAAATGGACGGTTAATAGTCACTCACACAAAAGATAATAAATTGATGCAAATAAATGTAATAGGGTAAATTAACCATTAGTGGACCAGTTAGTGCTTGAGTAGTTTTCTTCCACGAATTATTTCAAACTGGTAACGCTAAACACGCAACCGATGGTACTTACAATACGAGTAACTTTCGATTAAGCCTGAAAAGATATCAATTTATGTTGAAAATCTCTATATTTTGCACATTCTTTAAAACAGATTGAAATGTCCGTTTTCCTTTAATGGACCTTGTGGTTTACAATAGGATAGCGACCGGGTCCATTATAGGAATTCTAGAGTATTTTGCAAGGAGAGGGTCCACTAATGGCGACGTCTTTTACGTTGTTAACCTTTAATGGACCCTCACTTGTTGAAAATATCGATTTTAATGCATTAATAATTGAATGCAGCTAAATCTTTATGAACTGGAATGTGTGGTATGTTTAGCACTTTCTGTTTCATGTCATATTTTCTTGAAAATAAGTAGCACAAGCTAATAAACGCCGAGACTGTACCCGAGGTCCATTATAGGTAAAGGGTCCACTATAGGATAACTTACCCTACGCGATTTGTTTTAAATTGGCAATGTGAAAAATGTGTTCAGAACGAATTTTTTCTTAACATTTTTTAATTTTGAAGATAAAGTGTACATCTAGAACATAATGACTGAACTCAAAACTTTTTTATGAGTAATTAGCCATTCTTCACCAAACTTGGCATACATATTCTTTGTTATAAGGCAATTAGCACTGCAGTTGTAATTATGCAATTGTAGTTTGCAGTATTTTGAGCTACTGTGACATCGTCCAAGTGTTGTATTCCGCACTTCGTTCTTTTTGCAGTATCGCTGTAGAGTGAGCGTTATAATTTGTCCTTAGATAAGACGCTTCATTCGCATTTCTAGCAACTACCACTCGTATAACTTGCCCTGGTAAGACGCTTCATCGTTGGTAAATGCATTAAGGAAGAATTTGGAGAGGTTGTCACCCGCTCCAAAGGCAGCGTGCGACAGTGTTTAGTACCGCTACCTTGGAATGGTTATTATCCCCCCAGAACAAAATGGAATGTAGCATTTATTTTACCCCAATGTACCTCAGCACACGATCAACAGAACAACACGACACACACTCAAGTTGCTGCTGGCCGAAAATGTGCTCCGATAGACAATCATAGGCCGATCTCTAATCTCCAACAGACAGCAGATGAAATTGCGAAAGGGGAAAAACATCGCGCCCCAATAACGCTCGTGATAACTGCAAGAATGCCACCCGCACGCTCAATTCTCATTACCGATCTCACACGATCTTGACACCTCCGATCGAAGAACGAACCAAGTGACCGATAGATTTCACCAGCAAGATCATTCCGTTGGTGATCGCTCAAACCACCAGTTAACAGTGCTCAGAGAGATCAGATCAGATCAGTGATTAACCGTGCCTTTTGAGGCCATCCAGCTAAATTGGCGTTAGAAAGTGATCCTTGGCCACAAACGGAAGTGAATTAACGAAGTGCAGCTAGGCTGGGAATCGCCGGCCTAAGCCCATTAGTGTTATTAGCAAGACAAATTGAGCGACACTAATCTGCACAAGATGAGCTGTAGATTCGGGAAAACGAATACAGCCATGGAGTGGTGAACCTGAGGGACAATAGAGATCGGCCTATTATACTTTGCGCAAATGTCGCCCAACCACCAACATGATATGCCTGGGTTGCAGCTTGGTGAGGCTGCGGTGCTCTGGGTGCATCAACGGAGTGGACCGACGTCGAAGGCAGCAGAGGAGCGGCACGGAGATCGATGCCAGGGGAACACACCAGACACTGACACACACCTCAACACAAACTAGCTTTAAGTGGTCATGGGTGGGACAATAAAGGTTTAGTTAAAGGTTAGCCATTCTTTCTCCTCATGTGAAATTGATACATTTCCTTTGTATACTGGGTGATTTCGTGAGTAATTGTCGAACTTCTGCGCTGAATCGCGAACCTGTCTGTAGGCCGTCCAGGACGGACCAACATCTCCACCTCGTTTTCTTCTAATGATATCTTGTCTCATGCTCGCGGGAGCGTCCCTCCCCGTGTGACAAGGCCTGGGAAAAAACCCATGCCAAGATCACTTAACATCGAATGGCCTGATTCTACTAAGATTCGAAACCACGACCACTCGCTTACCAAGGCAGACTCGGTAACGGTAATCAAGGCACCCGGCAATTGCAGTTGCACAAGCGACTCGGTGACAAAATGGCGGGGGAAGGGGTTATGGAGTGGTGGGTCCGAGGAATATATGTAAATAAGGCTTTATTTCCTTCCGTTCTAGAGATTTTCAGAAAGCAAGCAGGTGTTTAATTGGCTTCGTGATCGAAGGGAGGGCTGATTGTGAAGCCAGGGGTGCCAGCAGCGGGAAGGAGGGGGGAGAGAGTGACGGAGGAACGCGAATATGAATGTATATTCCGCCATAACTCCGGAACGCCTGAATGGTTCTACATAACACTTGGCATACATGTTTTTTGACATAAAAAATTAGCGCCAGAAGGGCACGGGGATGGGGGTAAGGGCGATCTCTTACGAGGTGAGAAGAAGGTTTAAATGGGTAAAGGGGTGCGCTTCTCTTGCATTTGACCCGATAGCAATTTTACAAGCCGACAGCAAGAAAGGAGGGATAGAGTAGTCATAACCAAGAGGGAGGTTCGAAAACGTAAAAAAATACTTTGTCTCGCTTTATAGAGATTGTCGAAAAGAAGACAGATTTACAAGTGACCGGGCAGGGAGGATCTTGCAAAGGGAGTAGACACATTCAAATGAAGAAAAAAGGTTTGGTTTCTTGCATTATCATCATAAGATCATTTTACTAAGAGACAAAGGCCCGAATCTTACGATCAGGAATCAGGAATCAGGATAAAAATGACTCTCAAAAAAACTGCGCATACATCCCATTTACCAGTGTTTGCGAAGATGTTTAATCTTTATATTAGTTCTTTGAGCTTTGTAGGGTAAGTTATCCTATAGTGGACCCTTTACCTATAATGAACCTCGGGTACAGTCTCGGCGTTTATTAGCTTGTGCTACTTATTTTCGAGAAAATATGACATGAAACAGAAAGTACTAAACATACCACACATTCCAGTTCATAAAGATTTAGCTGCATTCAATTATTAATGCATTAAAATCGATATTTTCAACAAGTGAGGGTCCATTAAAGGTTAACAACGTAAAAGATGTCGCCATTAGTGGACCCTCTCCTTGCAAAATACTCTAGAATTCCTATAATGGACCCGGTCGCTATCCTATTGTAAACCACAAGGTCCATTAAAGGAAAACGGACATTTCAATCTGTTTTAAAGAATGTGCAAAATATAGAGATTTTCAACATAAATTGATATCTTTTCAGGCTTAATCGAAAGTTACTCGTATTGTAAGTACCATCGGTTGCGTGTTTAGCGTTACCAGTTTGAAATAATTCGTGTAAGAAAACTACTCAAGCACTAACTGGTCCACTAATGGCTAATTTACCCTATTTGGCACTGAAGCTCCAACTTACCCGCTGCAGGGTTAATTTGGACTAAATAAATGAGAGAAATCCAAAAAGTTACGAGTTGGGCACGTTGTTTTGCCTATGACACATGAGGCGCAGTGTAAACAGTTTACGTCCATCGTAGACGAATACTCGGTACGGAATGTAACTGAGTATTAAAATTAAATCTGGATATGATACGGAGCAGGCAACTAAAACAGTCAGAAAGGTAGGCAACTAAGATAGCCATGAAGATACTTGAAAAAAGTGGTTTTTGGGACTAATTGACCAACAATAGTGATTGGTGAAGATGAAATAGACAGTCAAATAGGTGATAAAGTTACCTCGATTTTTTTGATCAAAAATGCATTTCTGTTATTTAGCAATTGTCCGAGAACTATGTGACATTTTTTTTGTTTGATTATAGTCACTTTAACACTGCTTAGGTCAGTCGTGACTTCTACGGGGTTGGGATTTGAACCCGGGTGCTCGGCGTGAGAGGCGTGAATGCTAACCACTACGCCGGGATTGACCCATATATGTGACTTTTTTTTATCGCGTTAGGGTGCCGCCAGAGTGCAAGCGACATGCGACGCGACGCGACGCAACATTTCTTGCTGTAGTTATACGCACAGCCCTTTTTCGCCCGAAGCAGGACTGTGCATTTAGCAACATGAGAGCGAAGTCGTGTCGCGTTACTGTCGCGTTTACTCTGTACGGGGCCTTAGAGTTCTTCAAAATAAAATCCAAGCAGTTTTTTTAATTCTTGGAAAGTTTTTAAAATATTTTATTCTGTCTCGCTAATACATTATATTGCATTAATAACAATTTTACGATAGTTTGTTTTTATTTTTATTCTTGAGTTACTCGTAGGTAAAATTTCGTAAAATTTACAGACTCTTCGTTCGGTTCAAACCTGTGCGATAATTAGTGTAAGTTAACCTATAGTGGACCCTTTACCTATAATGGTCCTAGGGTACAGTTTCGGCATTTATCAGCTTGTGCTTCTTATTTCCGAAGATTGTGGCATTGTCTGTTCATCGTAATGATACCCGCAAAATTAAAAACAATCGTGAAAATTGTAATAATCATATCGCTGTTATAATCTGCATAATCACCGTAAGATCAAAGGTTACAGTACATTTCAAAAGAAGAATTTTTTAACGACGCTATGGTTTAACCATTATCATTATGTTCATTATATCCTACGCTTCAACGATATGTATGGAAAATCACTCGTATGGTGAACATTATGAACGACCTATTGTTTTTATGGTTACTTGAAGAATAACCATAGCTAGTATAGTTGATATTATACCAGGCAATAGTTTGGATACGGTACCCAACCATCTCATAAATGGTTTTAGATTGGAAGATGGAAGATAATATTTATGGTTAAAGTACGGTACCAATTAATGCGGGTAAGACATTGATAAGCCCGAGCAATATGCCAAAAATCAGCTTTACTGTTAATTGAGCAACTAAGAAATTACGGTGGGCGCATGAGCAGCACCACCCACTGAGTTATTCGAAAGATGGTTTTGTAAGTGTTATGGTTTGATCAAACAGGTGCGTTCGACCTGCTGGAAATTCAAGCCACACGCACAACAATAGTCTCGCGTGCCGAAAATAGCCGCAGCAACCTCATCATTTATCGTGACTAGAACTTAAATGTAAAAGCGTTTCATTAATACCAAAATGCACTCAAATATTCAGTAAATGTTATCCAACCAATTGGTATAAAAAACTTGTGTCGAAAAAAATAGGGTTTCACCACAATTTCGGAATGCTGTTCAGGCTACCGCTTAATAGGCTGAAAATAGCCCTCCCTACCTTACGATTGAAAACGTTATAGTGGAAGCGATAAAATACAGATTTGTCCGTCATTTGTTGTTAAACGACAAATCTATTGTCCATTAGGTCCAAAAACTCTTCAGACCAAGCGTATGTTAAAATTTGCAGAAAAAACACGACATTTAAATTCTCTAATTGCTTCTCTAAAACTGATGAAAGATAACGAGCAACTTTCAGTTGAAACGTTAAAACTATGGAAAACAAGTCCGCAGAAGTGAACTGTTCCGTTCCCTCATTAGAGGGTTAATGATAGTGTATATCAAGGTTCCCTAAGGTATCGAAAAATGTCATGTTCTACAACGAAGCTAAACAAGTATTTAAATGCAGCTCATTAGAGTAACTCAGATGTGTTAATGATCATATGAAATAAACGAAACATCTATTAAGCGTAGCAAAACCGTGTTTGAGTTGACAACTTAGCAGCAAATAAATTTTTTACACTCAAATGAACAGACTAACTGACAGTAAATATTTTTCTTTGCTAATAATTCAACCATAATCATAGTTGATGAGATTGGCGCTGGCGAAAGTAATAAGCCACATCTGACTGCCTGCCTCTGACTCTGAATGAGCACGACATTGTGTTGCTGTTGCTGGCAGACAGATAGTCAGGCAGACAGACAGATAGACAGCCAGCACACTCTTGCGGCTATGTTAATTAATTATGTTGCAAAAAAAGTTTATTGTTAAAACAACTTGGCGGTTGTCGTGTTTTTTATTGTGCAGCTAACGTTGTTGTGTGTTTTTTTTTTTGTTAATTTCAGAAATCAGAACGGCACTTTTCGTCGCTGGAGGTAAATTGACTCTTTTGATTCCACGGGATGCGAATTGTTGATCGAACATTGTAAGTTCATAAGTAAGTATGTGCGCTTCAGTCCCAAAACAAAACAAAAAAAAAACGATTCTGTGGAAAAATTAATTAGCATGGTTGCTGCTGGGTTTTTTCATTACCTGTTAAAGGGTTATTTACCACCACCCACCACCGGAACCATGGCAAATAATGAACGAAGTACGATGCGCTTATCCCAAATAAATGCAGCCGTGTGCCTTCGGCATGCTGCAGTATGTCAGTGGTGCAGCACACAATTTTTCTCACAAAGTGCAAGTTTTTCTCATACATGTCAGCTCGGTTACTCGGTTACGCAGCTCAACCGCAGTTGCAATGTATTTAATTTGCTTGTACTGATATAATTATAATTGCTCCTGGGAAACCATAAGCAGTATGTATCTGGTTTAATAACGCGCAGCCTATCCGACGACTACGCCACTACTAGTGTGGTCGCTTACGTGTGGGTGTGTTGACGGCGCACTCGGCCGTATAAACGGATTGTAGAATGATTCATGTTTGAAATAATTCTTGAGGGTAGTTGTCAAAGTGGAATTCATGTCCCTTCGCTAAACATGAAATTGTCACAGTTAATGTTAGAAATTAAAATGTTAAATATAATATTAATATTATTTGCCATTTCATGAACGTCAGGAAGCGAAATTTTAGACCACTCTATCCAGTTTATTGCGGCAGCACGTGGCGAGATTAATGGTCAAATTTTATGAATTTACACACCCCGGGTCACGTCGACCAATCACATCAAAGAGTCGAAATTTATGAACAAAATCGGTAGGGTTGGTAAGTCACTTTTTGGTTATTATGCGACTTGCAGTGTTGGCGGCATTTATAATTGAGTCACTGAGGCAAACGAGTGAGGGATAATTAACAAACAATCAACTGCCGATTGTTCTCTAAATTGTTGATCGGTACATTTAACATGTACTGTTGATATAATGGGTCAGCTAGCTTATGAGGATATAAAGCACAGAATATTATTAACCGTGTGGAGCCCTGATATGTACCATATTAATATGGAAATATATTAAACGACTTCTGCTCTCACACCATGAGGTTTGAGGTTATGCCCCAAAAATATATTTCCGTCATAATCGCACGGGGAAAAACAGACGGGTAGTAGGGTCGTTGCACAGCAACTAAATATACCTGCAGGTGCTAAGGCTGCAACACGGCAACCGGTTCTGTTCGTGATGTGATTTAGCAAACCGCAACCGCTTTGCGAACGAACGTGTGCGACGGATTATTTGACATCCTGCCCCCTTGCTTGGGTTGTGAATGACGCGAAACATTGACCCAGCTTGGGCGCCCGGGTCGTATGTTGAAGTTAGTTTGCAATTGCGTCCGTTATCGTCATATGTCAGGTGCGCTGATAGAAGTTGGAAAATTGTTTGATGTTGCGTGATGCTTTGCGAACGATAGTGTTTGCAGAAAAAAACTCACTTCACACTAGGTAATTGTTTTATTTGCAAAATTTCTAATTCGCGAATTACTGTAGGTGTTGGCAGAAATACAGCTGTAAAATATTTTCTCGAAACCATTGAACCTAAACCGAAACTCACCATATGTTGTTCCCTGATCGATAGAAAGCTAATCTATGAACAAAGAATCTACTAATTTGAATCTAAATATTATCCAAAAACCGTAAGGATAATACTCGACACTCGAGTTATCCAAGCAGTTACCTCTCGCTATCAGGCTTTCACATATAGAACATTGTGCCAGTTTTATTGTAAAGAGCAGAAGAGGAATCGAGTGGGGCCCTTTGCGAATTTCCAAGCATCTGTTTTTTCTGTTTGGGAGCGGCTCAAAATCGCGTCTGCTCCCGATGTTAGGGGTGGTCGATTCTCGTCATCATGCTAGAGTGGTACGCTATACAATGCTGAGCACGATTATCCTCCGACGAGACAGGAGATTGGTATCGCAGAGCCTGCAAGCCGCTATCATAAAAAAAATCAATACGCAGAAAACAGAGAACAAGAAAGTCCGGACCGGAACAACTGGAATAGACCAGAGCGACGTAAACGGGTTATGAATTGGAAATTCGGACGTGGCACTACCAAAAAATCTTTCAGTTTTCAACGGAGCACGCTAGTGTTCTGTGACATATTTATTGAAGAGCCGCAAGTTCGACGTAGTAGCGCTTGAGGTTCCAGTGCACTTCAGTTGATCAATGAAATGAGCTTAAAACTCTTCGATTTTGCCGGCTTGGAGAACATTGCCGTACGCAGTACCTCATTCCGGCATAAACTTCTACATGAGTTCAAGTGGAAACCAAGAAAATAGACAGTGACACAGATCGACAACTTTTTCATTGACTGCCAACACTTTGAAGACATCATTAACGTTAGCGTTTACGATGACTCAGAGTACTACCTAGTGAGGATTAAGATGAAGAACGTTCGGTACCAACACCTGCTCCGATTCAACCTCATGCGACTGAAGCAGCCTGCCGTCGCCGAAATTTACGCACATTCACTGGAAGCTGCGATTCCGGAACCCGGAAGACCATACCATACCATACCCGGAAGACCATACCATCAATAACGCGACGACCATACCATCAATATCGTAGTAGAGAACACCGTCGGACACTTAAAACGGAATCAGTGTAACGACTGGTGTGGCGATGAATGTAGGAGAACGATGTGCGGGTGGCAAAAGCAGAAGAAGATGAAGTGAACCCAAATCTTCCGGGAGAAAATATACTGCCTGCATGAGTTGTAACAGCTAATCCGTTCTCAGGGAACGCGAAACTCAACGCTTCCCGTCAATATTCCTTGTGCCCTGAGGGTGGGCGTCAAAATGCGTCGGGATGGAAATGGTAGCTTCTTGACGAACGATAACACGGGTACCGACGCGTCGGTTAGAAATAGCAGTTCGACGAATATCTGAATGACGCCCAAGTGGTGGCCTACGGAGGCGTAGAGAGCAATTTTATCGGTGAGATAGACGTGGAAGATATTAGAGATCTCCACTGCTGACGGTTACACGATATGGCTTTCACCTGTCGGCAGAACAGGCGATCATCAACAGTCCGGATGTCGTTGGCTTAGCTACGTCGCCATAGACCGCTGCCTCTTCTTCGTTCTCCTTGCGGATTCCAGTCGAGCGCTTCTTGCTGCGAATCATCTAGAAAGTGTTTACAATATCTTCCTTGTAACCGACGAATCACTTCGGTTTCACATCTTCATACTTGCGTTGCCAGTCGAGAGCCGGGTGGCTCTTGCCGCATCAAGAATTCCTCTCTATTGAACTCGGTCTCCTGGGCGTCCTCGGTGATTGGGCTTCTCGTCGCCAATTCGTTGCACGTCTCGACACACGCAAGTCGGCTTCAACCTAGCCGAGCCATCTATCACGTTAAACCCCTCTATTCCTGGTGCCGGTGGGGTTCTTAAAGAGCACGGATGTTACTGCACAGTCGTCCGGCATCCTTGTAGTTCATATACCTACGTGACTCTCCACTATCCGTTTGAACACCGCCAAAAATAGTTCGCAACACCTTTCGTTCAAATACGGCAAGTGCTCGTATGTCTTCAGTGGCCAAAGTTACAGTCTCAATTACGTAGAGAACTACCGGTCTGATTAGCGTAACGGATATTGTTAGCCTTGTGCGGTGGTGAATGAACCTTGATCGAAGCGTCTTGCCGAGGGAAGAGTAGGCTCAATTTCCAGCTTGAAAGCGTCGTTGAATCTCCTTACTCGTATTATTGTCGACGGTAACCAGAGAACCCAAATATACGAATTCATCAACCACTTGCAGTTCATCGCCGTCAATAGTCACTGTCCGTGGGAGGCAAACGTTGCCTTCTTTGGAACCTCTTCCTACCATATATTTAGTTTTCGACGCATTGATTTGTAACCCAATCCTAGTCTCCAGTCTGGCGTAAACTGCCTCCGTCGTTTCAAGGTTTCTAGTAATTATGTCGGGGTCGTCTGCGAAGGCTAGGAGTTGACTACTCTTGCTGAAGATCTTGCCTTCAATAGCGATATTGAATAACATATAGGACAGTCCATCCCCTATCCGTCACCCTTTGCGCGATTCGAAAGGACTCGAGTGTCCCCGAAACGTGTACGTAGCACATTACTCGCTCCAGGATAGCTTTAATCAGCCGCGTCAGTTTGTCTGGTACTCGTGCATTATCATAGTTTTTCGCTTTCAACTGTTTCAAATGCTGCTCTGAAATCCATGAAAAGTAGGAGAGTGAAAATTTGATCCGTATTAACACGGGCCCCTTTAAAGTTCACCTGAAACTGTCCTACGTATTCTCTTCCTATTGGGGAAAGACGACGCAACAAAATCTGGGAGAGCACCATGTAGGCGGTGTTGATCAGCGTGATGCCGCAGTAATTGTAGCAACCTAACCGATCGCCCTTTTTGTAGATAGGATAAATCACACCTTTTGTCTAACGACGTATAGCAGTCGGCGTTACTTTTCTGTTGGGGAAGAATAAATGCTTAATGCGAGAAATGTAGATTCAGGCAAACTGAAAATTCTTGATATTAGGCCAAAAATATAGACTTAGCGAAGGTGAGAGACGAACTCACAGCTCCCAATCTCCAGTTGAGCGTATTGTTTAACCAATTACACCGCTAAGCCGTCTATACTCTGTGGTCTTATATCAAGATTTTGTTATGACGCAAGCCTGATTCTATCATTCATTCGCACATTTATCCAGCGCGAATATATTTTTGTTGACTGTATTTGTTGCAACTGCACAGATAGATAGACGTATAGCTATTCGGTTTGTGCTTAGCAATGATCAGTCGGTAACCGTCCGTGCCAGCGGTTACATGTAGTGTGAGGATCTACTATGTATTTTTCTTTTTTCTAACGACGTATAGCAGTCGGCTTTAGTTTTCTGTTGGGGAAGAATAAATGCTTAATGTGAGAAATATAGATTCAGGCAAACTGAAAATTCTTGATATTAGGCCAAAAATATAGACTTAGCGAAGGTAAGTATCCAGTGAAGTTTTGTTGCTAGCGGTTCTTGGCCATTTTTGTAGAGTTCGACTGGGAGTCGGTCCTTTCCGGCGGCTTTATTATTCGTCAGCAGTTCGATTTCTCGCCGGATCTTTTCGAGATCGAGAGCCGGGACGCTGTTGTTATTTGTGTCGGCTCCGCATCACTATTTATATTTTTTACAACATGTTTGGCTGAATATAAAAAGGATGGTGACAGTCTTTATGTACGTACGTATGGCATGGCTATAGTCCGGTCGCCGTTCCTCGTTGGATATCCAGTTGTCAGGCTACCAGACACGAATGATGTATCGCAGGCAACGATAAGTAAATACCTCCAGTTTTTACGTGCGTCCGCTGAGAGGCGCCACGTTTTAAGCGAACAGAGCAATACAGATTTATCGTTTGGATTGAAAATACGAGCTTCGGAATGTGAGTGATCTGTTTTGAGCGCCAGATGTTTCGCAGACCTGCGGAGGCATCGCTGGCATTCCTGAATCGTGTCGCTATATCAGTCTTGGTATCACAGTCGGGTGTTATCTGGTTAGCAAGAAAACTAAGATATTGAAAGGTTTTCACCTGCTCAATCTGTTGTCCCACTACTGTGGAGTTGGTGGGATTGTCAGCGTTTACTATCATAGACTTAGTTTTTGCAACATTGTCTGTAAGACTTGCTGGAAGTCCTGGAAGAGGCTGATAGGAAACAATGGCGTGTCTCCCACGGACGGTAACCGTTGACGGCCGACGAACTAGACGTAGTAGATGAATTCATGTATCTGGAATCGTACTAGTAAGAAGATACAGCGGCGCATTCAATCGGGAAATCGCGCCGATTTTGCTCTTCGCAAAACGCTACGATCAACAAGCTTATACCGCTATACGAACGTGCTTTCATTTGACCGGTAGTTCTTTATGAACTTGAAGATGTAATGCTGTTCACGGAAGACATACGCGCTCTTAACGTGTTCGAGCGGAAGGTGCTGCGGATGATATTTGACGGAGTAATTCCCGTTGTACATCTGACGAAAGCCGGTAGGCTACTGTGAGTCGGACATGTCGTAAGGATGCCAGACGACAGGGCAACGGAAATGGTACTCCTGAACAACCCCACCGCACCGGCACAAGGGGCAGAGGAGCTCAACATGAAACAAGATTTGACCAGGTTGATAGTGATTTGCGATTTCTGAGAGACCTGGGAAATTGGCAACGAGTGGCTCAACATCGAGTTGAATGGAGACGAATGATTATAGTCGCTTTAACCAGCTTGGGTCACTCGTGACTTCTGCGGGGTTAGGATTTGAACCCGGGACCTCGGCGTGAGAGGCGTGAATGCTAACCACTACACCGGGACTGGCCCCTTGTAGAGTAGAGTAGAGTAGAGTAGAGTAGAGTAGAGTAGAGTAGAGTAGAGTAGAGTAGAGTAGAGTAGAGTAGAGTAGAGTAGAGTAGAGTAGAGTAGAGTAGAGTAGAGTAGAGTAGAGTAGAGTAGAGTAGAGTAGAGTAGAGTAGAGTAGAGTAGAGTAGAGTAGAGTAGAGTAGAGTAGAGTAGAGTAGAGTAGAGTAGAGTAGAGTAGAGTAGAGTAGAGTAGAGTAGAGTAGAGTAGAGTAGAGTAGAGTAGAGTAGAGTAGAGTAGAGTAGAGTAGAGTAGAGTAGAGTAGAGTAGAGTAGAGTAGAGTAGAGTAGAGTAGAGTAGAGTAGAGTAGAGTAGAGTAGAGTAGAGTAGAGTAGAGTAGAGTAGAGTAGAGTAGAGTAGAGTAGAGTAGAGTAGAGTAGAGTAGAGTAGAGTAGAGTAGAGTAGAGTAGAGTAGAGTAGAGTAGAGTAGAGTAGAGTAGAGTAGAGTAGAGTAGAGTAGAGTAGAGTAGAGTAGAGTAGAGTAGAGTAGAGTAGAGTAGAGTAGAGTAGAGTAGAGTAGAGTAGAGTAGAGTAGAGTAGAGTAGAGTAGAGTAGAGTAGAGTAGAGTAGAGTAGAGTAGAGTAGAGTAGAGTAGAGTAGAGTAGAGTAGAGTAGAGTAGAGTAGAGTAGAGTAGAGTAGAGTAGAGTAGAGTTAGAATAGAAGCGTCGTAGAACAAAAATTGTTTTATAAAAATGTGTAAACAAAATTCTCCGGCAATCGAATAAAAAGTTTTCCCTAAGAGTTTCTACGGTGGCGGAAAGCCGACAAAACTTAATTGTTCTATTGCTAGCAAATATTAAAATTTCTCCGAAACATTTTCATACGACACTGCCAAAATGAAGCTTTGGCTACCTACAAAGTTTTATAGAAATTGATAAGAATCTAGTTAACGGTTGACCGAAAAAAGATGGTTGAAAATTCGAAATTTTCTCTCTCATAATATTAACTGATTAAACAAGCTAATAATTTTTTTTTCTCCCATCATTTTCAAAATCCAAACCAGCTGAGTGGCCAGTTTCAGCCAACAGATTCGCAATCCCGCAACCAGCAGTTTGCTAAAGTCGTCCTCCGGGAGGACCGATTGCCGGCTCGATGTATTCCACTATGATTCGATAATAAAACGATAGCATTTCCTTTATTGAATTATAGAGCTAGACGTTGTAATCTATCCAGCCATGTTTGCCTTTGCAGCTATTTTTCCCCCTTTGTACTGGGCGGCTGCTCGACAGTCTGTATACGATACGAATGCTATTCCTATGTAGGTGCTGCTGTCATTTCTGTGCCGTCTTGCTCCTATTGTTAAGTGCAACAGATATGGGTTCCAGGTTTACCTATTCCCACTATGCTAGAATTCGATTTACCCGCCCGGCTAACCCATGAACGTCTACGATTCTTGGGGAACTCATCAAAAATAGGTTGATTTTAAACTGCTGCCATATCGTAGTTGGTAGTTGACAGTTGGTTTAGAATAAAGAAACATGACTATGTTTTGTCTTTCTATGTTTGGGAGTAGATTCAACATACAGCCGTAGCAGAGTTAAACAGAAGGATGCATTGCCAGTGAAACATGATTCGACCTACTGACTGTGAGCTTTTTCCTGTCCAATAACATACATTCTCGTTTCGTTGAAGAAATACATGTACATACATAGGTACAGTATACCTAACTATACACATTACATCTTCGCCTCGCACATAAAGCCCGTCGAGTCGATTCGTGACGTCGCAATGACAACGACGGAGGGACGGAGCAGATGCACCACCACCACGCTTTGTTTGGGTTTATTTTTGCTGTCACGTCATTTTTCCTTGTCGAATTGAACTGAAAGGAAAAAGTTTTCCCTGTTTGGGTGCATAGGGAGGATAACAAAGCACAAGGTGGAAACCGCCGCTGCTGTGCACGGTACAATGGCTGCTTTTTTACCCTTCGTCAAAGCCCTGGTTACTGCTAGGCACCTTACTGTACAAGAAGATGTTGCAAGCAATGCACTGCGGATTTTTATGGTCGAATTGCTTCTGTTCCGTTCCGTTCTGTTCCGTGTTGACTTCCACAGAGAAGGTGCTACGTATCTCGGTTTCTTTCAGGTTTCTAATTAAGATGCACTCCAATTAATTCGTGTCGGCTTTTCTTCTGTCGCGCAGGAAAGTTTAGTCATGTTCGACCGTGGGAAATGTCTTCGGATTGGACAACTCTTCGACGACAGCGAAAAACAGGGACCAGGGACTTAATCCACACAGACACAGTGAACATCAGGTGTTCCGGAATGGCTGTCGTAATTTACTTTGGCTGTGGGTTTTTGAAGTTTACTTCATTTCGTTCGGTTATTGGTTTTGCCTTTGCCCTATGGAAGGGTCACACTAGCGTTTCATTCTGGCTTTTGTCACACTCACATTAACCGGGCGTTCGATTTTAATAATATTACATTCCCATAAATTAATTAAGTGCTATTTTTATTGGAGAGAAATATTTCATTAATCTTCCAGTGAGTGCTGTAAAAGCGCTTTTCAATTTACCTTTATGATGAAACTTTATCTGTTTATGTACTTCACTCACCTGGAAAAAGAAAATAAAAAAAAATATATAAAAATATATCCAATTTACGTAATGTATTGAACTTTAAAAGTGTAATTCTGCATGATCTGAAGAAACTGTGTGTGAAGCAGCAGCTTCATATGAATAGATATCATTTTTGCCGTCAAGTAAAAATAAAAACTAGATCTGGAGTCCGGTCTTCTGACATTCTCCTAAAAATACAATTTTTTTTTGTTAGATTATGGTCACTTTAACAGCTTAGGTCATTCGTGACTTCTGCGGGGTTGGGTTTTAAATAACTTCCATACATTTCCGTACGATAGAGTTGCAAACTAAGCATAATGAAAAACGAAAATGAAAATGCAACATTGAAAAGTGTTACGCTTCAGATATGCTCAAAAAGGAACGCAAAACAGTTTAAATCGTATGGGAGCATTAGCTCTATATCTTTTATCCATACGGCCTATTAACTCTGTTGTATGTCATTTCTATCATGACTTTGCGAATTGGGCCTTAGGATTAATGGAAACCGATTCCAATTTTCATCGAATAATCAACTTCCCAGATGAGGTGCATTTTTAGTTGAACATGGTTTAATTAAACAGAATTTTCGGTGCAAGTCATATCCATCATTACATCCTGAAAAAACTAACGATTTGATGTAGTTTATGGTATAGCGTTACAATAGGTTTGAACTTATTTAAAAATTAACAAAACCGTACACTCAAAGTAATCCATTTTACGTGAAAAATCATGTTAACTACTCTACAATATATTCTCTTACACGCTGACGAATCTTCACACTCATACCTATAAACTCTACACTCAAACCGCGTTCTCTGACACTGAAAGAAAAACTAATAGTAATAATTACCAAATGTTTTATTTATTTATTTATTCTGCTTGTCACATTTCCTACATTTTTCAGTTTATCATTTTATTGGAAAAAATAACGTCTATATGATTTTCAAGTACATATTAGCATGCATGCGAACGCTCTATAATTCACGTAAATAGTGTGGGGAACGATGGATTTTTTTCCGTGTTGGGTATTTTTATCACTGCGACCATTTGTTTGATCTATTGTGATATATCCCCCGTTTTATTATAGCTATGTTGTCTAGATGACGTACCACTATCAGAAGTGATCGTCATTGTTTGACTAATAGCATTTGTCCAGTCCGGTGATACATTTCGGATGAAGTGCACTACTGCGCTGGGAGTTGTTCTCCAAATATCAGAGGGTTCTGACAGCCCTCTTTCAAAGAACCTTAATCTTTTATTGGGAATTGCCGGACATCTGCATTACAGGTGTTCCGAGTCTTCTTTTTCTATGCCACAGAAGCGACATATATCATCTTGAAGTTTTCCCATTAGCTTTAGATGATATCGACTCGGACAATGTCCTGTTATAAGACCAGTATAAATGCTAAGATCTTTCTTCGAAAGCTTCAGGATTTTGCGAGTCATTGAAACGTTTGGAAAGATAAACCGTTTCGACTGCCTAGCAATGAAAGTGTTATTCCAATTTAATTCCACTTTCGTACATTCCCATGCTTTTAGCTTCATTTTAAAGCAGAAGCAGATAAACCACAGAAGGGCTCAGGTCCTACAATTGATGAAATGATCCGAGTCTTACAAGCGCATCAGTTCTTTCATTTCTCTCATCGATTCCACAGTGACCTGGGACCCAATACAGGTTGACTTGGTTAAGACAAGACAATTTTTGGAGTGATTGAATACATTCCCAGACAAGTTTTGATGTGCATGTTGCCGACTTTAGAGCGTTTAGAGTTGCTTGGCTGTCGGACATGATGCATATATTTGAATGTCTATAGTTCCTGCGCAAGCACACAGTCGTACATTCTATAATTGCTTGTATTTCAGCTTGGAATAAAGTTGGCCATCTGCCCATAGAAATTGACATGTCTATTCCTGGGTCAGTCACTCCTGCTCCAACTTGATTGTCCATTTTTGAACCGTTTGTATAGAAAACTGTCGAGCCTGGACGAAGATCGGGACCACCATCTTCCCAAGAATCACATCTAGAGTCAAATACACGAAATATTCAATTAAAGTTGTATATTTTCTTCATCCAATCTTCATTATTAGTTACAATAAGATTTATACTAATAGTGTTTAGAATACTGAGGTGACCTGTTAGATCACCTTCAAAGAGGTTCATTGGTCTTTTGATCCTTAGAGCATTCTTTTCAGCTTCCAATTGTATAAACTGATGCAATGGAAGTATATAGAGTAAAGCATTCAATGCCTTCGATGGTGTACCACAGAGAACAGACTACCAGGTAATTGACAAAAAGTGTGTAAAAGATTTTTATGTAATCTACGAGTAATCCTTCAATAGAGCACCCCTCGAGCAGTAAGTGGCAAAATAAATCTTGATGTCGCTGCTATCGCTGCTATGTAACTCCAGCACAAAGAAATATTGATAAAGGTACATGAATATTTTTTAATGCGTTTGGCAAACTATTTCTGGAGGGCGCTACCGATAGTTTTACACACAAAAAATCGATTACTTCCTTCGAGCCTGTTAATCTGTTCTCTGTGGGTGTACTTCTCATTGCACCTGTTATTGAGAGAGTGGCTAGCCTTTGAAGTCTTTCCAGCTTTTTTTGGGTAGCTTTCTCTTTCGTTTTTGGCCACCAGACCAACGAGGCATAGGTAATACCGGGTCTGACAATTGCCGAATAGATCCAATGGATCATCTTCGGTTTCAGTCCCCATTGCTTGCCAAAAGTTCTTTTACATATCCATAGAGTATTTGTAGCTTTGTTTACTACTTGCTCTAGATCTGTGTTCCAATTGAGTTTTCTGTCAAGAAATACTCCAAGATATTTGAAGGTGTCTGAAAGTTTTGAAAGTGTTCCTTCCAATCTGATGTTGTTTAATGTAAATTTTTTTCTTCTCGTAAATGGTATGATAGTAGTTTTAGTGGCATTTATGCTGAGACGCTGCCTATCACACCATGTTGAAATCAAATTTAAAGCCCTTTGCATTCGGTCAACGCTAATAGAATCAAATTTTCCTCGAATAATTATGACTATATCATCTGCGAAGTCAATTATTCCAAAGCCTAGCGCTGTCAACCTTTGAAGAAGATCATCAACTATTAAAGACCACAATAAAGCTGATATTACGCCTCCTCGTGGGCACCCTTTTACTGCTCTAATGCTTATAGATGAGCTTCCAAGGTTTGCTGATATCTCCCTTTTTGATAACATTTCGCTAATCCAGTGGATAATGGATATATCGAAACCACGTTTCGTCATAGCCGTAATCATTGAATTATGAGATGAATTATCAAATGCGCCTTCTATGTCTAGGAAGGCAGCTAATGAAATTTCCTTCGCTTCAAAAGACTTTTCTATTTTTTTACAACAGTTTGTACTACTGTTATCAAAGATTTGCCTTCTTGACATGCGAATTGATATTTGCGCAAAGGATCTTGAGCTAAATATGATGACTTTATATGCTCATCAATTATTTTTTCCATGGTTTTTAACACAACAGAGGATAAAATTATCGGTCTGAAGGATTTTGGTGAAGTTTTATCCTTCTTATTAGCCTTCGGAATGAACGTGACCCGTACTTGTCGCCATGCTGCTGGTGTATGGCCTAGTATCAGGCTTGATTGAAAAAGGTTTGTTAGAATAGGTGTTAAAAACGCCTTGCCCTTCTGCAGTAGTACAGGAAGAATTCCATCCCTACCCGGTAATTTGTAGGGTTCAAAAGTGTTAATCGCCCATTCAACCTTGCTTCTCGTAAAAAATTGTTTTTGGCCAAAGTACAAGCATCATTCCTGTTTCTATCTAACCCAGTCATTTTATTCGCTATGTCGTGAATGTCTGTCCTGGTTTCAAGATTTACAGTTCTCAATGCCGGTGCACTTTGGTCTCCGCATGTATTAATGATTGAATAGGGAAAATGTGTTCTCATCATTAATTCTAATGTTTTCTTAGTTGAGTTAGTAAAAGAACCGTCCTCTTTTTTCAATGTACCTAACCCATTAGAATGATCTTTTCTGCAATCTAGCGGTTACTGGAGTATTTTCAATGTTTTCACATGTGTGCCTCCAGTGAATCCTCTTTGATCTTCGTATTTCCCTATTATAGGCAGTGAGAGTTTGTTTATACTCCTCCCACTGTTGTGTCCACTTAGCCCGGTTAAATAATTTCCGAGTTTTCTTCCTAAATTTCTCCAAAGTTTTGTTCCACCAAGGTACATCTCTATTCGTAGAGCGTTCCTTTGCAGGAGTTGACAATCTGGAAGGAGCGTCAAACACAGCTCTGGTCCTCACAAGCTCCCGCCTCACGCCTCCACGAGTCACATGATACCAAATGCGGCGTAGCCTGGGCAATGTTGTCAATCTGACAATAGCGAAGTGAGGAGGTGCGACGCGAATACTGGCGCGGTGACCATAGCATGGCGGTAGAGAAAATGCTTCGTCAAACACGAGCGTCTATTCACCAAGGAGGTGCGGCTCAAACAGCGTTTGTTCTCCATGTTAGGGGCGGCTGATTATTTTACTCGTCCTTATGCCAGCAGGGACTCTAAACAGTGCTGTGCACGATGGTCCTCCGGCGAGACAGGGGGTTAGGGGCAGGCCCAACAAGCCGCCCTGGAAAACAAAAAGTTACCAACAACGAAGAAGAAAAAAGGGATCGGAACAATCGGCATCGACCTACGCGACGAAATAAGGACTACGATTGGAAACTCGGGACATGGAATTGCAAATCGCTCGGCTTCCCGGGTTGCGATAGGATAATATATGATGAACTACATCCCCGAAACTTCGAAGTCGTAGCACTGCAGGAACTTTACTGGACAGGACAGAAGGTATGGAAAAGCGGGCATCGAGCGGCTACTTTCTACCAGAGCTGTGGACCGGCTTTATAGTACTGAGAAAGATGCGCCAGCGTGTGATTGGTTGGCAACCGATCAACGCAAGGATGTGCAAGTTGAGGATTAAGGGCCGTTTCATCAATTGTGCACTGCCCACACGAAGGGAGACCCGATGACGAGAAGGAGGCCATTCTACGCGCAGCTGGAGCAGGTGTATGATGGCTGTCCGCGACGGGACGTGAAAATCGTTATCGGTGACATGAACGCGCAGGTAGGACGGGAAGCTATATAAAGACCGGTAATCGGGCCAAACAGCCTGCATGCCGCAACGAACGGCAATGGCCAACGATGCGTAAATTTTGCAGCTTCCCGCGGTATGGTAGTCCGAAGTACCTTCTTCCCCCGCAAAGATATCCACAAGGCCACCTGGAGATCACCAGACCAACGAATAGAAAACCAAATTGACCATATTCTAATCGACGGTAAATTCTTCTCTGATGTTATAAACGTTCGCAGCTACCGCAGTGCGAATATAGATTCGGACCATTTCCTAGTTGCAGTCTGCATGCGCTCAAAACTCTCGACGGTGCATAACACGCGTCGAAGTCGTACGCCGCGACCTAACATCGAGCAGCTACGAGTCACCGGAGTTGCCCAGGAACACGCGCGGCAGCTGGAAGCAGCGCTACCAACGGAAGAGCAACTTGGCGCAGCAACTCTTGAAGATGGTTGGAAAGGCATTAAGACCGCCACCGGTAGCCCTGCTCTAGCGGCACTAGGTATAATGAATCCGAACCGAAGAAACGATTGGTTCGACGGCGAATGCGAGCAATTAGTGCAAGAGAAGAATGCAGCACGTGCGAGAATGCTGCAACACCGTACGAGGGCGAATGTGGATCGATATAAACAAGCACGGAACAGGCAAAACTCGGTCTTCCGGAGGAAAAAGCGCCAACAGGAAGATCGAGATTGCGAGGCGATGGAAGAACTGTACCGTGCTAACGATAAACGGAGGTTCTACGAGAAGTTCGCGCAAAGGCTATGTGCCGCAGGCCGATATGTGTCGAGACTCAGGCGGTAATCTTCTCACGAACGAACGTGAGGTGATCGAGAGGTGGAAGCAGTATTATGACGAGCACCTTAACAGCGATGTAGCTGAACATGGAGGTGACGATATGGCAATATATCTTGGAGCACGTGCAGAAGACGACAGAATACCAGCCCCTGACCTCCAGGAGGTAGCAGAAGAGATCGGTCGGCTGAAGAACAGTAAAGCGGCTGGGGCTGATCAGCTACCCGGCGAGCTGCTGAAATACGGTGGTGACGCACTGGCTAGAGCGCTGCACTGGGTCATTGTCATGATTTGGGAGGATGAGCTACTACCGGAGGAGTGGACGGAAGGCATCGTGTGTCCGATCTACAAAAAGGGCGACAAGTTGGATTGTTGCAATTACCACGCAATCACATTGTTGAACGCCGCCTACAAGGTACTCTCCCAAATTTTATGTCGTCGACTATCACCATTTACAAGGGAGCTCGTGGGGCAATATCAAGCGGGATTCATGGGTGCCCGTGCCACCACGGACCAGATTTTCGCGCTTCGGCAAGTATTGCAGAAATGTCGCGAATACAACGTGCCCACGCATCATTTATTCATGGACTTCAAATCGGCGTACGACACGATTGATCGAGATCAGCTATGGCAGATTATGCACTACTACGGATTTCCGGATAAACTAACGCGATTGGTCAAGGCGACGATGGATCGAGTAATGTGTGTTGTTCGAGTATCAGGGGCAGTCTCGAGTCCCTTTGAATCTCGAACTGGGTTACGGCAAGGTGATGGGCTTTCATGTTTGCTATTCAACATCGCTTTGTAGGGTGTGATAAGAAGAGCGAAGATAGACACGAGTGGCACGATATTCACGAAGTCCGTCCAGCTTCTAGGTTTCGCTGACGACGTTGACATCATTACACGTACCTTTGAGAGGATGGCGGAAACGTACATCGGACTGAAAGCTGAAGCCAAACGGATTGGACTTGTCATTAATGTATCGAAAACAAAATACATGAAAGGAAGAGGTTCTACAGAAGTGAATGCTGACCTCCCTCCCCGGATTCATTTAGACTGTGATGAAATCGAGGTGGTAGAAGAGTTCGTGCATCTGGGCTCACTGGTTACCGCAGACAACGACACCAGCAGAGAAATACAAAGACGCATTATGGCAGGAAATCGTGCCTACTTTGGACTCCGTAGGACGCTGCGATCGAACAAAATTCGCCACCGCACGAAGTTAACAATCTACAAGACGCTGATTAGACCGGTAGTGCTTTACGGCCATAAGACATGGACTATGCTCGTGGAGGACCAACGCGCCCTTAGTGTTTTCGAACGGAAGGTGTTGCGCACCATCTACGGCGGAGTGCAGATGGAAAACGGAACGTGGAGGAGGCGAATGAACCATGAATTGCATCAGCTGCTTAGGGAACCACCCATCGCCCACACCGCAAAAATCGGTCGCCTGCGATGGGCTGGGCACGTCGTGAGGATGTCGGACGACAGCCCGGTTAAAAAAGTTCTCAATAACGATCCGACTGGAACGAGACGGCGGGGCGCGCAGCGAGCAAGATGGATCGATCAAGTGGAAGGCGACCTGCGGACCCTACGTAGACTACGTGGCTGGCGAATTGCGGCCATGGACCGAGTGGAATGGAGACGACTTCTTCGTACAGCAGAGGAAACTACGGCCTGGAGCTGATTAAGTAAGTAGGTAAGTAGGGTATTGTCGTTATCGTCGGGCCACTGTTATGGTCGGGCCATCACGATTTTACAGTTTTAGTAACTCATGATATCTATGATACAATCATTGTAAAACTTCTTACTGTGATAGCTAACTTTTCACAATATTGTGAGTTTCAATCGTGTATTCAAAACACCCGTACTGAATTCAGTGACTAAATCTTCCAAAAAAAAGTTTTCCACGCGCAATGAACTTTTCTTCAGGAAATGATTCATGAAATGCAATTATCGAGATAAATTTTGAAAATGTATGAAGTGTGCTGTGCTGCATACGTAGACTATAGAAAAATCCCCTCCAGTAAGGTGTTTGAGAAGGCTAAGGTGAAATACTAGAAAAGCGCTATTTGTACAGGTCGGGTCACTTGAGTAGTCATGGTTGGGCCACCATAATTTTAAGCGCAGAAGCGTAATAATCGCTAGAGAATGTCAGTCACATAAAATGTGATGAAATGAAGCAAAATTAATACGATAAATACTTAGATTTTTGTTGTTATTTCATTGTAGTTGTACAATTCGGAAAAGGCAATTGTAGCAATGCTAATTTTACAAGATCGCCAAAATTTCGCAAGAATGCAATTAAAAATAGGGTATTTGTGCAAATATGAGCCGTTGTTCACGGAATTCATTCTTTTCATGCCTCTATATAGAATTTCAATACGTATGTCTTAGATTATCTGCGGTGGCCCAAGCTGTACAACATGGCCCGACTATGACAACAGTTTTTGTCTTCACGTAAATGCCTATAACTTTTTTATTTTTCAAGCAATCAGTTCAAAACTTTCCGGAAATATACCTTGTTCTTAGACCTTTGCAACGATGTATTTAGATTTCCAAAATTCCTTTTGAAACGAAAGTTATGGGCGAATTCCAAAACATGGCCCAACCACGACGACACTCCCCTACAGATCCCAGTTTGTTTTCCTGGAGTCTATTATAATTTCCTTAAGTTGCTGATTAGCTTCGTAGTCAAATATGATTTGCTTGTGATCGGACAAGGATTCTTCATTCGATACGTGCCAATTTTTTATATTATCAGCCATCGTTGGACTGCATAGTGTTAAATCAAGTACTTCTTGCCTTATTGCGTTTACAAAAGTTGGCTTTTCCCCTTTATTGCATATATCTATATCATTTGATGATATAAAGTCTAAAAGGAGTTCACCTCTGTTATTGGTATCTGTGCTAGCCCAAACAGTGTGGTGGGCGTTTGCATCACATCCTATTACAAATGTTTTGTTTTGTTTCTTGCAGTAAGAAACCAAATTTACAACTTCTGATGGAGGTACTTCACCCACGTCTCCTGGAAAATATGCCGATGCTCCGCAAATTTCAGTCTTGCCGTGTGTCGTTGGAACCTCCATCATTATTGCTGTGAGATCTTTTGTAATCAATTCTGTGATTGGACTTTATGTTTTCACTTACCAAAACGGTTTGACATAGAAGCAGCTCTTGGCGAGAGCTCACCTTCGGCATACATAAATTTATACAACTTTGTAGGAATTCTTTGTATCCTACCTTTATAGGTCCACGGCTCCTGGATCAGTGCTACACCCAGGTTGCTTTCTGTGAATCTTCTACAAAGTACAGCAGTTGCTCCCTTTGCATGGTGAAGATTCACCAGGACAAATTTAATATTTTTACCTTTGTTATACTATATAACAAAGGTTTAGAAATTGGTCGAAAAACACGAAATTGATCCAAAGCCCGGAGGGCCGAGTCACATGTACCAATCGATAGGGTTCGACGAACTGAGCAATGTGTGTGTGTGTGGGTGTGTGTGTGTATGTGTGTATGTGTGTTCGCTCCGAATTTTCTATCGCCTGTTACTCGGAGATGGCTGAACCGATTCGATCGCTATTACTTTTGTTTGAAAGGTATTTATGCCTAATATATCACTATTAAATGGTTTCGTGGTCTGACTTTTCGTTTGAAAGTTATAAGTAAAAATGTGAAAACTACGTGACACGGTTTTCTCCGGAACCACGCAACCAATTTTAACGATATTAGTACCAAACGAAAGCTCTTACTATTACTAAATATTTTGCTAAGTTTTATTGAAAACGGACAAGCAGTTTAAAAGTTAGCCTTGAAAAACCTGTTTTGACTAGGTACAAATGAACGCCTGTTTCTCAGAGATGGCCAAACCGATTTACGCGCTATTAGTTTCATTTGGCAGGTAATATAGCCGGATAGATCACTATTGAATGGTTTTATCGAACCTTTGGGAGAGTTTCTTAAAATTGAAAGCTCTATCGTCTAGTAGAATTTGAATTTTGATTAATCCCCCTAAAAGCGAAATGAAAAAATTATTTTCCTTCAGTTTCAATACAACACACTGATGTGTTCTGCAAACTTTTAGAGCATATTATTACAAGAAATTTTGCTGAAAACAGTAACCTTCTATCTCTTCAGTGAATCTTATTTATTGTATATGAATTTGTAAAATCAGTTTTTCTATTCTAACTATTTTTGTAATTGTTGTATGACTTTTTCATGGATTACAAAGTTGTACAAATAATAAAAATACACAACTTTGCTGAATTTAGTATACCTCTATGTTTGCTTGTTTAGGAACTGTAGAACTTTAATTTTAAATAATAACCTGATTTTGACCCCGAATTACTCGATAACCAACAGACGGATAAATCTTAAACATTTTACATTTGCTGGTAGTTTTGCTGCATACAGACACCATTTTTCCATATGAAGAAACGAGAGAAAATTCCAGTTGGGGTCAATTGCGGTACACCTCACATGCTACTTGCTTCGTACAAAATACAACAGCGTGAGTAACCGAAGGTTAATATGAATGTCTAAATTGATGAAATTTATTCAAGAAAACTTTATTGTTGTGAATCA
Organism: Sabethes cyaneus; assembly: GCF_943734655.1. Classification (NCBI taxonomy): domain Eukaryota; kingdom Metazoa; phylum Arthropoda; class Insecta; order Diptera; family Culicidae; genus Sabethes; species Sabethes cyaneus. The sequence continues at coordinate 125,027,906 of NC_071353.1, read as the reverse complement.
AATAGAATGGCATTACAGGAAATTATGCATAGTTCAAAAACGTATAAACTAGACCTTTACTACGCAATGTATATGTTAAAGAATAATATTTCACCTTACAACTTACTTTTACTTGCACTTACCCGCATTAGTAAGAACTTACTCAGCAATTTCATGAGAAAAGGAACTATCAAAATTTATAAGTGCTTCTATTTGGTTCAAATTTTGTAAACTTATTCAATTTCCAAAAATTTCATGTAAACCAAACGTGTCGATTTCTATCTCAAATAGCAAGTAAGACCGTATAACAAAGGTTCCTTTCACCACTAGGTGGATTAAATCAGGTTTTTCTTTGTGGTACGACCGGGCTGTTTTGGGTTTAGATCCTGGGATTTGACTGATTATATCAGCATCGCCAGTTTCCTCTTGGGTCTTATCGATGTCAGGGTCACTCCTTAGCGCTGATCTCCCACTTGATTTGTTAATTATGTTTAAATTAGAATTTTTCTTAATTTTTTCCATCTTAATGGTTTTAATTTGCTGGGTGAAAGAATTCAACTGTTCTTTACCAGCTTAGAACATAGGGAGCAATTTACTGCACGGAGCGCCCTCTGGTACCATGCAGGCTCCGTTTGACCTTGGGAGACTTAATTAGACCCCCCCCCAAGTATTCATCCTTAGGCACGGGTCGCGTTACACCGAGGATTGGGGTTCTCTTCTGCAATTTACTCAAAATGCAGCATCGCTGCAATGTTGCTTGCTACATTGAGAGCAAAAGTTTTTTATAAGATCTGCCGCGGAAGAGACTCGGTGTGCAGATCTAGATGGATCCATCATATGTTTGCCATGGTCCAGCGCTGCACACCGACAAATCTCAACACTCCTCCTTTATCTTGGCTTGTGACAGACAGTTCGGGTCCCGATCCAATTTCCCCATCACTTGTTCATTCTTTTTGTGAAGCCACGCGTGTTAGTTCATCGGCAAAGGTCCCTCACTGGCGGAGTTACGATGGATGTAAATATGCACATAACTTTACGTACGATGACGGTGAATCAGAACTCTATCACGATATGTTAACCGACTTGATCTTTGCAACATTGCTAGAGATGACAATATCTTCCAACAAGATGGTGCAACATGCCACACCATGGCCGCTAAAATGGATTTATTGGATAGTTCGGTGAAACGACAATTTCTCAAAATTAACGTTGAAGATTATGCGATCGGACACTGTCAAACTATCTGAAATACATCAGTAGCAAAGTACTGTCAATAAACCAGCTTCAATTGAAGACCTCAAGCATAACATTTGGGCCGCTATAGCGGCCACATCAGCCAAAATACCGCATAGTGTCATCGAAAGTAGGACCGTTAGAATGCATCAGCGCTCGTGGCCAAACTACGGTCACTTGAGCGCCATTTTATTTAAATCTTAAATGGCATTAAGTTAGCATCCCAAAATAAAGTTAACGAGCTTGAAAATCAGTCAGATTTCCTATGGATTTTTTCTAATGCGCAATGTATCGTGCTTATTGGTTAAAACCATTTAGAATAAATTTATGCTTCTATGTCAAACCGTTCTATCAAAGATCCAGAACTGATATCTCAACCTGATAAATACGAAATATTGCTTAAAATACGATTCCTCCAGATATAGATAGCATCAAATTTCAATTAAATCTATTTATAGACAAAATCGATCAAAAATTTACCATTCTTGTGCCAAATAGACTCTTGGCAGACGCAACACGCAAATCGGTTTATTTCTATAGTATCCGTTACTTGGGACTGTAAGGCGAACCATCGTCAATGCTTCCTCCGGCAAGTTTATATTTCAGCGGAATTTCGGAAATAACACTTAAACACGCTTTCCGCGAACAACACAAAACACGTTTAGTTTAGCGCAAAGCTGATCCCCGCCGGCGAAAGGGGCTGCATATTTTACTGGACACCAAATTAATACAAAACCGTAGTGAAGCGAATTGACGAGTTAGTAAAGAAGCTTCCCGTACCGTGCTTATGCAATAATTTGGCATATTATTATGCATTAAGTTTTCCGCGATAGCCGGGTGGAAGGCACGCCGAAAGATGACGACGACGACGACGACGGCGATGACGGGTCGTCGGTTGATTTCAATAAGTTCTATTTAATATAAAATATTATAAACCGGCATGCGATGCGTCGTCAACGACGTCGTCGTCGTCGTCGTCGTCCTCGACGTTCAGTTCAAACCTAAGCTGACGGCGGCAACGAACACCGCGAAGCGTGTTCCTTGCCATTCTTATATTTTTTTTGTCCGGTCTATCCCCCGTCATCGATAGCATCGCTTTCTGACGACGACGGTACGGACGTTGGACGGTGGAAAGTTGTTTGCATAGTCATCGCTACCCGTCATCAATTTTCCACTCCCACTTCCTGCTGCCAGTTGAGCGCGCGAGGGAAGAGCAAAAAAAAAATCATATTTCGATGGGAACTTGTGCAAAGTGGCATGAAATGCATCTGTTCCGTTGAACTGCACGATTTGTGCCAAAGCGAAACAGACGTCCGACGAAAAAAGCAATTGTTTCTTGGGGATTTAGGAAAACATATTATGTTTGACTACTTTTTGGGAATCAGAGTAATCAGAGAAACTGTACCTTACAATGTGTTTGAATGAATCTTTTAAAAATGTTGTTGACCAGCATAATTCATCTCTAGTTGTAAATCGGTCGACGACAGAGCTGTGTACACATCACTCATCGCCGTGGATGTTCCGGAGGAAAACAGAATGTGCAAAACAGAAATCAGGAATTCAGCTGTCAATTTCGCAGCACAAAGTTGATGCTTACCAGTAGCACCAGTAGTGTGGACGGTGTAAGCTAATTACATTCAAACAAAAAGCCATTATTCGGAACAACGGAATTGCCACCCAGTACAACAGGAGCGCATGGTTGGGGGCGAGGACCTAATTGATTTCGAATCAATTTATTAGGGTCTTGTTAAATGAGAGCACAGCAGCGATTGGTGAGTGATTTATGATGCCTGGGTTAGATCGGTTACATCGCCGGTATGCAAAGGCACATTCATCACATGCACATGCTTGTGTGACTGTTCAAAGACAGGAGGCACGAGTTCTTCGTTAAAAGTTTTTGCATCAATTGTTATGAATGTGAACTTCTAAGCTTGCTCGATTGTTCCTAGCTATATTCGAATTGATATTCATTATCACTAATTGGAGGATTATAGTTTTCAACAGTTACAATGCCTTCGGACTCGAATGATGTGGGGCACTAAAACACTCATACTAAAGCTTCTGCTAGTTTCAGATTCTCTTCTAGTTTAGCATTAAGCCTCTATAGAAATACTATTTCCTCTGGATTAGTTAGTAACAACGGCACTCTAGTAGTGAATTACCATATTTTCAGTCATATTTCAGTTTTACAAAAATTTTACAATGTGGTATTTCTTCAACACACACACATCTAGCTATAACTCTAAGCAAAACTAAACAGACAATTCGGACCGTAATTAGGAAAATGTAATTGCAGTTCGGGTCTGTGCCACTGCACTCACAAAACCATATCTTTTTCGTTTGGCGATATGTTTCGAGAAGTTCACCGACCACCGAGCAATGTCTTTGTTTTTGTCGCAATGTTGTAATCTTCTACATTACCTAGAATAATCATCATAAGCCATAAGCGTAGCTATACAAGAAGCGTCATCGCAGCGTAGAGGTACAATAGAGCACAAAAGAAGCCGACACCAAAAACAAAAGTCCAATACCCACTACGAACAGCTAACGTGCACGTGAAACTATGCCTCTCGGCTCGGGTGATTTCAACAGAAGTAAATGGGATCCCTATCGGGGCGAAGTGTGTGGTGTTATGTATAAACAGCTAAATTCGACGAAACATACCTAGAACAAAGCAATTGCACAGTACCGAACGAAGGCATTAGGATGGTACGAGCAGCCATTCGTGCATAGTGATCGAGGTGTTTCTTTCCATTGACCGTGCACTCTCTTGTAAGTCGTTCGGTAGAGTGGTTCAAAACCGTTTTAGGCCTTTATAAAAGTGTTTAAAAAAATTAGTCGTTTTCAAATCAACTCAAGTCAATCTCACTTTTAAGAATCCATCAAATATTGCAGCTCAGCTTAAAATAATCTTGATGAATATAATCTCAATACCCAGCAGGGATGCTTTTTGGAAATTCACTGAACCTAAATCTTTAGTAACACACATGTTATAAAACAGTTGAGCTGACTGTTATATGACTAATTTAATTAATATGACGAAAAGCATTATAAGTATGCTACCTGGGATATTCATTGTGGAATGGTTGAAAAATGAATGAATTGGTACCAGTTTTTATTAAGCTAGAAAGTGTCCTTCAAAAATAAAAACTTGTTTGTAGAAACGAATCTTGGTAGGACTTGTTATGGATATAACCACCCGCCAAAAATGAGAATAATAAATCATATCGTTCCTTTAAAGGATCTGTTCTGTGAAAAAAATATTTGTCACAGTCAGGGACTGAAACGGTTGACTTTTTCTTTATACGTTTACCAGCATGCAATGTCGTGTCAGACTCTAAACCAGTACCATCGCTTCGCACTTTCTGTATATCGGCAGTACCTAGGGTAACCAACCTATTTTGGACCCTATCAGCAGCTGTACATAATTTGGACACTTCCATTTGATTTTGCTGTAACTGTCCAAATTCTATACCGCTGCTGATGGGGTCCAAATACGTTGGTTACCCTATCTATTGTAAGCGTCGAAACTAGCCCGTATACGTAGGGTAACTGGTGGTAAAATGCCCAGTCGGGGCAAAATGCGCCGCTGTCATATTTCACGAATTACTCACTTTTAAACTGTAATTAAGGTGCCAATCGCTTCGATTTTACATTACAAACTTGTGTTGAGCATATAAGCTTTCTAAATTACATAAATCCTATGAAAAAACAAAAAAATTATTTGCCGTCTTATTTCTTACAATTTTCGCAACTTTTTTCGTAAGACATTACACCACCAATAAACAATATTACGTATCTGTAAATGGCTCTTGTTTTGAACAATGGTCTCGCTATCCAGCAGCCAATGTAAAATTGCTTAATTGAATTATTATTTATGTGATTTAAACGATTTTTTTAAACAAGTTCTAGCGGGGCAAAATGCGCCGTGAGAAGTATGAATTTACTTGCAGTGCAACCAAACGTTAATCGATCTAGTAGCCCATACACTTTTAGGTAAACGTCAAAACGTTGGTAAAAGCAAAAGGCAAAGTGTTGATTTAATTCTGATTTGCTGAATTCTGATTCTGAAGCTACATAAAAAACCCACCGTCGGTCTTGGCCGGAGCCTGCCACTTGCGGCGGTAGTGAAAACCAGTGAAAAACAGTGAAAGACGCGTTGCCGCAAGGTACCAAGAAAAACCCTTGTGTGATATCTTAGCATCGACCGCTCCAGCGAAGATGGACCTGGCGATTGCAAAACCGCGATCCGGAATAACAGATTTAACAAGTAGGTAGGTCCTCACGCTGTTCTGAGTCGTGCCGGGTTTGCATTAAAATAAAACAGACAGCGCATTTTGCCAATTTGTTGTGGTGCATTTTGACCCTTTGTTGTGGTTCGTTTTGTACACACCTATGCGCATTTTACCCCTAACGAATCTGAAAACAAATTTTCAAATGCGTTATATAATTTCACGATTCAAACGTGTTTTAATGATTTTTATGCTTCAGGACGAGCATGTTAGGTAGAAAACTGTTCTACTTTAGGGTTTATAGTCTAGTTTCTGAAAATGCATTCCGCATTGATGAATAATATGATATTCTTCTTAACGTGGGCATTATACCCCCAGTCCCCCTACATGATAGTGAGCAAACATTCTTTTGTGTGCGATGATCAGTCACACAAAATGTCATATAGAAATGACACGCGTTCGTCGCTTTTTGCTTACAGTTTCAGCTGGAATAGCATCGACAACCGATGCTTACGTACGTAACAGCAAAACCAAATATTAAAACCGTGTCTTACAAGTGTAGACGAGTTCTCTGTCGTATCAAAGGGTATACGAAACGAAGAACAAAAGATGTTTTCGTCCCCAGTCGCAGGGAAAAATAGTGAATGTCTTGAAATTTGCGTCACCAACCAGTATATTAAAACACTGGTCACAGTGCTGTTCGTGCTGTGGTTGTAGCAGCTGTCGATTATGGACGGCATGCTAACCTAGATAAATGTGAAATGGGACAACATTTTTACCAATTCGTCAAATAATTTCTTTTAATTCTACCAACAATATGCAAAAAGGCTTTGGATTTATCAAACTGGCGAAATATGGCTCCTGGCAAAATATGGATCCTCTACCCTACCTGGAAGGAGTGTCAAATATGGCTCTACACAGAAAACATAAAATCGTAATAGGAAGTTCTCATTAAGTCGTGTGAATTGCATAATGATTAGAGTATGTCAAAGCGAAGTGTACCATAAGTTGTTTTGCAGTCGTGCGAGTCGTCATATACAACTGATGGCTGTGAATTATAAACCAGTATAGATGATTGTAACATTTAATTACACTCAAGTCGTTGTTTACGCGAAGGATACGTTCCGCGTCAATCAAAATCGCGTAAATTCCGAAATTCGCTTAAAAAACCGCGTGAATTCCAAAATTCGTGTAAAAAAACCGCGTAAATTCCAAAATTCGCGTAAAATAAACCAAAATTTCGCGTAAAAAAATACTTTGTGGATTTCAACACTACGCGAAAAAGTAGACGTCTTGAGCACATCCACGTAAATTCCAAAAATCGCGTAAAAAAATCCCGTGAATTCCGAAATTCGCGTGAAAAAACCACATAAATTCCGAAATCCGCGTGAAAAAACGCGTAAATTCCGAAATTCGCGTAAAAAAAATACGTAAATTCCGAAATCCGCGTGAAAAAACGCGTAAATTCCGAAATTCGCGTAAAAAAACCGCGTAAACAGCGACTTCAGTATATATATTAACTAATAGATTTAAAATTTTTTGGTTGGCTTTCAGTCACGGGCTACGTGCGAAAATATTTATTTTCCGTTTACAGTCCACGTTTCGAGGGATATCCCCTCATCTTCAGGACAGAACGTTTACAAACTAACTAATAGAGTCCGAATCTTACGATCCGGAAAATATAAATGTCTGTTCAGAAAACAAAAAACTGCGGTTATATTCCATTGGCCAGTGTTTGCGAAGATGTTTAATCTTTGTATTAGATCTTTGAGTTCTTATATTGCATAATATAGCTCTAAGATATTGTACATAAAAGAGTCATTGCCGGAAACTGCAACAAATTTTTTAAGGTCGTATTGGATTTTACTTTTTCTTGCTTTCGTGCCACCGTAAGAGCACCACAATAATAAAGTTGGTGGACAAGACACAAACACGTATCACTCTTACAACATTTAAGGATAAAAATAATATTAATAAAAATTATTTTTACCTACGAGTCGACCGGTTTCAGGCATTCTAAGCCTATCATCAGGACGATGCCGATGTCCAACTGATTACGTACTGTTAATCTGGTTGTATCCACGTCGAAGAGCGGGAGAAATTGTTAACTTGATCTCACTTTTTTGCCAATCCAAAGAGAGGGGAAATTATTGGTGGATCATCTCCATTCATAAGAGGTTTCTCTGCATTGGCGATATACATTGATTCCCATGCATTTAGCAGTGAAACCTTCTTAATGGTTTTGATTAATTTCGCACTCTCCCAATCTATTGTATGCCGTAATTCTTCACTGTGCGCTGCTACACTAGAGTCACATGATCGGCTGTGCTCCTCGGCCTTCCTATGTTCCCTCAGTGTAATTTTGAATTTGCGACGTGTTTGTCCAATGTAGATAGTGGGGCAATCTTGGCATGGAATTTGATATATTCCAGATTGTTCCTCAAGCGGGATTTTGTCTTTGAGGTTGCACAACATTTCCCGTAGAGTGTAGCTGCTTTTGAAGGCTATCGCAAATCCCTGTTGGTGAAGGATGTTTTTGATCGAATTTGTAATAATTGGATAAAACGGTAGGCTTATCCTAACTTTCTCATCGCTGTCTGGTTGAAGAGTTGTTGCATTCTGTCGGTGTCTTTTCCGTTCATGTTTCCGCAGGATTTTGTTCACAAAGTTGCTGTCATATCCATTCTGTTCGGCGATTTTGTGTATTTTCTCCCTTTCCGCATTAAACTCTTCTTTTTCCAACGGTATATTGAAAAGGCGGTGGGCCATCGAGTGGAATGCTGCTTGCTTTTGGGCTCCAAAATGGTTGGAGTCGGATGTTATGAAACGGTCTGTTGAAGTTGGTTTACGGTAGATGCCAAATTTCAAAGTTTTGTCTTCTTTTATTGAGATGCGAAGATCTAAAAACGGGAGTGTACCGTCTTCTTCTTTTTCAACCGTAAATCTGATCGAGTCGTGTTTCGAGTTCAGTAGGTTGAGCGTTTGTGGCAAATAGCGTTCCTTCACCAAAGCAAACACATCGTCGACGTACCGCTTCCAAACCCGGGGGAACATTTTGTCTTTTTGTAGCTCGGTCTCAAAATCGCTCATAAATACTTCAGCTAATAGCGTTGAAAGCTTACTTCCCATGCTAAGGCCAAAGTTTTGTTTGTAATACTTCCCGCGAAACATGAACAAGTTCTGCTTCATACACACCTGTGCCACAGAAAGATATGCCTCAATGTGGTTCGAGGGGACTTGTTTTCGTTCTAAATGTGCACGTAAGCTTTTTAAGGCGTCTTCAACGGGTACACTGGGGAACAGAGAAGCAACATCGAACGATACCATGATCTCACTGCGTCGTATCTCGAGGTCTTTAATCTGATCTACAAGTTCTATCGAGTTTTTTACACTCTTGCCGTGAGTCACAGGATATTGTTTGATCTCATCTACCAGCCAAGCCGCCATTTTCTCGGTTGGTGTACAGATGTTTGACGAAATTGGACGCATAGACAGTGAATTCTTATGGATTTTGGGTAGGCAGTATAGTGAGGCGACCTTCGGGTTCGGTACGTAAAGACGTCGCTCAAGCTTGGATTTTATATAACTGAATAAATACACTTGGCAGTTTGCAAGATTTATGTAGTCTGATTAGAGTAAAATGTTGCTTAGAAAATTCTTGATCGTTTGCTATCATGAACTCATTTTTTAAAATGTTGCGACTTGGTTTGGTTTGATTTAACACCGACCATATGATATCGCGACAAACAATCGAGTTGAGCAGGCCAGTCGAGCAGCGAATCAAGCAATCGAGTCAAGTAGTTGGGTTGAGCAGTCGAGTCGAGCAGTCTAGTCGAGCAGTTCAATCGAGCAGTCCAGTCGAGCAGTTGAATCGAATAGTCTAGTCGAGCATTTGAGCCGAGCAGTTGAATCGAATGGTTAGTCAAGCAGTCGGGTCAAGCGGTTAAGTCGAACAGTTGAGTCGAGCAGTCGGGTCAAGCGGTTCAATCGAGCAGTTAAATCGAACAGTTGAGTTGAGAAGTTCAGTCGAGTAGCCCAGTCGAGAAGTTGAATCGAGTAGTTAAGTCGAGCTGTCGAATCAAACAGTTAAGCCAAGCAGTTGGGTCGAGCAGTCGGGTTGAGTGGCTAAGTCGAGTAGTTAAGTCGAGTAGTCTAGTCGAGCTGTTGAATCAAGCTGTCTATTGAGTCGAGCAATCAAATCGAGTAGACTAGTCGAGCAGTTGAATCGAGCAAACGGGTTGAGCAGTTGAGTTGAGCAGCCGATTCGAATAGTCCAATCAAAGTAGTTGAATCAAGCAGTTCATTCGAGCAGTCGAGCCAAGCAGTTGAATCGAGTAGTTCAGCCGAGCAGTGGAATCAAGAAGTTGAATCGAGCAGTTGAGTCGAGCGTCGAATCGAAAAGTTAAGTCGAGCAATCTAGTCGAGCAGATGAATCATGCTGTCCAGTCAAGCAGTTCAGTTGAGCAGTCGAATCAAACAGTCGAGAAGTGCAATCGTGCAGTTAAGTCGGGTAGTCAAGTCGAGTAGTAAGTCAAGCAAATGTGTCCAGCAATCTAATCGAGTAGTTAAATCGAGGAGTCCACTCAAGCAGTTAAATCGAGCTGTTCAGTTAAGCAGTTAAGTCGATCTGTCCAATCAAGTAGTTGAGTCGAGCAGTCGAATCGAATAGTTCAGTCGAGCAGTTCAGTTGAGCAGTCCAGTCGAGCAATCAAATCGAGCAGTCTAATCGACCAGTCCAGTCGAGCAGCCTAGTCAACCAGTTGAGCAATCGAGCAGTCCAGCAATCGAGCAGTCCAGCAATCGACCAGTGAGGTGACGAGAATACAACCCATTGCTACGAAAGCATGACGTCCTGTCAGGGACCTGTTTTTAGTTACCGATAAGCCTCTTATGACGTCCTGTCAGAGACCTGGTTTTCGGTACAGACATAAGCCTCCTCTATAAATAGATTGTATATTAAGGAGTGTTAAGTAGCGCGTTCCAAAAATTGTTGTATAGAATGCAATATAGAATTATCAAAATTTATGCACGCATATTGCCTCCACTTTGGTACTTACAAGTTCTTATGTGGTGTGAAGTATATCTTTTTCGTGCGGATATGTTTTCGTATCTCTCACTTGCAACTGAAATATACAAACCAAATTGTTTACTGGGTAGCTCTCTCAAGCCCTTATCTAGCGTCTCCTCGCAGATCTCAGTCAAACGATGACAATCGATGGCGATACCTGGAAATGCTTCACGTCCATACATGAGCAGCTAAGCTAGGAGGTGCGCACGTGAGCACAGTTTCCCATAGAAAGGGACGGCTTGAACAGCGTCTGTCTCGGAGCGAACGGCTCAAAATGAAACGCTATATCCTGCAAGCTAAACCTAAGATGACAGATGTATCACCGGGATATAGGTATCGTGACCCCGGTAACTTTCATATAGGGTACGGGAAGATATTTCCAGCCCATTAAGCGGTAGCCTGAACAATATCCAGGAATTACGTTGAAACTATATTTATTCGAGACAAGATTTTTAGTTGATTGAATAATATTTACTGAATATCGGCGCGTATTTTAATCTTAATAAAACGCTACTGAGTTTGAGTTATAGTCGCGAGAAATGATGAAGTCGTTGCGGCTAAATTAAGCCTATTTTGTATAGTGGTGTCTGTGTTTCTTAAATCCGACCGGCCGTAATAGCCAGCAAAGGGATTAAGGCTTTTCAAAAACAGATCAAAAGAGAGACCGATGGATAACGTGTCGAAGATAACTAGTTTGCAGTGACAACAGCTTGCTGCTGGCGCTAGTGTATCATTGAATCGTGCATATACATTAGCACCAGAAGCAAGTGGTTGTCACTCAAATACTAGCTATGTCAACATGATAGAATAGTTTCAGAAGTAACTGCCTCACACATTGGTAGTAGTGTAAATAGTGCTAAAATTAAAAACAAAATGCAGCAAGTGCTAGTGAATGAAAATTGATTTATAGGAAGTTGAACCATAGGAAGTTTATTAATTTTACTTATCAAAATCGCTTTACTCAAAATTAATTTTACTTTTAAAACTCTTCGAAATTTTCCGTAAATCTTGTAGAGAAAAAAAGAGAAACCTAGAATGAGCCCGAATTGGATTTTATCTACAAAAAATAGGGTCGTGCAAGGCGAAGAAACAAAAATTCCAATAGGGCATCGACGCGAGTGAACCCATTTAAACGCTAAAGGAAATGCCCGGCATGCCAGTGCCAGTCGTATGGTTTCAGTTTTGGAAGGAAACTTAAGAAGCAACAATGCCAGAACCAGAATGATCAATGTGTTGGTTATGTAAAGTTAGATAGTATTCTTCTAACTATCTAGCGTTGATTTTTTTGAAAACATGAAAAAATGATGTAAGTCTGCTGCCCATGCATAATGAAGACGATGATGATAGAATTATTAAAATTTAAAGCAAAGCTTCAACGCACCTCGCATTTCGGATTCAAAGGAGCCTATTTTATTGCCTCAAATCCTAATAAAGTTCGTTCAGCACAATCAGTGCGCATTCCTTCGTGCGACCGGCTGCCAAAGTATGCCTTTCCATTACGACCCATTTAGCATTAAACCGCAAAAATGAGCCATTTCCAAGCAGTTACCCATTAATTCATCATGTCCGCTCCGAATCACTGGACGGAGCAGTTATTACTTTGCTCTTGCTTCGTCCGAACGTCTGTATCTGTACCTGTACGTAGTGTCATAAACATGAGCAGCATCTATCTCGGTGTACTGATTGTACTATACCACCTGAATTATACATGTAGGACTCCGCCCCGCCTACACCTAATTCATTACGGCCGTAGCCCCGGTCGGAAGTTCTCTAACCCACATCAACCGGGGCCGGCCGCATACGGAAAAGAAGCCTTGCGGTCGTTCTCACAATCCACATCCTTCTTATCATACGCCACATTGCCTGGCGAGGCATGAACGTTAGGCCATCTTCAGCGAATCTGCAAGGGCTTGTGGTTGTACATTCACATCCTACTCGGTGTGCCCACAAGCTGGCTCACTGCTGGCGGGATGCGGTGGAAACGACAATTAACAAGGACTCTCGTGTCTAACCTAAGGCCCTTATATGTACTCACGTAGGTACTCATACTCCATTCACACTGACACTACACTGTATGTGTGCACAGCAGTCCGACCGGACAAACCCGAGTGGATCAAAGTGATTAGGATGCAAATAGAGGGGAAATTATTGCTTTCGGAGTTGTGTATCTCCCTGGACAGTTAGTTACCCTTCATCTTGTGTCCGCTCAGTCGAGGCCAAGGTGGGAATTATTGGATTTTCTTTTGGTATCCAATTTTGCGGGCGTTGAGCTTGCCTCGTGTGCAAACAGCAAACAACATTCGGAGCCTTGGTCCGGCGGTCGGTCGTAAAGTTTTTGGCGAATTGTAACCTTGGCCTTCCTTCGGTGGCAGCTCAGCAGCAACAATGCTGGAAAAGGACGACCGAAGGTCGAGATATACGTCATCATGGGAACCAGTTTGCACCCCCGATGTAAGCGGATTATTCGCCAAATGCAAATATATGGACTCGTGTTCGCCGGAAGGATGGTAAATATGTACACAGTTCAAAATTAGACCGGAATTGGATCAATTTCAAGTGGCATTAGTTTTTGCTGCCTGAATATTTTTTCTTTACGCATATCGATTATGGGCATGTTAACTTATTTTAATAAAAGCTAATGGAAATCACGCGTACCGTGCCTAAGGGTTCAATCTTCAATATTATAATTTCACATCCGTTATAATCGAAACGAAATTTGGTTATTTTCCAGTGTATTGCTCTGGGCACAAAGTTGTAATTGAAATTTATATCGCTTGAAAGGAAAGGAACGTGCAAACTTCGGTTCGGGCGAAAGTTGTTCAGTTCGTTGGAAAGTGGAAAAACACACTGCGAGCAAACTGAGCGCAAGGTTGATCGACGATAAAGTTGGCCAATCCCGAAGAAAAGGTTCCGAACGATGATTCCACCTGTAACCGTACGGCACAGGTTGCTTTCATGCTAATACTTGTCGGTACGCCGTAAAACGATTATTGATTTTAGAATCTAATTATAAGGTGTGGGTATGGAGTTTATTTATAGCAGCGCTATTAAGAAGGTAGGAAACGTGATTGACGTTGTCATTCATACTGAACCTAGATACGTTGCTTTGCTTTTTTTAGCGGACAATACCTAGCACTAATGAGAAAATAACTTCGCCCTTTCCCGCTACGTTCTTCTATTTTCCAGCTTTTCAATGCGCATAAAAAAGTTGTTTAATGTCCTCGAAAAAGTGAATCGAATGAGTTCATGTGCATCCATTATAAACTTAAATTACTCAAATGTCCGAATTTTAACCGGTGCCGTTCTGTGATAATAAAAAAAAACTTATCAAAATAATTTATCTCAACTGTAGTTGACTTAGCGTAGCGTATCAAAATCAAACACAGTGCTTTCGTAAAACAAACAAGAGTTAAAAATTAGTGTACAACAAAATTGATTTTCTTTTTCTCATTTTCTCAGCGGAATTACTTAGAAAATGTCGACAGGATTTTGGCTGCAAGCGTCCGGTTGTGGAAAAGTTTAAACATTACTATGTTTGAAATTTTATCGCAGGTTCGGATTCTCTGGAAAACCATTGTTTTAATAAATATATTATACGGGCCATTTTTTCGATTTTTGAGATTTTGTAGAAAGCGGACACTGTTATTACGTCAAACTGGCAAAAACTGGAGTTCTGCAAAGACCACAAATTATATATAAGTTTTAAATGATCGGCAGTTCATATGCCTACTATCTCACTCAATCGAAAACACTTCTAAAGACCAAAAAAAGTGAAAAAATTATTCCATATTTAGTTCAAAAACGTAAAAACCGTTTATAAAGGCTAAGCGAAACGATAAATTAAAATCTAGCTTAAAGTTAAACTCTTTTAATAAGAATTACTTCTAAAGGCCAAAAAGCCAAAAAAAAAAAAATTACCAAAAAAGGCCAGAAAAGGCCTAATACCAAATTAGGCTTAAAATCGCCAAAAATATGCTTCTGGAAACAGCTTAACCTTCCGTTACTCTCACCAATTTCGATTACTCGCCATCGCCATGCTAAAACAGAACACAATACTACGCCATCTGATGACAAACTGATGAAACCTTGTTTTCTGGCCACACTGGTGCGGTCCTCGCGCAACGGACTTAAGTTGACCGCGATGGTTGACGGGATAAAAACAAACAAAGTAGTGTCATAGCCATTAAAGTACATATAGAAAATTGAAAGTCATCCAAAGAAGTTGGAGTTGAAACTGTTGATAGTAGAAAAAGGGTTTTTTGGAAGAAATAAAAGTCTGAAAAGTTTTCTTTTGTAAGTTTGAAGAAGGATAGCTGTTTCGTAGTGTCAAGAAAGTGTTTTGCAGAAAGGAAAATAGTTTCGAGTGCAAGCGCAGATCGAGTGAAGGTACGGAAAGCTATAGAAACGGAAAGGCAGAAACACATATACTGAAAATAGAGAAACAGTAAGTAGTTTAAAATGAATTAATAATAACATTGAAAACTGAAGCCGGGAAAATACTCATTAGGGTGGTTCAAGTTGAACGACTCACAGACAGGAGAAGTTCGCATAAATAAAAACAGATAGAAAACAATAATGTGAGTACAAAGCAAGAGAAAGTTACAGATAAAAATACTTCTAGTCAAAATATATTCTAGTTTTGATCGACGCTAAATGGCTCGAATTGCAAAGATCGTTCTTTATTCTGCGGCGTATCAACACCTTGTTCACCGATCGGAAGATCTTGATTGACTGACCAATTTTGCTGAAAACATATCTTTATTTATTGCCAGAATCCAGGATGAAGTTATCGTTCCTCATGTGAATGTCCAAATTTAACAGCACAAGTTACCGTGAGCTAAAATCAAAATTTTAGAAATACCAGAAAAGGGAAAAAGTAATCCCTAATTGACCCTAAAACCACCCAGTTAGCATCGTGGTACGATGTTGGCCTAATAAGCCAGTCGTCGTATGTTCGCATCTCGGCCGGGCAGTGCTGAAAGAGTCAATAGGATCGTTGCACTACTCAAGTAATTGTCCTGCACTCTAATAAGCGGCTGCGAAGTATGTCGATAAAGAAGGGTCAAGTCTTTAAGACTTTTATACCCAAGGCTTTGCTTTTTGAATTTTCCCTAAAATTGCCGAAAAGTGCTTCTAAAGACTAGAAAAGAATAAACCCAAACTCAATAGCCAAGAAATGCTTCCAGAAGGTAAAATATGTGATGAAATGATCTCAGATTCAGCTTAAAAGCACCGAAAAACGCTTGTAAGAGCCAGAAATGGCAAAAAGAAATTTTCTTTTCTCCTTTTCTGGCTTTTAGAAACGGTTTTTGGCGATTGTCGAAAGACGATTGTAAAAAGACGCTTCCCAAGAGAATGCGGAAAATACGATCTCAAAAATAATTTCAGCTTGCAGAAAAGGTCAACAAATGATTTCAAATGATTGCTGAGATATGCTTGACTAATGGACAGATATGGCGAATATAATAATCCCAAATTTGGCCTAAAATAGCTAAAAATACTTCTAAAGGACCGAAAAAACGCAAAAATATCCCAAATTAAACTTCAAATCGAAGGAAAATGAAAGCCTTTCTGGTACATTCCGCTTTTGGAACTTGAATTTCTATCGACCAATCACCAAAAGGTAAGAAAAGGGGACAAAATAGAACCCAAATTAAGTATAAAATGGTCGAGAAACATTTCCAAAAATCGAAGCGTGAAAAGAAAACAGCAAAGCAAAGCCTAGGTGTTACATTCCGTTATCGAAACTTGACCTTCTGTTTTTGTACGACATACTTCGCAGCCTGCTGTTAGAATACAGGACAATTGCAGCAGGGCCAGTTGCTACGATCCTATTGATTCCAACAGCCTCTCCCAGCCGAGATTCGAACATATGATGACTGGCTTATTAGGCTAGCATCATACCTCGAGGCCAACTTGAAGGCTAAGAAAATATTCGTTAAAAAATCCTTACATGCCAGAAAATAATCCTAATTTAGTTTTAAACACTATTGACAGTTAGAAACAGAAAAAAATAAACCCAAATTAAACTTTGAATTGCTGAAAAATGCTGTTAAGTTTAGAAAAAGTAAAAAAAAGTGGAATGGTTTGTGTCTCAGGACACAAAGGTAGGTTTGGCGTAGGACTACGAATGGATACACCTATAGGTACGGTCCCTCCACTTAATATTAGTACTACGGACCTTTCTATAGATTTTGTAGAAAGATATTAAATTTGAACATTATTAGGCCAAAGTGTATGCTACAATTCGTTACTTCTACAGCAATCTATGAATTCCACTTTGTATATATTTTAAATGGTGGAACACAATACGCGTTACGTCAAATCTGCGTTCGAGGCACAAGATGGTCTAAATTGTAGTTTACCAATTATTACATACTTTTGATAGATTTAATGCAAGCTTTGTTTTGATATATTGTCGATCAAGTTTTAAATCAAGCTGTACCCTGCTGTAGTTTCAGTGACTAGTCTTGAAAAAGCGATAGATCGGCGTAGCTACCAGTGCTTTACACAGTCAATTCAGTAAATTATATTTAAATGTACCAAACTAATGTTGTGATCCTGTGACCTGTGACACCCTCGATGTTTTAAAGGAGACCTTTGAAGGAAACGTAGAAGCCGAGTCCGCATCTGTCAAAATTTTTTTAATTCTTTGAGCTAGTTGTAATATTGATGGCAAACAATGAAAGTAGTATATCGAAAAATAACAGAAGTATTTAACTATATTACAGTGATTAAGTATATAATACAAACCTAGATCATACTTTGCATAGTATGAACCAAGATCAATCTATATAAATAAAATATGGTGTCGAGTAATTATTGGTTGTAACTTTTTGGGAAATGGCGTATGTAGTCAAACCAAAATCGTAACAAATTTTCAGTTACTCTCCGACGTTTCGCTTTTTATTTTTAAAGCTTTTTCAAGGAATCGCTATAAACATTTTTATGTTAGATATTTAACAATTTGTAGTATTTATCATTTACTCACTAACTAGTCTGTCCCTTGTCTATATGATTTTGTCTGAAAATGTCTAAAATTGTCACTGCTGCCGTATGTTTCAACCTTGGGTTCCTGTGTATGGTAGTTTTGATTGTAGATGTTGTCGTTATATTCGTCTATTGCTAACCTGTAGTTTGTCATTTGCTATGAATTTTTAGAATCGTTTCTCACTATAATTCTCAGGGTTTAGTTCTGTTTCCGCACTACCGGTCTAAGAGTCATCTAGTTTTACAATTATTGTTCATGTGTGTGAATATATTTGATTAGGCAGTGGGGATGTAGGGGTATTCTTGGTTTTATTTTGTACAGAAAATAGTATTAGTATAGTATAGTATAGTATAGTAATAGTATGTTTGTCTGTTCCACCAAACTTGGCACACATGTTCCTTGATATAAGAGAATCAGCACTAGAGGGTTGACAAAAGGGGGGGGGGGGTTCGTAACAGGGGTGGGGGGTGCCATAACTCCGAAATGCCTGGACGGTTATTCATCAAACTTGATACAATTGTTCCTTGGCATAAGAGAATCAGCACTGGGGGGTTAACAAAAACGAGGCAGGGTGGTTCCCTGATAGAGGGGAGGGAGGGGTCCCTAATAGATGGGGAGGCCACAACTCCGAAACGCCTAGACCGTTCTTTACCAAACTTGGCACACATGTTCCTTGACATTAGCGAATTAGCACGGGGGTTGACAAAGGGGAGAAGGGAACTAATAGGGGGGACCACAACTCCGTAATAAAAGGGGGGTCGTAGCAGGGGGAAGGCCATAACTTCGAAATGCCTGGACGGTTATTCATCAAACTTGACACACATGTTCCTTAACATAAGAGAATCAGCACTGGGGGCAGACTTGATTTGCTCTCTTTACTTTATTTTTGCTCTTTTTACTACAGCGTCCCAGTTAAACAAAATTCGAAACAGTGATGCAAAGGCCAATTGTAGAGTTGATTATTATCTACAATATTGTTGAAGAAAGTATAGTTTTATCTTTTATATTTATGGCGCTATGGGGCTGATACCCCGCTGGTAGCCAAAAGAGCACTCTTTTTGCTACCAATGGTATTGCAGCTCTGTAACGCTATAAATACAAAAGATTAAACTATATTTTCTTCAACAATATTGTAGATAATAAGTAACTCTACACTTGTCACTTTTTCGAATTCTGTCTGGCTGAGCTGCTGTAGTCAAAAGAGCAAAAAAAGTAAAAAGAGCAAATCAACCCTGACTGGGGGGTTAAAAAAACGAGGGGGGAGGTTCCCTGACAGGAGGGAGAGTCCCTAATAGGGGGGAGGCCATAACTCCGAAACACCTTGAGCGTTCTTTATCAAACTTGTCACACATGTTCCTTGCCATCAGGGAATCAGAACTGAAGGGGTTGACAAAAGAGGGGGGGGGTAACTGGGGGAAGACTCCGAAATGTTTGAATGTTTGGATCTTCCTTAAGTGACGGCAGGACATAAGAGGGAGCTGATGACAGGGGGTTGCTGACAGGAAGAGGGGAGTTACGCCCACATGACTGTAACAATTTATCCGTACAACAGAAAAAATCAAAATACGAAACACTAAACGGCAATGCTCGCAACTGTAGATTTGTCAAGTGTAATTATGCGCCGAATCAAAGTGACCCGTATAAAAAGTGTTCGACCATTAGTACTAAGTGTTGCTGGCCAATTCTATTTGAGTCACATGGGCAATTATTCAAACAGTGTGGAGTTGATCTGAGAACACCATATTTTTCCCATAGTCAACTTTATGTGGCATGTTCCAGAGTGGGCTAGGCGAATAATTTGTGCATACTTGCTCCTGGTGGTGAAACTAAAAACATTGTTTACAAACATGTTTTGTCTTGAAGTGAGATGAAAGGAATGACAGGTTTTACCTTTGTTATATAATATAACAAAGGTTTAGGAATTGGTCGAAAAACACGAAGTCGATCTGAGGCCCGGAGGGCCGTGTCACATATACCAATCGATCAGGTTCGACGAATGAGCAATGTCTGTGTGTGTGTGTGTGTGTATGTGTGTGTGTGTGTATGTGTGTATGTGTGTGCGCTTCAATTTTCAATCGCCTATTTCTCGGAGATGGCTGAACCGATTCGTCTGCTATAACTTTTATTTTAAAGGTATTTTTACCTAGTATATCACTATTAAATGGTTTCGTGGTCTGACTTTTAGTTTAAAAGTTATAAGCAAAAATGTGAAAACTACGTGACACGATTTTCTCCGGAACCACATAGCCGATTTCATCGATCTTAGTACCAAATAAAAGCTCTTACTATTGCTAAACTTCACGCCAATTTTTATTGAAAACAAACAAATGGTTTAAAAGTTATGCTTAAAAAACCAGTTTTGACAAGGTTCAAATGATCGCCTGTTTCTCAGAGATGGCCAAACCGATTTACGTGCTATTAGTTTCATTTGGCAGGTAATATAGCCGGATAGATCACTATTGAATGGTTTTTTGATTGGATGGTTAATTTGAAAGTTATGAGTAATTCAATACACCACACGAAAATTAACAATAATTTTTAATGATTTTAACCAAGAAAAATAACCTAATTTCAATTATTTTAACATCAAACGAGAGGTTTTCACACTACGAATATATATGCAAAATTTCATAAGAATTGATTTTACCGGTCAAAAGATATTAACCCTCGAACACTCGCGCCAACTTTTATAACACAGTTACTCGCGCGCACAATATCCCAAAACCAAAGAAAACGTGCGCACTAGAGTTTTGACTAGGAAAACTTGGTTTTAAGTTTATCAAACCTTTGGAAGAGTTTCTTGAAATTGAAAGCTCTATCGTCTGGTACAATTTGATTTTTGATTAATCCCCCTAAAAGTGAAATAAAAAAATTATTTTCCTTCAGTTTCAATATAACACATTGATGTGTTCTGCAAAGTTTTAGAGTATATTATTACAAGAAATTTTGCTGAAGACAGTAACCTTCTATCTCTTCAACGAAGAGATCTTATTTATTGTATATGAATTTGAAAAATCAGTTTTTCTATTTTAGCTCTTTTTGTAATTGTTGTATGACTTTTTCATGTATTACAAAGTTGTATAAATAATAAAAATACACAACTTTGCTAAACATAGTATACCTCTATGTTTGCTTGTTTACGAACTGTAGAACTTTGATTATAAAAAATAACCTGATTTTGACCCCGAATCACTCGACTACCAACAGACGGATACATTTTAAACATTTTACATTTGCTGGTAGTTTTGCTGCACACAGACGCCATTTTTCCATATGAAGAAACGAAAGAAAATTCCAGTTGGGGCCAATTGCGGTACACCTCACATGCTACTTGCTTCGTTTCTGTGATGTCGGTTTATGCTAATCTATTTTCCTAACAATTTAAAGTAATAATGCATTGAATAATTCTGACATTTTGCTCATAACAAGTTTATTGAAGAATATACGTTAGTATATACGTAATATACGATTTGTAACTATATAACAATATGGCATTCAAAAACCTGCATATGGTGTACAAAATACAACAACGTGAGTAACCGAAAGTTCATAAAAATTGATGAAATTTATTCAAGAGAACTCTATTGTTGTGAATCAAATAGAATGGTGTTACAGGAAATTATGCATAGTTCAAAAACCTTTTAACTAGACCTTTACTACGCAATGTATATGTTAAAGAATAATATTTCATCTTACAACTTACTTTTACTTGCACTTACCCTCATTAGTAACAACTTTCTCAGCAATTTCATGAGAAAAGAAACTATCAAAATTTATAAGTGCTTCTATTTGTTTCAAATTATGTAAACTTATTCAATTTCCAAAAATTTCATGTAAACCAAACGTGTCGATTTCTATCTCAAATCGCAAGTAAAACGGTATAACAACGGTTCCTTTCGCCACTAGGTGGATTAAATCAGGTTTTTTGTATTGTATCCAAGGAAGAAACACTGTTGCACCTTTTACTTTTTTTTGAAATGTACAATGTGGTTATTGTTAGCGAAAGGTGCAAATAGGATAAGTGTCTTTGTTTTTCTTTCTTTGTAGGGTTTCATAGGGACTTCCGTAAAGAAAACAGATGTGTAAATGGCCGGGTAGACAAAAGAGGGGGAGCTGACAAATGGGGAGGAACGTCCAAAAGAGGAACAAGCGTTATATTTTTGCATTATAAGCATTTCGGTTACAATAACTGATGTACAAGTGGCTGTGAGACAAAGGCGCCCCGAGTAAGATCGGGCACTCAGCTAGTTACCCTATATTCTCTTTTCACCACTCTTCCAATGAAATGGCAAACATGCGCATCATATAGCATCATATTACAACCGAACACCACAGCTGTAACGCACTTTCCCAACACATATATCAAATTCGCCTAGGTTTAATCGTCTCTCCGTAAAGAATTTGCGATCTGTGGGGACAAGAGATTTTTGTCACTTTTTGAAGCACACTTCGCTACCACTAATATCAAATTGGTCTACATTGATCGCGGTCCTAAGAAATCTTGTTGGGACGTGGAGACTTTGTCACTCTCTCTGGCGTACTTCCCAAGCAAAGCAAAGCAGAGCCATGGTTATAAATGTACTTAAGAACTTGACCCTTCTTTATCGATAGACTTTGCAGCCGCTTATTTGAGTACAGGAAAATTACGGGGCCGGTGAAAAGATCCTGTTGACTCTATAACAGCACCACCCAGTCGAGTTTCATTCATACGACGACTGCCTTGTTAGGCCAGCGTCGTAGCCCGAAGCTAAGTGGGAAGGCAGCTTCCCAAGCAAAGACATCAAATGGATCTAGGTTTAATCGTCCGTAAGGAATCTTTGACTCGTTGGAACGGAAGTTTCTGTCACATTTTTGCAAAAAACTTACTAAAACTTAGATGACGTCTTTTCCAACCAATCAGGAAGCGAGGATTTTCAGTTGGGCAAATTTTGGGAATTGTTAGTAAAACTATAAGAGCGAGACAAGCCCAGTTCGATCTGTAGGATTCCAACCATCCAAGGAAATGTGAAATAGCTCATTTATTCAGCTTGTTTCGTTCATATAAAGCCTGCTTGTCTATGACGCACCAAGCAAAATTGAACTTATTACGGTTACTAGTCCAACCGCAATAAATCTGTTAGTTTTATAGAGTTATTTAACAGGTAACACCTTGACCAATCATAGTTAAACATCGAAATCATTTTTTATGCGAGGCCACATTGACATATTCTAGTATTTTATGTTATCTCGCAAACAAAAATTCTTTAAAGCATGTTTTGCAGAAAGAAAATTAATATCAATCGGTTTTCATGTCACAGGAAGCTGCTAGAATGATTTTGCTAGAAATTGAGATTGACTTACTGAATCTAACTATTTTGTTAAAACAAACAGTTCGCAAAACTAGTGAAATTTCGATGGCGTGTTAGTTTTATCCACCTATCATATACATGCACGACAAAATTTAATGCACATATGGTGCAAACCAATGGAGATTGCTGAAAATTTATTAATTACTAGCTGATCCGACAAACTTCGTATTGCTACAAATAATACTGTCTTGTAAATAAATCGTGAAATTCGGATGATCTTTGTTACAATCTCGAGTTTAGCAAGTTTCTGAGGAGTTCAACCTTAGATGATTCATATTGGTACTTACGTAACTATGAAAGCATGGGTAGTTTAATTACAAAATTGCAATTTTTCCGCACAGTAAAGTAGAAAACAACTCCCCCATTGCCTACGCAAAACTTTCTGTTTTATTTGTATGAGAGTCCTTATCCCCCTACCGTAGGGGTGACAGGTCTCTAACCATCATAAAATAAATTTAAGACTCGAAAATCCTCCATATGCCAAATTTGGTTCCATTTGCTTGATTAGTTCTCGAGTTATGGGGAAATTTGTATTTCATTTATATGGAAGCCCCCCTCTCAAAAGGAGGAGGGGTCCTAATTCATCAAAAAAAAAAAAATTCTTGCCTCCGAAAACCCCTACATGTCAAATTTGGTTCCATTTGCCTTATTAGTTCTCGAGTTATGAGGAAAATTTGTATTTCATTTGCATGGAAGCCCCCCTCCTAAACAGGGGAGGGGTCCTAATTCATCATAGAAAAAATTCCTGCTTCCGAAAATCCCCACATGCCAAATTTGGTTCCATTTGCTTGATTAGTTCTCGAGATAAGAGGAAAGTTGTTTGTCATTTGTATGAAAGCCTGCCCTCTTAAAACGGAAAAGGGGGTCTCTAACTATCATAAGAACCTTCCCCGGCCCCAAAAACCCCTACTAGCAAATTTTGACGCCGATCGGTTTAGTAGTTTTCGATTCTATAAGGAACATACCGATAGACAGACCGAAATCCTTTTTTGTAGGTATAGATCAACAACTTCATGTTGTTGATGGTTAATAAAACGTTACTGGCAAACTGAATCGAAAAGCTGACACAAAGAGTGAAGCATTCGTCAATGAATATTTGAGCATTTTGTCATTTTGATTGTTAAAAAGAAAAAGAAAATTTCGGTATAACTATCTATGTAAACAATGGTCCAGCAAAGTGGATAATAAACTAGACTATCACATATCAAAGCAAGACGTTTGTTTTACGGGGATGATGAAACAAGTGGAATGGCCCATACTGCTAGCCAGTAAGCCAATGTTTTGGCTTCAAGAAACTGCTTCCGTTTCAAAACTATGGAAGAAAAGCACAGTACGCGAGAAATGTCGACTATATGTTTATAGCACAAGTGCATGGATCACCACGGGATGGATCACTTTTCTAGACCTGTTTAGCCAGTTATGTTTCTCTGTCCACTATCGTCTACTTTAGTCAATCCGGTTGCCAGTTCCTTTGTGCATAAACTATAGCTATTATTTCAATTATTGATCAACACGTCTCAGTGAGTGAAATTAACGTTGCCTCAACAATAAACAATAAAACTACTAAGGCACTCGCTACTGGTTGGATTTGATTGGGTGCTATGTGGCATAAGGAAAAAAAACAATTACCGTTTATGGGAGTCATACAGAAAATCAGCTTAGGAAATTTTAAACAAAAGAATATGAAAGCGAAGAAATTGCTTTCTTACATAGCATTGCATTGGCACAAACTAAATGATAGGCAGGTTGTCTCGCGAAAGTTTTTTATACTGATTTTGAACGGCGTCGTGAAAGTTGTACCTTAACTGACACCGTGTACACTATACATATTTGAAAACGTTTCAGGTTATTATCTTTTATTGCAATGAACTATTTTGCGAGATTTGTATGCTATTATGTCAAAATACAGACATTCAAAGTAATCTTGTTAGATTTAATTTCTTAGGAAATATCGGATGGTTTCAAAATGAGACATAACCTCTTACTTTTGAATTGATTTTCTGCTGGCTCATTGGATGACTTCCTTTTGTCTTCATTTTCGAGGCTTTCGGCTTCGGAATGCCGATTCGTTTCGCCATTTGGTTTATTAATGAAGTCATACATTATGCAAATTTTATCAAAGTACAAGCACAGTAATGGAATACGGAGATTTGATAGTGCTCTGGCTGTGGCAGAAATGAGCAAGAGGTAGAATTAGCGTGGAATGAAAACTTTAGCACCTCCATTTTATCGAAAGTAACTTTTGCTGGGATGTGAGAAAATTATACAGAACCGAAAGGAGCTAACGAAGCCTGCAACCAGCTCCAGTAGAGTAGTTCGTATTAAAGTTTAAGTTTTAAGTTATATTCCGTCACTAACGTTTTAATACGAGACATCAAAACATTTTAAACAAACGATCGAACCGGGGGAAGAGTTGCAAGCTTTCTTAGTATGGTTTACATGCAGGACATCAATTTGATTTAGATTCAAACGAATCAGTCGAATCCAATCGAAATGTTTTCGGACAAATAATGTTTAGATGTGATTAGCTGATTTGTTAATTGACTAATATTCCTTGCCTTTTATGCATTTTCCAAAAAGTTAATGGCCCAGAATCCACTTTTAAAAGAACCACCATCGTCGGCCCCTGTGAACATCAATGTTCTCATACCTGTGACAAATCGGGATCATCGCTAATGTGTTCCTCCAGAGTCATCGAGATCGGTGTTCTGGAAGCAACCGTTACAACCATCGCCAGCAGTAAGATAGTAGTCGTAGTGGTGGAGATCAACACTCCTCCGCGGGCGCCACGACCACTACCAGCAGCAGCACCAGTACGGTGGATCCACCCGGACGCGATCATCATGTTCGTCGGTACGATCGGTTTATTTACCAGCCTACTGCTTCGTTGCACCACCACTGTTGTATAATAAACACACCTGTATGATCAAAACGCTTCGCAACCGATCACGCAAACCACTTCAGCTGCTTGACTTTTTTTTATTTTCTTTTATTCCTTTATGTTGTTAGCTGCAATTTCCCATCAACTCTCACCGTTGGGCTGTGCCGAACTGATCGCATTCAACCATTCACCTATCTATCCACCGCGATTCTAGCGCTAAAATATTCGCAAAACACCAATCCTTCTTCGGTCAAATGCCGACTCGAATGAAATGCAACTTTTCAATCAACTTCCTTCTGCTGGTGAAACACAATAGCATTCCGGATGAGCGAAATAACTGAAAAAAGCGACTAGCGTTTCATTCTTTTTTTTTCGTTACACACCACTGATCGGGCCCAACACTATCGCCAAACAATTGCACTTTCCTACCGGCGACGCGACGTTACCCCACCTCCGGCTTCGGCGACCGGCAAAGAGCTTTGAACTACTCAACTGGCCCAACGACGGACCAAATGAACTAACTGTCCGCCTACGACTGAATTCAAACACCGAACGCACTCCCTTCTGTCGACCTAACACCAAGAACAGGCAAATGTTCTTAACCGAACGAACGTCACCCACAGACTGAAAAGCCCTACTGAAGGAGTGAAACTTACTGCTGTTTGTTTGGCAGCTGTGCTGTGTGTATGACTGTGAGCCGTGTGGCTCGTGATTAGTGGTACGCGTGAGCAGTGAGCAGCGTGCCGCTGGCTGGCTGGGCTGTGTATTGCTGATGGTTGGCTCTCATCCGAGGGTACAACCCTGGAGATGAGTGAACCGTGGTTTTATGGCATGAGAGAAAACTCCGACCGGAATGAACGTTTGTCTCATGTGAGGTGGACGATATCGCTACGCGTTCAGCTGGGAATAAAGCATAGGAATTAAAACGTGGTTCGCTTTTGGATGGAAGCATAAAGCATAAGCGAAGCAGCGCGCGGCCGGTGTGAATAGTTTTGGGCTAGTAAACCAGGTTGTGCGATGTGCAGTGAAACAAAACAGATGAGCAACAAAAGTGACTCAAATTCACTTTACGGTGGAGTGATTCCTGGAATTGTCACCTGGCATCGTTTAAAGCTAAAGGCTTTATTTAACCTGGTATCGTTTAAAGGCTTTAAATTACAATAGATATTCAAAAATTCATTTATTAATAAAAATATTTTATTTATTATGACATTAGTATTGATTTAAAATTGTTTACTCAATACATATTAATATATTTTCATTTTGTATGAAAATTTGCCTAAAGTAATGTATATGACTCATTGTCAGAATGGATCAATCATTGCGATCATATCAATTTTGTTGTTTGTTGATAAATAAATGAATATAAATAAAATAAATTAATTGCTTTTACTGGTTCAGGGGTTGTTTATTTTGATGGAATTGAAATTTATTCCATAAACATTTTTAGTCAAAACTTGCTTAAATGGAACCTTAATAAAAGCAAAGCCTAGATGCTACATTCCGTTATCGAAACTTGACCTTCAGTTTTTATACGACAAACTTCGCAGCCAGTGGTTAGAGTACAGGACAATTTCAGGGCCAGTTGCTAAGATTCTATCGACTCTTACAGCTTCTCCCAGCCGAGATTCGAACAAACGACGACTGGCTTATTAGGGCAGCATCATACATTCGTTGTGATAAATAGAACACCTCCTCTAGTTTCTGACAACAAAGAACAGAAATTGGCTCTAATGTTTTATCATACGCCATACGTGAGAGTTTGCTGGAAACTATCAATGTTTCCCTGTTGAATACAACAAATGTCGCTACTTTGTAAATATTGGAAACAGCCCAATTTTACGCGACAATAAATTTAATCAGCGCAGCAACAGTACTTTCTCATGCATCTCAGTTTCTTGTGTTTGTGTTTTTTGTGTTTATCGCCAATCGCAATATAACGTTTGACACCCGAAACAATAAATAGTTGGTAAGCATTGTTTTTATTTATCGCGTTCATGTTGCGAAATTTAATTTCTTCGAATTGAAATGTCGCAAACATATTCAGCTCCCGGCTCTCATACGATATCAAAATCACTTTCCCGAGCTCACGGAAGAATGGTAGTAAGATGCCATGGAGAGGTATAGGAAAAGTTGGTTTTTTATCAAAATTAGACAGAAGTTATGAAAATTAAGCATAACAGAGTAACTGTACCACAAATAAAATGTGATTAATGATTGTTTTTCAGGTAGGTGAAGTAGATAAGTGATAAGTGAGAAATTTTGATTTTACTCCCACTAGAAACGCGCCATCTCTTGAAAAGCAACGGTTGCAAAGCAAAAGCAAGTGGTGCCCTATTTAAGTCGAATACTGACGTAACTCTGTTAAACAAACGCTGTTGGCACTGCAGTGGGTCCGACGAAAAGATAAGCTTAGTAGGGGGAGCGTCCGCAGTGATCTTGTTGGTGCATTCAGCTTGATTAGACGAAGAATGGCGAAGCAGTCCAAGTGGGATGTCAGGATATCCGAAACAACCATGGCGCATGCCGTTTCTCGGCGAAGTTCGAGAGTATCGATTCAGATGAGTTGTCTACTATGCGCGTACCGAGCATTCCTCGTTGCTAATCGCAATGGAAACATTCGACAAGTGTAGCGTACGGAGCTGCGCTGGGTGCTTTCGATGCGGTAGAGAGCATTGTTGTAGTGAGGAATCCATACCAGAGAGCAGTATTTTAGACTTGCGGCCCCTAGAGTTACTATAGGTAGTTTTTGATGCTCTTGTTATTGACTAAAATTTTATGGAAGAGTCTAAAACTTCTCGAGTTTGGTTAATCTTTGGAGTTACGCAAAAAAATCTGTTTTATTTGCATGAGAGTCCTTATCCCCTTACCACAGGGGTGAGGGGTCTTAAACCGTCATAAAATAAATTCGTACCTCCAAAATTCCCCACATGCCGAATTTGGTTCCATTTGCTTGACTAGTTCCCGAGTTGTGAGGAAATTTGTATTTCATTTGTATGAGAGCCTCACCTCTAAAAGGGGAGACTTAATACATCATAGAAAAAACTACTGCTTCTAAAAACATCCATATGCCAAAATTGATTCCATTTGCTTGATTAGTTCTCGAGTTATGAGGAAATTTGTATTTCATTTGTATGGTACCCCCCTCCCCCGTCTTAGTGGGGTGAGGGGTCTCTATGTTTACTCTTTTCATGTTTTCCGTGTTTTCTCCTTTCCTGTACCGTTCTTTCGTTCGCTTTTTTCCATCCTATGTTTCTTGTTTCATTGTTCCGCTTTTCTTCGCTTTTCCTGTCCCAATTTTTCTTATTTTCAATCCTGTTTGTTCTTGTGTTTTTCAGTCGGTTTTTGTTATTTTATTTCCCGTATTTCCCGTACTTTTTATTCTCTTTACCACTTTTTCGTCTTTTATCTCCTTTTACTCTGGGTTTTCGCTTACGTCTGTTCAGTTTTTCCTCTATTTAACGTCTCTTTTTACCTTCTTTTCGGTTACGTTTATTCTCTTGTTGGCTCCCTTTTTTCTATTTCCCCTTCCGGTTCTCCTTTATTTCCCGTTTTGCGTCTTTTTGTCTTCCGTTTCATCTTACTCTTTAATCTGTTTTTCCTGATTTTTTCCACATTTTTTTGTCCTTTCGTTTTCCTTTTATATCCCGTTTGACCTCTTTTACCCGATCTCCTTCTTTCCTCAATCAGATTTCTTTTTCTATCTCTCGCTCTTCTTCCTTCCTCTTTTGGGTTCTCTTAGTTTCCCTCGTTGTTTCCTGTTCCGTATTCCCTTTCTTATCTCGTTTGTTCATCAGTTTCTCTCTCGTATTCCTTTTTTCCGTTGTTTCGATATTTCTTTTCTTTGTATTTCTTTTCTCTTCTTTTCCTGTCCAATTTGTTACCCATTTTCTTTGTCCTGATTTTCTGCGGCGTCGTTTTCTGGCTTTTTTCTTTCGTTTTACCTCGTTTACAGGCCCTTTTCCTCGTTTTCTGTCTCCTTTTCTATCCACTTTGTCATAATTTTCTTTCTCGTTACCTAGGGTTTCATTATTGTTTTTCCTTCTATTCTCTAGTTTTCTTCTTCCGCTTTATCCCGTTTTCTTTTCTTATCTCTTCCGTTCAATTATTTTCTTTAGTCCGTTTTTGTTTTCTTCATTTTCTGTCCCATTTTCCCTTTTTTGTCTCATTTTCCTTCTGAGTTTCCTCGTTTTTCCTTCTTTTCTTTAGTTTTTCTCTTACTTTTCACCTTTCGCTTCTCTGTTCTGCTTAATCTTTTTCTCTTCCGTTTGATAATCTCTAGTCCCTTTTTTAGGTTTTCTTCTTTATTGTCCCATTTTCGCATTTTGTACCCCATTTTATTTCTCATTATCATTGTTTTCCTTTCGTTTTTTTTTAAATTTTTCTCTAGTGTTTACCTGTTTTAATTCTCTTCCGTTTTACCTTTTTTCCATATTCTATTTAACCTATTTTCCCATTCTCTTCGTCTCTATCGGTTTTCGTTTTTTCTACCCGCTGTTCTCTTTCTCGTTTCCTTTTCTCTTCGTTGATTGTGTTGATTTTCCTGAGTTGTTCCAGTTTTCAGTTTTTTTCATTTTCAGAATTATTTTTTGTTGTTTGTGTTTGTCATTTTTTGTTCTGTTTCCACTTTTTCTGTACCGGTTTCCTTCTTTTTTCGCATTTAACACCGTATCTTTCCCGTTTCGTTTTTGTGTTTTCTTTCGAATTGATTTTTTTTTTCGTTTTTGTCTGTTTCGTTCTTCCTTTTATCATGTCACATTAAGCTATACTTTTCCGTTTTATCCTTTATGTCTTTCGTTTACTTTTTTTTATTTTTGTGTTCCGTTTTTCCTCTTCTTCTAATCCCGTTGCTCCATTTTGTAACACTCGTATTTTCTCCTGTTCTTTTCCTTTTTGTCTATAACGTTTTTTCTCTTTTTTGTCTCGTTTTTCTCCGTTTTTGTCCTTTTTTTCCTTCTTTTCTGTCTAGAATATCCTCATTTTCTTTCTTGTTTTCTTTTATGCCTCTTCTTTATTTTCTCTCATTTTATTTCTTTTCACTTCCGTAATTCTTCTTTCGCTGTAAAACGTTTTCCTTGTTTTCCTTTTTTTCTCTCCCATTTTCTTCTTTTCCCTTTTTTCTTCTCATGTCTCGTTTATCTACCCATTTGGCCAGTTTATTTTTTCGTTTTTGTTTTGTTTTTGCCAGATTTTTTTTTCTCGCGTTTTCCACTTTTTCCATCCTTTTCAATCTAGATAGACTTTTTTATTGACTTGAAACTAAACTTGAATTCACATTGCTTATTGCAAGAAAAAATTTACATTTAATAGTGCGCAATCACTCCTAAAACTGTTATTTTGGCTTGAATCGTGTCAGTGTCTTCGGCGCACTTCTTGCTTGGAATATTACGAAAAAGTTTTCCGAAGATACTGAAGCGATGCAATCTAAAATAGCAATTTTAAAAGCGATTGCGCACTTTTGAATGCAAAATTATTCATGCAATCAGCAATCTATACCTATAAAGAAGGATTTCTGTCTGTCAGTCTGTCTGTCTGTCTGTCTGTCCGTATGTTCCTTATAGAATCGAAAACTACTGAACCAATCGGCATGAAAATATGCATGTAGAGGTTTTTTGGGGCCAGGAAAGGTTTTAGTGATGGTTAGAAACCCCTCCCCCCACTAAGAAGGGGGGCTCCCATACAAATGAAACACAAATTTCTACATAACTCGACAACTAATCAAGCAAATAGAACAAAATTTGGCGTGTGGGTGTTTTCGGTGACAAGAATTTATTCTATGGTTAATTGAGACCCCTCCCCTCTTTATAAGGGGAATTATAACTCCTCTCCTCTTTAAAAGGGGGGGCTTCCATACAAATTTCTTCATAACTCGAGAACTAATCAAGCAAATGGAACCAAATTTGGCATGTGAAGGTTTTCGAGGGCAAGAATATTTTCTATAGTAAATTAGGACTCGTCCCCACTTTTAGAGGGGGGGCTCCTGTACCAAAGAAACACAATTTTCCTCATAACTCGAGAAGTAATTAAGCAAATGGAATCAAATTTGGCATGTGGGTGTTTTTGGAGACAAAATTTTTTTCTATGATGAATTGGGACCCCTCCCCGTTTTAGGAGGGGGGGATCCCATACACATGAAATACAAATTTCCTCATAACTGAAGAACTAATCAAGCAAATGGAACAAAATTTGGCATGTGAAAGTTTTCGAGGGCAAGAATATTTTCTATGGTGAATAAGGACCCCTCCCCACTTTAAGAGGGGGGGCTCCTATACAAACTAAATACAAATTTCCTCATAACTCGAGAACTAATCAAGCAAATGGAAAAAATTTGGCACGTGGGTGTTTTTGGAGACAAATTTTTTTCTATGATGAATTGGGACCCCTCCCCGCTTTAGGAAGGGGGGCTCCTATACAAATGAAATGCAAATTTCCTCATAACTCGAGAATTAATCAAGCAAATGGAACCATATTTTGTATGTGAAAGTTTTCTAGGGCATGAATATTTTCTGTGGTGAATTAGAACCCCTCCCCACTTTAAGAGGGGGGGCTCCTATACAACCGAAATACAAATTTCCTCATAACTCGAGAACTAATCAAGCACATGGAACCAAATTTGACACGTGGGTGTTTTTGGAGACAAAATTTTTTCTATGATGAACTGGAACCCCTCCTCACTTTAGAAGGGGGGGCTCCTATACAAATGAAATACAAATTTCCTCATAACTCTAGAGATAATCAAGCAAATGAAACCAAATTTGGCATGTGAAAGTTTTCGAGGGCAAGAATGTTTTCTATGGTGAATTAGGACCCCTCCCAACTTTAAGAGGGGGGGCTCCTATACAAACGAAATACAAATTTCCTCATAACTCTAGAACTAATCAAGCAAATGGAACCAAATTTATCATGTGGGTGTTTTTGTAGGCAAGAATATTTTCTATGGTATATTTTCTATGGATTTCCCCACTTTAAGAGGGGGGGGGGGCTCCTATACAAATGAAAAACAAATTTCCTCATAACTCGAGAACTAATCAAGCAAATGGAACCAAATTTGACATGTAAGTGGTTTTGGACGCAAGATTTTTTTCTATGGTGAATTGAGACCCCTCTCTTCTTTAGAAAGCGAGTTATGGCCCATCTCCCCTTTAAGAGGGTGGGCTTCCATACAAATGAAATGCAAATTTCCTCTTATCTCGAGAACTAATCAATCAAATGGAACCAAATTTGGCATGTGGGAGTTTTAGATGGCAGAATTTTTTTCTATGGTGAATTACGACCCCTTCCCCTTTTAAGAGGGGAGCTCCCATACAAATGAAATTCAAAATTCCTTATAACTTGAGAACTAATCAAGCAAATGGAACCATATTTGGCATGTGGGAGATTTTGGAGTCTTGAATTTATTTTACGATAGTTAGAGACCTCTCACCCTTGTGGTAGGGGGATATGGACTCTCATACAAATAAAACAGAAATTTTTGCGAAACTCAAAAACTAATCGAACTCGAGAAATTCGAGACTCTTCCATAAAACATTAGTCAATACAAGACCACAAAAACTATCTATAGTAACACTAGATCATTCAGGACGAGACGGTCGCGAGTGTTGCCTGTGACCCGCCGTCGGAAGCGCCGCCCACTGGGGGGCTTGCAAAACTCGAGATTGTGACAAAGATCATCCGAGATTCATGATTTATGTACAACACAGGTTAATTTGTGGCAATACGAAGTTTGTCGGGTCAGCTAGTATATAATAAATTTATAGGTCCACATGTTGAAACTGGAACTTTTTTACGCAATTAATTTACTCATCACAAAAATAATGGCCGAATAAATATAAAACTGCGGACTTCTATGTTACAGAAATTATATTGCATTGCATTAAATTTTACAGAGAAAGTAGGGCACGTGCCCCAGTGTGCGCAAGCCTAGGCCAGTGATATTAGAGAAGCTCGAACTAGTGACCCGTAGAGCGCTACCAAACATTCAATGTTGTTGAAGTCGCGTATCATTCGCATAATTAAGCCTAGTTGTCTAGAGGCTTTGGCAACAATTAATGAAACATGCTGTTTGAAACTCAGCTCAACATCAAGTAGAATAAAAAGTAACATGCCGGGATTCTTGACTTTTTGGTTGAATTTTTACAGAACATTTGGTCGGATTTAGCAGCATGAGATTCGTCTCGCACCAGTTTCAATGAAGGAACGGAGCTTCCCGAGAGTGTTTTGGAACAAAAAAGCTTTAAGTGATCCGCAAAAGCGGGACGTGGGCCTTCTAGTGAATCGATTACATCATTAAAATACAATACAAACACAAGCGGACCCAGATGACTACCCTGTGCAAACCAGGAAGTCAATCAGCGAACGAAACGGAAATATTATCATCGATTTTTACACTCAGGATTCGTTCTGTTAAGTACGATCCTTACCAAAGTATTGTGTAAATCGTGACGGTTTGATATCGGTCAATGACGAGCTGCCAGTTACGTAGCTTGTAAAGCAAAGTAATTTCGTAGCACACAGCGCTGGAATGCTTCGGTAGTAATCGACCTTCGATCGATCGGCTTTTTTGTGAACAAGAAAATAAAACGTCTGCTTCCATGCTGCAGGAAATCTTCCAGTAGAGGGGGATATACCAAGTAGAGGAATGAGAGGCTGAAGCAAACAAGAAATGCACATCTCCGCTGTTCAACAACGAAATTCCAGAACGGTTTAAGGTCTGCTTTCACCCTAGTCTGCATTTGGTCGTCTATAATTCAAGTAATACCGTCGTCTAAGAATTTTACAATCGTAGTTGATTCGTCGATAATGCTCACGCAGCGGTGGTGTCCAATGGTGTACTACCGAAAATCTCCTGAATATATATAGTAGGAGCAGGGACTGGGCTGACCCGACGTCTCGGATTTTGTGGGACAGTACCAGATGAGTAGGCGTCCCGCAAATTGTCCCCCATTGATTGATTTTTTTTTCATGTCAGTTATTCTATTATCCAATTAATGCAATATGAATATATATGGGAGCCAATTTAATCCTGGTTCGCCTTTCACGGACAGTGACTATTGATAGCGTTGAACTGAGAGTGGTTGATGAGTTCATATATTTAGGACGTACGATCCATGAGCTGCAGGCACCACCTGGAGAGATTCCCATAGTACACCTGGCGAAAGTTGTAAGGCTACGGTGGGTTGGCCACGTCGCAAAGTTGCCGGACGACTGTGCAGTGAAAACAGCTCTCTTCAAGGACATCTCCGGCACCAAGAATAGAGGGGCCCAACGTGCTAGATGGCTCGATCAGGTTGAAGGCGACTTGCGTGCGTCGAGACGCTCAATGAATTGGTGACGAGTACCGAGTCTTAGATATCAAATGTAAACGTAAATCATCCAATCCACCATTTGGACGAAAAAGACCGAAAAAACGAAGGCCATGACGCTGTGAGGACACGCGCAAAACTACCACCATTCCCCAAAATACGGACGGAATCGATGGAGTCGGTAACCTTTTGATAATCAAAGTACTAAAATTTAATGAAAAAGTGTAATAATACACAGTCTTTGAATGAAATGTGCCCGGAAGGAAGTAACTATGTAAAAGTAAATTTCTCTCCTTCTCCTTCTGATCCCCTTTTGAGATGACTTGCAGCTCTGCAAGCGGGGGGAGATGTAGCCACCATATCTTGCGTATAACATAGATGTACCGCACATTATTGTTGACACAGTATTCGTCGCTAATCCGGGTCAGCAAAACATTCACGGTTTCCTCGTGTATATTATTTTTCACAACTGCAGAGCAGTAGTTAAATGTGTGTTTTTTTTTTGCAGTAGCGAGCCAGCGTGCACGTTTCCTATATGCTATTCAGAAGATTAGGTTATAGATAAGAAATAAGTCCGTAAAGTAGCTCCGAGCAGCTCTACATTCGAATCCACCAGACGCTAATTTAATGGGTTAGCCTCCGAGTTGAAAAGTACACCAGCCTCGAGGCGCTGCAGAAAGTCAGTGTCAGTGAATGAGTCAAAATACCGACAAATAACATTCGGGCAGCTTGCGATTCGATTTTTCTTCGTCTCATCTCAACGTCATAATCAAGACAAAGGATGTCAAACTAGCCAAACTGAGTTGATTCTGAATTTTTGATTAACTTTACACATTCTTATTAAAATAAAAAAAAATCAATTTTCAAACTAAATTTATGGTCTATTGAGTAGGTCACACCTTTCTTTATTTTTATAGTGACATTTACTCTTCAGCAAGGAAGTCTGGATTGAGGGTAAATTGAAACCGTAAAAAACAAAACTTAACATTCTGATCTTAAGATCTTAAGAAAGACTCTGTATATTTTCCGGTAATAAAAAAAAGTATTTTCATCAAAGATTTTGCTAAGGTTGTAGGCATAATCGTATAAAGCGTTTCTTTTAGCTTCGATACAATTTTAACAGTGCAGAGCATGAACCATTCCACATTAACTGACCTACTAACAGTAAAGGAAATGAAACATAGCTCGAACAGTCCGAAAGTTGGATCCAACTTGCACTTCCTACTTGCCCTTATTTTGTTATGCATCCGTGTCATGTGCATTATTAATACGTTTTTAATTCATTTCGAATTGATTTACAGATTATCCTTTGGTAGAAAGATTTAAGCAGCAAACTGTGAAAATGTACAAACCTCTTGAAATTTACAGTAGTTCAAGATAATTCCATCTTGTAGGTACATACATATATTATACCTGAAGCTTGCCAGAGGTAATGTTATCCAATGTAGTATAAATTTCAGCGCTAATATTGTAGCAGTCGCTTAATGTCACTTCCAGTCACAAAGCGAGTAACTCGCCCAAAGACAGGGCATAATCGCTTCCTAATCTAGCTCATAACCAACCGCAAAGGCCCACAAGTGCTCTCCTGGGGACAGTTGTGATGCAAGCTGGCCCTGTTCTGACGCAAGGTCAACAGACAAGCCGCGTCATGCATCGGTTTCTGCATACAATCAACTCATCATCTAATAACAATTAAACCAAACGATGACATAATGATGACAATGACGAATGACCTGGACAGCAGCGTGACTTGGACGGAAGCAGCAGCTAGTCTCTCTCTCTCTCTCTCTCCCTCGGTTGCGTATCCTTTTTCGGTCATTCATATCTGGAACATGTTGCATGCTCGTTAAATTAGCGATGCGTGCTTCGCAGCAGCCACAATCTCAACCAACGCGAACCGGCCGCAAGCATATGCAGTGCGGAGGAACGCACCGACTGCTAAATCCGAACTACATAGATAATATGCACCACAATCCCTAGAGACCACCATACTATCGAAGTCCCTTCGAGTAGTATGTATGAACTTTAAACCGTGCTAATAGCATGCAAAACGTATATCACTTGCGGCATCTGCGTCGCTAAATGTCGTCCTTTGGGTTCCTTGTGCCGCATCCATGTACGTTTGCCTCCCGCAGACCAAGTCCCAAGATGCCTAACCGCAACTGATTATGGCTCGGGGACAATCCAACGAGCTAGATACCTTTCCGGCTTGGTCCTTTGCCGTAAGGAGTAGTTGCGTAATGTACCAACAACACGCTTGCAGGTACAGATATGCCTTTGAAGATATGATTAATATGTACTAAACGGTTATCGTTATGCAAAATTCTATAGCCCATGCAAATAGATTTCAAATTGTTTGCGCTATATTGAATGTCAAAAGATAAGATGTTAATCGGCCATGCGTGTACAGAGCTGTCGTAGAGCTGCTGCAATGCGACTGTAATCGTCATTTCGACTTCACTTGGTTGAGACTAAACCCGGTTGGATGGTTTTCTGCAAAGGTATATGTTGATTTTTACCCCAGAAATTTACCTGTAAATCATACTGAAACAAAATGTACTTCAAGTGAAAGGTGCATTTTGGGAAAAAAAAATATTGAGAACATTGAGTGATACAACTTACCTAAATACCATTAATAATGTAGACTTTTACTATCCTCACTAGAATTTCTAAATTTACCCACGATACATGTTCATTTAATTAATTGCTACTTGCTAGTGTACGAAATACGTTGTTGAATAAGACAGCCAGTCAGCCAAAATCGGGACAAATTAAGAATTAATTTGTTGAAACAACAGCGATTGCCACATTTGGTCTACGTTCAGAAAGACAGTTCCGTAGTATCCCTTCTACCTACCTACCAATGTAGGTATTTTCCGCCACTATAAAACGTGGTTGGCAAGGGAAATTAATTCGAAACCGGCTGCGGCTGCAGCTGCTTCGGCTTCCTGTTGAAAGTTGCATCCTTGATGCCCGCCACCACCGTCTGTCTGTTGGTTGCTACCGGCGGAATGGGGGGATGAAATCCGCGTGATGAAACTGAAACAAGTAAGCAATTTTCAAACAAGTGCTTATTAAAACAAAGGTAAATGAAAATGTGCTTTCGTTCGGATTCAGATACGTGCGACGACGGTACTATTTTAGTTTCCATAAAGTTTTGCGAAATTTGGCGACACAAGATTTGAGTGACAGTTGTGGATGAAAGAATAAGCAGTTGGTCATTTGATTTCAAATCATTCGCAGAATTTTATTTATTGGAAGTACCTATTAATTCGATTTGTTGAAAATCAAAATGGATGTTAATCGCATAGAGGCTACTTGTCGCGCCATTTCTAATGGTACAGCAAGCTCTGCTTGCATTTGACTTATCAAGCAATGCCTCCACTTTTTCGTCTTCGAATTTTGTTGGTTGTCCAGTGCGGGGTTTGTCTTCAACACATCATTATCCTTGAAATGACTAAATCATTTCCTACATGTAATTTCCTGCCGTTCGCCATCTCCGCAACTATGCTGTTTACGCGGAAACTGTCAACCAATTTTGACAATTATATGCATTGCACGCTACCGGCAACCACCTGAACATTGTGTAAACAACACTTTACACATTCCATGCAAATCATCCAACCCCGCCTGCAAATAATGGATCTCGGTAGAAGCATGTTCGAGAGCCGGAGCAGAGGGTCCAAAGCCCCCAAAGGAGGATGGTTTTAATAGCTGTTATCCGTGGCTAAAAATAAAAACGTGAATGGATAAACCCCTAATCCTCGGTGTCATGCGACCCGTGCCGAGGGATGAATGGTGGGGGAGGGCGGGGAGGGGGGGTGTTTTATAAATACTCAGCCTCAAAAGGAGCCTGTGGAGTACCAGAGCACCCTTCACAGTAATAAGGCCTTACCGCATCATGAGGGGCTTTGCTGCGGCGGACTCTTTTTTCCCGTGGCGTGGACGGATTAGCTAATTCGTTCGCAAGAGGCAGTATCCAGAGATCTCCGCCGATGGATACGAGCAAAAGCGCAAGCGTAAGGGGAAAGGGAAGCGGTACACCTGCCGCTCCAACTGCATCTACGCCGGACGCAGCTATGAACGGCCCGTCGTTAATAAAAGCAGTGGAAGGAAAGAGAGACATGCTACCAAGAGTGGTAGCGGCGCCTCATCAGCTCGATGCCATTATCGAGTTCGTGCCAGGTCGCAGCACCCTGGCGAAGAACCTGAAACAATTATGTTTCGGGGCATCATGCGGGCTGCGACGAAGGGGCACAGCGAACTCAAAGCGCGAGTTAGAGTGGCAGAGAAAGAGACCGAGAAGGCGTACGAATCGAGGTTCGCGTCGGCACAAACGGATGCCTGCCCGTCAATGACTGACTGACCGTGGCCCTTGCGACTACGGAACAATCCAACCTACAATCAGTGGGAATTAGTGAAAAAGAAGAAGGCCAGGAAGAAAGAGGAGGATCGAACTCCACCGAAAATGGTCGGAAAAAGAGGAGCAAAGGGGATGCTCTTATCCTCAAAACTGAGGGGCCTAAATATTTGGCAGTTTTGAAGGCCATGAGAGGGGACGATCGGTAGAAGGGTCTTCAAAACCTAGACGAGATCACTGAAGCGGGCGAACTAGTACGAGCACTCAAGGAGCAATGTAACGTGGTGGTGATTACCGAGTTCGCCTGCGGAAGGGACCGGCAGGAACCCAGGTAGCAACTATAAGACTTCGACTGGTAGACGGAAACGCAGCCCTGAAGGTGGCTAAGCTGAAGGTGGGATGGTCCGTATGCCCACTGAGCGTGTTCCAACAGCCGGAGGCTTGCTTCCGGTGATTTGAGCGGGGGCACAAGTCCTCGAGCTGTAAGGGGCCAGATCGAAGCCACCAGTGTAGGAGATATGGCGGTGCAGGCCATATAGCGAGGGATTGTACCACGCCGCCCAAGTGCCTGATGTGTATTGACCAACGGAACGCTAAGCATGCAACAGGAGGCCCCAAGTGCCCGGCAGGCGCGCCGGCGACTAAAATACGGGCGTAATCCAGGTAATGCAACTAAACTTAAATCACTGCTACGCGGCTCAGCAGCTGTTGTACCAAACATTTACTGAGCCGTTGACGGACATTGTCATCATCTCGGACCCATACCGCATCCCTACCGGAAACGGTAACTGGGTCTCGGATAGGCCCGCGACGGTGGCTATATGGGCGACAAGCAGGTTCCCGGTTCCAGAGGTTGTGTTAACCGGAGAAGACGGATTTGCGGTTGCCAAAGTGTGTGGAGTGTTCTACTGCAGTTGTTATGCTCCACCGAGTTGGTCTATCGAGAAGTTTACGCGGATGGTAGACCAAGTATCAGTCGTGCTAGCTGGTCTAAGGCCGGTGGTTGTGGCGGACGACTTCAACGCTTGGGGGGTAGAGTGAGGAAGCTGTCGCACGAAACATAGGGGTCGGATTCTACTCCACTAACTATTTTTGTTATACAAAAAATTAGACTGAGAAAATAAAATACTGCCAAGAAAATGATAGGGTCCCAAATTTATGCATGCACTAATGTCTGGAAGGTTGGCATCGCTAGTTACGAACGAGGAACTCATTGAGATCGCTAAATCCCTAAAGGTGAGCAAGGTACCGGGACCAGACGGGGTCCCGAATATTAAAAATAGCCATTAAAATGGCTGTTTTAGAGGCTCCCGAATTATTCTGGGCAGTAATGAGTAGATGCCTGGAAGCTGGCCACTTCCCGGACAGATGTAAGTGACAGAACCTGGTCTTGTTGCCGAAGCCGGGAAAACTTCCGGGAGTCCCCTCGTCATATAGACCGATCTATCTCCTCGATACTGCCGACAAGGTACTGGAGAGGGTTACCCTTAACAGACTCGCACAGTACACTGAGGGTACAAACGGTCTGTCAAGGAACCAATTCGACTTCCGAAAAGACAAATCTACGGTGAATGCTGTCTATCACTGTCAATCCAGCACAAGAGGACAGGTATCCGCTATTGCGCAGTTGTCACGCTCGACGTGACAAATGCGTTTAACAGCGCTAGCTGGGACTCCATAGCCAACTCGCTTCGGAACGTCCAATTGCCGGTGTCGCTGTACAAGAATCTGGAAAATTATTTTCAGAATCGTGTGCTATGCTACAACCCGGAGGAGGGTCAGAAGTGCGTTCCAATCACCGCAGGGATTCCGTAAGGTTCCGTGCTGGGCCCGGTGTTGTGGAACGTCATGTATGACGAGCTGCTGAAGCTAAAGTTCCCGGTAGGGGTGGTGATTGACGGCTTTGCGGACGACATCACCTTGGAAGTCTACGGTGAATCTATCAGAGAGGTTGAGTTGACGGTTGCCCACTCTATAAGCATTGTTGCGCTCTAGGAAACTGGAGTTAGCGCATCATAAAACGGAGGTCATCGTAGTGAACAACCGCGAGGCGGTACAGCAAGCAAATATTAGCGTCGGGGACTGCACTATTTCGTCAACACGGTCCTTAAAACTCCTGGGTGTCATGGTCGACGACAAGCTCAAATTCGGGAGGCACGTCGACTATGCCTGCAAGAAGGCTTCCACGGCTATTTCGGTATTGCCTCGTATGATGTCAAATAGCTCTGTGGTATATGGTAGCAAGCAAAGGCTATTAGCCAACGTGGTCCAGTCCATAGTCAGGTATAGCGGGCCGGTGTGGTCATCGGCGTTAGGTACCAAAAGCTATCTAGCTAAGCTGGAAAGCACCTAACGTCTCATGTGCTTGAGAGTGGCGAGTCGCACAGTTTCGCATAACGCAATCTGCGTCTTATGGGGTATGATGCCTATTGGCATCATCATTAGCGAGGACGTAGAGCGCTTCAACCAACGTGGAACTAGAGGCATATGGAGTACCACAAGATCGGACTCGATGACCACATGGCAGCGGGCATGGTCTGATTCCACAAAAGGCCGGTGGACACGTCGACTTATCCCGGAACCGGGTGGGTCGACAGGCACCACGGCGAAGTCAACTTCCATCTGACACAGATTCTGTCAGGCCATGGTTGCTTTAGACAGTATCTGCACAGGTTCGGGCATGCGGAGTCTGCAGGAAACTGCAGAACATGCTTTCTTCATACGCCCTCGTTTCACGGGCGCGAGAAGCAATACGATGGCAGTGAGCGATCAGGACATTACTCCGGATAACTTAGTCCAAAGGATGTGTTCCAGTTCGGACGTCTGGGGAGCGGTCAACGCGGCTGCTACCCAGATTGTACTTAAGCTACAAAACCGCTGGAGAGCCGATCAACGGCGAATAAACAGCCTAACTACCATAGTCCAGTAGTTATCTAAGAGAATGTACTAAATACAATAGCCCCTCCCTGAATTAATACCGATAAGGTGGTTCCAGGGGGGATTGAGGCTGGAGACTCGAGAAGGGTTTTAGTGGGTCTGGATCCTCAGGGGGATTAAGATACCTAACCCCACTCCCTGAATTGTCTTCTCAGGTGACTGACAGTACCGTATCTTCTAAGGTGCTGAGCACATTTCCCTACTCGTAAAAAAAGGCAAATCAACCAAAGTACTACATATACCAATGTGCCATACTACACAATTTATCAGTCGCAGCATTATCGCCAAAAAACTTTACAAGCATTTTATGCGCTTTCTTTCGATTAGAGCAGAAAACTAAAACTTACCGCAAATAGCGCCCAAACGCCACAAAATCCGATATTTCTTCCAATTCTTCCTGTAATTTGGAAAAATTAGACATTACTCTTAAATCCTCTTCTACTTTAGCATTTTAGAGCTACATTAAGAACCTTGTCTCGCTTCGTTCCTGAGCTTCTCATCGGTAATTCCTCGAGTGAATACATCGTTGTACCACCGTACATAAGTGTCAACTTCCAAGGCAAAGCATAGATGTCCACTTATGGGCCCTATTCTGTAAGTCACGTCGAGCAACTCGGCTCGACTCAGTCACTGTTGAGTGTCGAGTGCAGGGAGAACGGGCATTGAGCATAGCGGCTCAATGCACGAACAAAACAAAGCAAACTCAGGCGTCACTTGCTAACCGATTAGTCACTAGCTTTTTAGCAGTAGTTTCAGTCGAATTACTCGACAAAATCGCGTCGCGTGCGACTTACATAATACCAAAACTCGACTAATCAGGCAAAGTGACACTCGACGTTACTTACAGAATAGGGCCCTATGATTTAGGATCGCGGATATTAACGGAACCGACAAACTCAATTTAAAATTTAGTCCCTCGCACAACCAAATGAGTACTAATATCAATGTCAATTTACACGCATTTTTGTTTGACAAAATTTTGACCATAATATTCTTTACAACCCTTGATTGGTTAGTGTTTGGATATTTATTCAAATTTTATAATCATCCATTTGCGTTCGAAAATTATGATTGCCGATTCTGTGCACCAATTTCCTTTATCGTTTCAATAAAATACAAACAAATGAACATCAGTAGGTCTTCTCATCTATTTCCTCATCAACCCAACATCAACGAACCAATTGTAGTGAGCAAAGTTTTCTTCACTTTGTTTCACCACTTCTAACAACACAGCGAGACGCCTAGTTCGGTTTGTTTGCTCTCTACGAAGCCGTACAAAACCCGTCATTTTATTCTATAATTCACACCCTCGTATACTAATGTGACAAGCGTAATGCAACAAAATAACCATATTCATAGGCACATTTGCACACGGAATTCGAACGAACGAACGAACGATCCTGGAGTGTACAGAGAGGACGTTCCAATGGCAATGTTAGTAGCTTACTTCCACCAGAGAGGAAAAGCAACATTTTCGCCGCCGTGCTCTGTCATATTGGTTTGAGATGCTTACCCTCTATGGCAACTATTCGCCGAGTCACCAGTTTGCTTCGTTGGGACAATCTATGGCAGGTGTTTATCCCTGGGATGTTCTGAAACCACCTGGAACTAATGGTTACGAATCGTTCAGTTGAAAAGAGTTACGACGAGGTTTTGGGATGCCAATAACTACGTTTTTGATAAATCATCATAAAACGCCATGTAAATGCGGGGCAGTTAAGAGTTAAAGGAACAAGTCAGCAACAGTGTGAGTTGTCCTGTTGAAACAACACATTACACATATGCCACATAAACGTAGGTTCCTGTCAAGAATATGAATGTAACGTTCCGGATGGGGCTGCAGCAGTGGCAGAGTGGTTGCTTTTATTCCGATGGATGATGATGATGGGTTGAAATGTGGGTGGCTTCCAGTAGTCTGAGAATGTTCGAGCTTAAAATATTGCTCCACATTCTAGCGAGGTTTCCTTTTTAACCGAACCCACTCTCGTGACGAGACATTCAAGCTCAATGACGCTAACGATTTTCACACCTCTACCGGAGCTTGTGGCAATGAAGTCGGTACTTCAGAAGGTAGTCTGTGTATCACACGGTACACACTTCAATAAACTTCAGTTCACTTGATTTTCTGCAAGTGTCGAATGTCTGAAGACGTATAAGATAGAACAGTGCCGTTACCAGGATTTCCTCCGGAGAGGCTGAGTGGGCATTCCGACCTCGTGCCATCCCGGGCCAAGTTCAAGATGCGCTGCTGAACGAAGCCAAACACAGAACGGGGGAATTCTCTGAAGAGAAAGCAACAGCCAAAGCTGACAGTGAAAGTGATTTCGAGCTCAAGTGTTTCAGTATTGCCCACCAAGTGGCATGTATTGAAGGGAAAAGGTACAAGTCATGCATCTTTGGCAAAACATTCCTCGGCTCGCTGTTAGAAAGCAGCTTTACCTCGAGTATTTCAATATGTTTTATGTCGAGAGCGGTCATGG
This sequence comes from Sabethes cyaneus, assembly GCF_943734655.1. NCBI lineage: Eukaryota > Metazoa > Arthropoda > Insecta > Diptera > Culicidae > Sabethes > Sabethes cyaneus. The sequence goes on along the minus strand of NC_071353.1, from coordinate 124,983,095 downwards.
AGGGTGTTTTCTCGTAAGCGTTCCCCATGGACAATGTATCATACGCCCGGTACAATGTACCGGGAAAATTTTCCTTTAGAATTTTATCACGCACAGGCTCAGTTATTGCAGTGTCTTTTGCAGTACAGTCACATCATGTACCTACCGGCAATATCGCATGGGATCGCATGGAAAACATTTGACTCGTTGTCTGAAATAGCACTGATGTTATTAGATTCGTGTTCTTATTTATGAACGCAAAGCGTTTTTTTTTAATTTCGTTAATTGATATGTCTATGGAAGATCCAGATTTATGTCACACCAACAGGTTTTCAATCAGGGTTAAAATGTCGTAAATTAATAATAACAACAACAACAACAACAGGGTTTCAAAAATATACTGCAATAACTAAGTTAAATATTATATTTTTTATTGCAACAGCCCTAGTCAAATTTCACAAAACTAAAAAGGAAAACTTCAATTTTAAAATAAATATCTTACAAACGGTTTACAGTTAGGGATTCTACGTAATTTCTTTACCATAAATGCTTGATTAATTAATAAGAATATTATATAAGAAATTATATAAAAAACCTACCTGCTGCAATTCAGTGTTTGCGTTTACCACTTTTGAATTTTTGTCTTTGAATTGCTTTCTCAAACTCCATAAATTATACGTTTACGAGGAAATCAGGATAATTTAATTCTAATATATAAGAGACTTGTCTGTAGCCAAAACCAGGTCTCTGACAGGACGTCATAAGAGGCTTATCGGTAACTTAAAACAGGCCCCTGACAGATCGTCAAGCTTTCCTAGCAATGAGTTCTATTCTCAGTCATGTCACTGGTCGACTGCTGGACTGCTTGACTAGATTGCTCGACTTGTCTTGAACCCTTGACCCTCAATTGCTTAACCCTCAATTGATCAACCGGGTACACCTGTACCCCTGTCAAAATTTTCAAGTTCCAGTTTCGGACTGTTCCTTTTGAAATATCGTCAAATGACTCCAAATACTTGTTATTTAAATATTGTACGTAAATTAATACGATTAAATAACAATTTTTATATTTATAACCGGGTACTTCAACTGCTCCAATTTTGTCGGATTTTCGGTCAGTCAATTTAGTGTTAACGGGACTGCCCGACTGGACTATTCGATTCCACTGCTCGACTCACCTGCTCGATTGGACAGATCAATTTGACTGCTTAACTGAACAACTCTTTTTAACAATTAGATTTAACTGTTCTACTCATGTACTCGACCTGACTACTCGACTCAACTGCTCGACTCATTTGCTCGACTCACTACTTGACCCGACAACTCGATTCAGTTGCTCAACTCAACTGCTCGATTTACTACTCAACCTGACTGCTCGACTTAACTGCTCGACCTAACTGCTCGATTGAACTGCTCGACTGGACTGTTCGATTCAACTTAACAGCTCGACTCAACTACTCGACTGAACAGCTTGATTCAACTGCTTGACTTAACCACTCGACTATACTGCTTGACTAAACTGTTCGATTCGACTGCTCGATTAAACTACTCCACTGGACTACTCGACTCATCTGCTCGATTCAACTGTTCGACTGGACTGCTCGATTGAACTGCTTGACTCGACTTTTCGATTCGACTTCGAAATGGCTGCTCGACTAGACTACTAAATTTAACTGCTCGACTCAACTGCTTGGCTGGACAGCTCGACTGGACTGTTTGATTGAACAGCTTGACAGAACAACTTGATTCAGCTGCTAGACTAGACTGCTCGATAACACTGCTCGACTTAACTGCTCGTCTTAGCCACTCAACCCGACGGCACGACTAGGCTGCTTGACTAAATTGTTTGATTCGACTACTCGATTTAACTGCTTCACTAGACTACTCAATTCAACTGCTCGACTACACTACTCGAATCAACTCCTCGACTGCAGGGGCGTAGCCAGAAAAGTTTCTTAGAGGGGGTTTTACAAAAAAATCGGACATAGCCTAACCTTAAGCAGTTTATTCAAGAAATGGGTTTCAGTTAGAAGCTATTTAGGTTGAAATTGAGTGTTCCTCATTTGACAAAAAAATCGAATTGAAATAAAATCACACAAATGTTAAAATTTTGCCTTCCGGTTGGCATTGAGGTATGTTGTGTGTTCAAATCTCGGTTGGGAGAGGCTGTAAAAGTTGATAGGGTCGAGCCTCTTCGAGGTGCGGCCAGGGTCGAAACAAGCTAACATTTATCCTGCACACCTTTCAATCGATCTTGAGGGGGTAATTAGACAAGCGGATATCGGAAAAAGATGTTTGATTTTCAGTAAATGTAGCAAACTGCGCAGGCCACGCGTTTTGATATTAAAACCAGAAACTTTGTCACGGCGGAGGCCATTTGCGCCAGACTGAAAGCGGAGGCTAGGAAGATTGGGTTCAAAATAAATGCGTCGAAGACCAAATACATGTATGGTAGAGGCTCAAACGAGAGCAACGTGTGCTTTTCGCGGACGGCAAATGTTGGCAGCGACGAACCAGAAGTGGTAGATGAGCTCGTGTACGTGGGATCGCTGGTGGCCACGGACAGCAACACAAATAAAAAGATCTAGCAACGTATAGCAGGACATCATGCTCACTTCGTAAAACGCCACGATCAAAAGGAATAAGCCGCCGTACGAAGCTGACAATGACAAACCCCCTTATGGACCGATAGTTTTTAGGGATTTGACAATGCGCACTGAGGACATTCGCGCCCTTGTGGACGGTGGACTACAACTTCAGAAACGCCTGGGAAATGGGCGACGAATAACCCAAGATCGAGTTGAATGAAGCTTAAAACAGCAAGAAACACCCCGGATCTAAGCTGCTGACGATGACGACGAAGATCGTACAACCAGGCCAGCAAATTTTTTTGTGTTCTAAACCAAGACCCGGCATAGTCGAAACAAATAAAAGACGCTGACTTTCTCTTACCTTCGCATCATACATGAAGAGACTAGTCCCATTTGTTGAACAGCAGAATGTTTCAAGCAAGTTGGCGACTGTTTCAAGTGACGACAACTGAAAGTTGGGCACGAACACGATTGGTCGATGTTGACTAGGTTAAATATTACATGCGTTATATTGTAGGAAATGTTGCTCAAATTCAATTCATTTGCGTTAAAAGTTGCTGACCTTCTACTGAATGTTTGATAGGAAAGTGAAAATGAAACTTTAAAACCGATCGTCATGCTGACGTTAAACCTGTTTTACTGACGCGCGGTGTTGCTTCAGTTGAAACCGAAGCTTCATTGCTTCATTGTCGATTGACATTTTGAAATTGAAAGTGATGTTGTCAGGCCCTGTTCTAAGCTGTGAAATTTTAAGCTTGAAAGTGTAGAACTATTTTTCTTCTGGCCCCCCGTCGCTACGCCCGTGCTCCTCTGGAATACTAGACTCGATTGAACTCCTCGACTCGACTGCTCGGCTGGACTACTTGACTCAATTGACTTGACTTGACTATTCGAATCGGCTGCTTGACTTACTACTCGACTCGACTGCTCGATTCAACTAGATTACTCGATTTAACTGCTCGACTTGACAGCTCGACTCGACTGCACAGCTGCTTTATTGAATGGCTGGAATTGTTCGACGACCCCTCGATTTGACTGCTTTATGAGAAGTTTATATTAATAAAATATAGAGCATCTTTCTGCACTATTAGGATGACCATGAATTCAGCAATTTGGGTGATACAGACTTTTGTTTTTTGACGTAGGACTACGTCTTACGGCAAGGTTTGGGATTGGGTCCAAAAAATCAAACAATGCGAGCGTCACGAAAAAATGAATGATCTCGAACGCTAATAGCTTAGCGGTTTCCAGATCGATCTTAAATATTTTTATGCCAATCGATCGGAAAATCATCTATGCATCAACCCCAATAAAGAAACCTATTGATTTCAAAGTACGCACTATTGAAGAATTAAAAATAATGAAGCATTATTCAACTGAAAATCCTCGCTTTGTGAATGGTTGCAAAAGACGCCATCATAGTTTTAACGTATTATTGGAATAAAGTGACCAAATCTCCCCGCCCCACCAGCTCAAAGTTTCTTTGTGACGATTCACCCTAGACACTTTGACCCAATTCACATACATTTGACAGTACCGTCTCAGTCAAGCAGAATTTCAAAAAGTTATATGTGGGACGATTGAAGAACTAGTTATTATCTATAACTTTTCCGAATAAAATTGGGCTGTATCATTTGTGTTTACGGTGCTACAATGCTGGTTGCTCATTAGTATCCAAGTGAACGTTCACTTAGCTTTCCAATTAAATTCTACAATGTATATTTATTCTTGACAGACACGTATTTCGCCTACGACTTGCAGGTTGGAAGGGTTTCTTTTTAATTTAATTTCAGATTTTGTATTCTGCTATGACGCTCCTAGAACTTCAGTTCAATTAGCTATTAATAAGCTACTAGCATTGTAGCACTGTAACTACAAAAGATGCAGCCCAACTTTATTCGGAAAAGTTGTAGATAATAACTATTCGATCAGGAGGACCTAACAAAATTATAACACATCTTGTAATTTTGTTATCAAAGCTTCTAGCAACAGTTGTTATTAATTAGATATATTATAATATATTATAACAACCGTTGTTATAAATTAGCCTCCGTAAGTGGTTGAAATATCAAAAATTATAACTAAACTGCCTCTAATTAATACCTGATTCATAACAAACCCTGTAATGATTTTATCTTAATTGAAACACATTGTGTTATAGGTTAATTGTCAACATTTCAAGATGTTCCAAAAATAACACAGCAAATAAAGATATATTAGCAAGTATTAGTAACTGTGAAGTGACGTATTTAATATGCTTTTGAAATGATGATGGTAATTAAAATAATTTTTGCAAGTAACATATTTTGTTATAAAAATAATTCGCAAGTAACATAATTTGTTATTAAAGCGAAATGTGTCATTCTTAGTGGTGGAGCCTGAATAGCTCATCCATAACTCAATGTGCTACTTGTATCTGAATCTGTTACAAACTTGAAATTGCGTCCTAATTAGTTTTTTTTCGATTTGTTAAAAATATCAAAATTTGTTATAAAACAGATATAATATTGTTATGGCCTCCTGAGCGGGTAATTCCACACATGTATCATAAAAAACTTTGTCAAATTTTGCTTGGCTGAGACGGTACTGTCAAATTAATGTTAATTGATTGCAAAGTAATCTTGTCATACCTGAATCAAATTCTACAACTTTCTCAAACCGACAGTCAAGTGTGCATACCAACAGATTCATGTTTGTTTACAGTATCTCTTTGTTTCTTGTAGTTTCTGCCATATAAAAATCATGCCACCCTAGTTTTGTGTAGTTAGCTGAGAAAATTAGGCTAAAATGACTATTTTTGCCGTAATCAAACACCATGCCATCGGAATCTACATGGAGGTAGTTTCCTTGTGGTAAAGAAATATCTCTTTTACCCTAGCGGGTCCCAAAGCTATCGATCAAAACATCAAAACAGGGTAAAATCTCCCGCCAAAACAGCTAAAAACAGACGCGTGCTGTGAGCAACGACCACTCCATTGGAATCCCCATAGAAATATCTTCTTTTTTGACATCAAAAGATCGAACGTAGCCAAGCGACATTTGCTCAATATCAGGACCTTTTTGGAAAAAAACTTCCCGCTTGGCCAGTGTCCTACATTCAATTATTCCGACAACTTCCGCAATCAATGATTTGTTTAAATGATGCAACATAGTTGCATCCGAATCAGTACAGCGCCCATGAACGTTTGAAAACAATGCCTTGAATCGAGGCCAATTCTAATATTTGCCGTCAAACTTTGGAATGGGCGCTTTTAAAGGCCGTTGTTGAGCAATCTCTTGGGCGAGCTACGTAAAACCTGTGGAAGAAATTGGTGCAACTGCACTGGAGGAAGCCTTTCAAGGCTTCGACAATTTGTCGATCAGGCACTCAACACGCATTACAGCATCAGTAAGGATTGAACCAGATTATTCGACTTTCTCATCCTGACAGTCGAGATTCGAAGCAGGAATAATACTGATTTCTCTGTACAATGCATGTGGCAGGTCTACTTTAATCGCAAAGCAAAAGCACTAGACACAGGGCAAATGACCTATAGACAAAAACCACAAGAGCAATCGTAACTAGATATGCATGTATTCATAAACTTCTTTCTCTCTTTTCTTACTTACTTATCTAAGTTTGACCTAATTTAAGAGCAAAACATTTTCTTCCGCATGTTTCCTATTGACAAGCTCGTGTACTTTAAAACTTATTTTCAACGGTAGTGCACGTACTGCATCTATCAATCAACCGATCTCTCCTATTCTCCTTCCTCGTAGCTTTACTCTGCGATAGTCATCCTCTGCGCACATGGATCATTCCAAGCGCCGATCCTTGTCACGTCGCGAAGCAATTCGGCACACCCAACCTGGGAAAACAGCCCTCAGGATCCAATTAGGTTATGTCTTCACGTGTGTAAAAGTAATCGGAGTTCGATCATATGTATTGCTATTGGACGAAGGCATAGGAAGGAAGTTTCTAGAAGATTCGTTGAACGTTGCTAGTAGCTGCATGCAACGTGGCTATGCTTCTCAAATCTTCAATTGCGCGTAGAGTTGCAGTTTCATCACTCTTTTTGTCATCGCTGTGACTTCCAGCTTTAGAGTTTCCTCGATCTAAGCCCTCGTGGATAGACAAATGTTCCCCGAACACTTTCATTATGCTGGGGATAATTGATATGATCATTTTTATCGGCGTAATTGTCCTGTACGCTACATAATGACCGGCGGCGAAGTCTGTCGATAAAAAAGGTCAAATCTTAAAGACGGTTATATCCAAGGCTTTGTTTTTCTTTTGTCATTTCATGTTTAAAGTTGCTTACTTTCTTCCACTGCTTATTTCGATGGGCAGACCAAATTTTTGTTGACATTTTTGTTCCGAGACAAACCATAATTGAAAACAAGCACACGACAGGTAACAAACTTAAGACTCAGATCAGCAGGAACATATCCAACTTTCGGTCTTTCTACTTTTATTATTATACAACCTGTTTGGTGCCGCAGTTGTGAAAGTGTGAATTTTCACACTCGTTTCGGTCCAGCGAGAGTAACATCCATTCCAACCACCACATATGTCTACAAAACACGTAATTAAATACCTAATGAATAGCTGAAATTTTCATAGCGTTTACAGCATAAATTCGACGATAAATTCATTTTCCAACACCAACACGGCCGGTGCCGATTGAAACATTAAAATAATTTTAGATGCTTCGGCATCTAAAACACTTCATTAAAATAGCTCAAATGATAATTCCTCAGCAGCACAATCAATTTCGATTAACATATCGGCAACAAATATCTTCCCTTGGTGGAAATTATGTCTACATTATTCAGAAGTCAGTTTTCCGCACCCCTTCTTGGTACACCTTTCTTGCACCACCGCGCCCACCGGGGTGGGGGCAGTAATGGCATCCTGTCCTCAACCGTTGCGGCGGCGCCGCGCTGCCGCTGCTGGAACGTAGACGAGCCAACAATTCCAAATATTTATTTAATGAATAGCCCAGAAGCTCGACCAACCGCAAACTGAACTCATTATCTAACAGTGCTGATTATATCCCATTCATCAGTCCAAACAATGAAACTGAGCAGCAGTTGATGGACGGCGTTAATTGAAATCATGCTTTCAATTTCGCTTAATTCAGCCATGAAAGACGGCTGCAAAACTTTGAATGGCTCCCTTTGCAAAAAGGAAAGCATTAGAGATTCGTCGAATTAGCAGCCGGTCGGAAAAATTCAAATGGTTCAAGTTTCACGCCGCTTATCCGTTTTACATCTCACAGACTGATGCGACGGTGGAAGGATTCGATTCGTTTACACAATTTTAAGAGACTGATTATTTTCTTAGAATGCAAAGGATCACACCGACTTTCCCGGTAGGTATATCCGAAAGGAATCTGTTTGTTGTTGAAAAATGTAATTTTCCCTTTTCTTGCTGTCACCGACCGGTGTGTTCACGTACAACAAGACCCTGTCCTGACTCGCAGAGTCCTCCCGTGGCGAGGGGCTGCGATGAAAGTGAAATGAAGAAGAAAAAAAAGTTAGAACTGGGACAGTGCGCTTTTGTTTAACTTACCTACGAGTTGTTGTTTTTGCGTGCGTTTTATTTCCCGTGACACTCGAAAACAATGTTAATTTATCTCTCAAGCTTGTTTATTCTATTCTCAATCATGATGAAGTGCCTCTCACCGCCGCATTGCATTGCCGACGTTGACGACGTTCGGTTCAAGTTTGCTGGGGGTTTTTACTGCTGCTAACATCATTAGCATAGGTAAATCTGTTTCACGACGAACAGACCGTCGACATGTGCTTGCCATGTAGTGTAACGAGCTTTACCAACATGCATACCATTTACAGCTAGGTGGTTTGAAATTTAGATTTTTCGGTATTTTTTTTCTTTCTATATCTTTTCAACACAAAAAACTTCTCTGCACGTGCATTGAATATGTAAAGTTTAGTTTAAATCCCTGTTTTACATTTTAAAGTTTTGGTAGCGCTAGAGTACATAAATTGACTCATCTTAAATAGATCTAAAACTGGGGAAGGACTGTGATAAAATAGAAAAAAAAAACGAATGAAAGTGATTGTAAAATGCAAAAAGTGTAACTGCAACTGACTGATGAAGTACCAAATTAAACACCCAGTCTATTTTCGGATAAAACCTTCACTTATCAACAACAGTAATTGCTCATTATAAGAATTGCTTGGTCAAGTTACATTCACGAATATTCCGTCAACCACGTTTTCATACATGACTTCAATTTAGATTGAATATTTACATTAGATCGATACAATCAAACGAAGGAATGGGATGGCTGCTCTATTTTATGAGCCCTTTATACGTTCAGGACATCAAGTTGGTCTAGGTTCAATGTTCAAACTATATAATCGATTGAAGAAAGGTGAATGTTTTACACTTTCACAAAACTGTTTACTTTCAGGACTTCAACTTGGTCTAGATTCAATCGAAACAAATTATCCCTGATATGTTGCACGGGGGTAGACTGTCCCTTTTTTCCAAAAACTGTCGTCACAGTCTTGGGAAACAAAAACGTGCTTACAACTTACGCTTATTCCAATTAGGACTAATTAGGATCTAGTTTTTCTCTCAACTTAAAGTGTAAAAGATTTTATAATCAATCGGGGTAAAAACGTTGAAAGTCGTTGGGCTATTCATTCACGCTCAAGACCCCCTATCAGTTTTAGGATTTTTGGACGTGGTCCTAACAAAACGTGGTCAAAACAATAATTTTAATTTATCAGGAAAGTCGAAAAAAAAGCCCAATTTTGTAAATATTCAAAGAGCAACCTGCAAAGAATTACCTCAAAAGATCTGCATTACTGTGTTTTTCGAAAGCAACCAACAAGCATTAGTGATGATTCCGACGATCTTGATAAAAAGTCGGAATATATAACACAACCAGTATTGGCAAATGGAGATATTTTTTTATTTTTAACCATCGAGAAATTTCTATATTTCCAATACCTTATGCCTGGTAAACGGTATCAACTATGTCGTCTGGATACTATTTTAAATTTCGAATTTTGAATTTAACGTTTAGAGTCTTCCGAATTTGCATGAATCAATTTTCCGTTGCATCGTCCGGATTTCCGTATTTGCAAGGATCGCCAGTTGGAACTTGGATGCAAATACGAATTTAAATATTTCTATTTTCATATTTAGATAGAGTCATCCAACACCTACTAAATAGGTTACAAACAAAACGATATACGAGCAATTATTTAAACTACCTCTCGGAAAAGTTTAATTAGCATATTAAGCGCAACCACTCTTTCGCGAAAACGTAAACGTACTACCCCTTATTTAAGTCAACCTAAACTAACTTGATGTCCTGCAAGTAAACGGTGTTGAGCACTGTAATCCGCAATTTTATTAATTTTGTATTTTTACCAGCAAAAAAAGTTTATATGAAGACTAGCTGACCCGATAAACTTCGTATTGCCACCAATTAACCTGTGTTGTACATAAATCATGAATCTCGGATGATCTTTGTCACAATCTCGAGTTTTGCAAGTTTCTGAGGAGTTCAACCTTAACTGATTCATTTTGGCAGTTACGTAACTATGAAAGCATCCCAGGTAACCAATAAGCATTACCAATGCTATTCAAATGTAGGCTAATAAGCATTTAAGTCGCCTTAAATGCTATTTTGGCAAAATATACAGCTACTTTACTGATAACCTTCTTATAGTGCTGACAATGCTAATTTACAGCTAATTACCGACACGAAGAATTTAAATACAATTTTGGATGCCAATTTACAACACCTATGCAGTCAAAAAGCTAATATACAACAACGTGCAGTATAAAATGCCAGATAAGCTGATTTGCTGCTTATGTTAATGCTTATTAGTTACCAGGAATTGGTAATTTAATATACAAATTTGCAATTTTTCCTCACATTAAACAACTTCCCTGACCCCTCATTGCATAACCAGAAAGCGGATAGTAATATTCGCCATGATTGTACAACATTACGCCGAATATCATTCTGCGAAAAACCTTAAGCGGAATGTACCATTTTATGGAAAACTTTTTTGTGGAAAGTACCATTTCGCGATCCTTTCCTTACTCGCTATCGCTCGTTTTAGGAAACCCAGGTAGACCTAGGAAAATAAATAAACCTAGACAGTAGTGATTTCTGCGGGGAGTTGCCTCCCCACAGTGGGCGGCGCTTCCGACGGCGGGTCGCCGGCAACACTCGCGGCCGTTTCGTCCTGAAAGATCTAGTGTTACTATAGATAGCTTTTGTGGCCTTGTTATTGACTAATGTTTTATGGAAGAGTCTCGAATTTCTCGAGTTCGATTAGTTTTTGAGTTTCGCAAAAATTTCTGTTTTATTTGTATGAGAGTCCATATCCCCCTACCACAGGGGTGAGAGGTCTCAAGCTGTCATAAAATAAATTCAAGACTCAAAAATTTCCTACATGCTAATTTTGGTTCCATTGGCTTGATTAATACTCAGATTAGAAGGAAATTTGTATTTCATTTGTATGGGAGCCCCCCTCTTAAAAGGGGAAGGGGTCGTAATTCACCATAGAAAAAATTTCTGCCATCTTAAACTCCCGCATGTCAAATTTGGTTCCATTTGCTTGTTTAGTTCTCGAGTTATGAGGAAATTTGTTTTTCATTTGTATAGGAGCCCTCCCTTCTAAAGTGAGGAGGGGTCCTAATTCAACATATAAAATATTCTTGCCTACTGTAACACCCACACTAAATTTGGTCCCATTTGCTTGATTAGTTCTAGAGTTATGAGGAAATTTGTATTTCGTTTGTATGGGAGCCCCCCTCCTCCTAAAAAGGTAAGAAGCCCTAATTCATCATGGAAAAAATGGTTGCCTCCAAAAACAGCCACATGCCAAATATGGTTACATTTGCTTGATTAGTTCTCGAATTATGAGGAAATTTGTATTTCATTTGTGTCGAAGCCCCCCCCCCTTTTAAAGTGGGGAGGGGTCCTAATCAACCATAGAAAATATTTTTGCCTCCAAAAACCTCCACATGCCATATTTGGTTCTATTTGCTTGATTAGTTGTCGAGTTATGAGGAAATTTGTATGTCATGTGTTTAGAAGCTCCCCCCCTCCTAAAGTGGGGTGAGGTCCTAATTCATCACTGAAAAAATTCTTGCCTCCAAAAACACCTGCATGCCAAATTTGGTTCTATTTGCTTGATTAGTTCTCGAGTTATGAGGAAATTTGTATGGAAGCCCCCCTCTTAAAGGGGAGAGGAGTTATAATTCCCCTTATAAAGAGGGGAGGGGTCTCAGTTTACCATAGAATAAATTCTTGTCACCGAAAACACCCACATGCCAAATTTTGTTCTATTTGCTTGATTGCTTGATTAGTTCTTGAGTTATGCAGAAATTTGTGTTTCATTTGTATTATAGCCCACCCCTCTTAGTGGGGGGAGGGGTCTCTAACCATCACTAAAACCTTTCCTGGCCCCAAAACCCTCTACATGCAAATTTTCACGCCGATTGGTTCAGTAGTTTTCGATTCTATAAGGAGCATGCGGACAGACAGACAGACAGACAGACAGACAGACAGACAGACAGACAGACAGACAGACAGACAGACAGACAGACAGACAGACAGACAGACAGACAGACAGACAGACAGACAGACAGACAGACAGACAGACAGACAGACAGACAGACAGACAGACAGACAGACAGACAGACAGACAGACAGACAGACAGACAGACAGACAGACAGACAGACAGACAGACAGACAGACAGACAGACAGACAGACAGACAGACAGACAGACAGACAGACAGACAGACAGACAGACAGACAGACAGACAGACAGACAGACAGACAGACAGACAGACAGACAGACAGACAGACAGACAGACAGACAGACAGACAGACAGACAGACAGACAGACAGACAGACAGACAGACAGACAGACAGACAGACAGACAGACAGACAGACAGACAGACAGACAGACAGACAGACAGACAGACAGACAGACAGACAGACAGACAGACAGACAGACAGACAGACAGACAGACAGACAGACAGACAGACAGACAGACAGACAGACAGACAGACAGACAGACAGACAGACAGACAGACAGACAGACAGACAGACAGACAGACAGACAGACAGACAGACAGACAGACAGACAGACAGACAGACAGACAGACAGACAGACAGACAGACAGACAGACAGACAGACAGACAGACAGACAGACAGACAGACAGACAGACAGACAGACAGACAGACAGACAGACAGACAGACAGACAGACAGACAGACAGACAGACAGACAGACAGACAGACAGACAGACAGACAGACAGACAGACAGACAGACAGACAGACAGACAGACAGACAGACAGACAGACAGACAGACAGACAGACAGACAGACAGACAGACAGACAGACAGACAGACAGACAGACAGACAGACAGACAGACAGACAGACAGACAGACAGACAGACAGACAGACAGACAGACAGACAGACAGACAGACAGACAGACAGACAGACAGACAGACAGACAGACAGACAGACAGACAGACAGACAGACAGACAGACAGACAGACAGACAGACAGACAGACAGACAGACAGACAGACAGACAGACAGACAGACAGACAGACAGACAGACAGACAGACAGACAGACAGACAGACAGACAGACAGACAGACAGACAGACAGACAGACAGACAGACAGACAGACAGACAGACAGACAGACAGACAGACAGACAGACAGACAGACAGACAGACAGACAGACAGACAGACAGACAGACAGACAGACAGACAGACAGACAGACAGACAGACAGACAGACAGACAGACAGACAGACAGACAGACAGACAGACAGACAGACAGACAGACAGACAGACAGACAGACAGACAGACAGACAGACAGACAGACAGACAGACAGACAGACAGACAGACAGACAGACAGACAGACAGACAGACAGACAGACAGACAGACAGACAGACAGACAGACAGACAGACAGACAGACAGACAGACAGACAGACAGACAGACAGACAGACAGACAGACAGACAGACAGACAGACAGACAGACAGACAGACAGACAGACAGACAGACAGACAGACAGACAGACAGACAGACAGACAGACAGACAGACAGACAGACAGACAGACAGACAGACAGACAGACAGACAGACAGACAGACAGACAGACAGACAGACAGACAGACAGACAGACAGACAGACAGACAGACAGACAGACAGACAGACAGACAGACAGACAGACAGACAGACAGACAGACAGACAGACAGACAGACAGACAGACAGACAGACAGACAGACAGACAGACAGACAGACAGACAGACAGACAGACAGACAGACAGACAGACAGACAGACAGACAGACAGACAGACAGACAGACAGACAGACAGACAGACAGACAGACAGACAGACAGACAGACAGACAGACAGACAGACAGACAGACAGACAGACAGACAGACAGACAGACAGACAGACAGACAGACAGACAGACAGACAGACAGACAGACAGACAGACAGACAGACAGACAGACAGACAGACAGACAGACAGACAGACAGACAGACAGACAGACAGACAGACAGACAGACAGACAGACAGACAGACAGACAGACAGACAGACAGACAGACAGACAGACAGACAGACAGACAGACAGACAGACAGACAGACAGACAGACAGACAGACAGACAGACAGACAGACAGACAGACAGACAGACAGACAGACAGACAGACAGACAGACAGACAGACAGACAGACAGACAGACAGACAGACAGACAGACAGACAGACAGACAGACAGACAGACAGACAGACAGACAGACAGACAGACAGACAGACAGACAGACAGACAGACAGACAGACAGACAGACAGACAGACAGACAGACAGACAGACAGACAGACAGACAGACAGACAGACAGACAGACAGACAGACAGACAGACAGACAGACAGACAGACAGACAGACAGACAGACAGACAGACAGACAGACAGACAGACAGACAGACAGACAGACAGACAGACAGACAGACAGACAGACAGACAGACAGACAGACAGACAGACAGACAGACAGACAGACAGACAGACAGACAGACAGACAGACAGACAGACAGACAGACAGACAGACAGACAGACAGACAGACAGACAGACAGACAGACAGACAGACAGACAGACAGACAGACAGACAGACAGACAGACAGACAGACAGACAGACAGACAGACAGACAGACAGACAGACAGACAGACAGACAGACAGACAGACAGACAGACAGACAGACAGACAGACAGACAGACAGACAGACAGACAGACAGACAGACAGACAGACAGACAGACAGACAGACAGACAGACAGACAGACAGACAGACAGACAGACAGACAGACAGACAGACAGACAGACAGACAGACAGACAGACAGACAGACAGACAGACAGACAGACAGACAGACAGACAGACAGACAGACAGACAGACAGACAGACAGACAGACAGACAGACAGACAGACAGACAGACAGACAGACAGACAGACAGACAGACAGACAGACAGACAGACAGACAGACAGACAGACAGACAGACAGACAGACAGACAGACAGACAGACAGACAGACAGACAGACAGACAGACAGACAGACAGACAGACAGACAGACAGACAGACAGACAGACAGACAGACAGACAGACAGACAGACAGACAGACAGACAGACAGACAGACAGACAGACAGACAGACAGACAGACAGACAGACAGACAGACAGACAGACAGACAGACAGACAGACAGACAGACAGACAGACAGACAGACAGACAGACAGACAGACAGACAGACAGACAGACAGACAGACAGACAGACAGACAGACAGACAGACAGACAGACAGACAGACAGACAGACAGACAGACAGACAGACAGACAGACAGACAGACAGACAGACAGACAGACAGACAGACAGACAGACAGACAGACAGACAGACAGACAGACAGACAGACAGACAGACAGACAGACAGACAGACAGACAGACAGACAGACAGACAGACAGACAGACAGACAGACAGACAGACAGACAGACAGACAGACAGACAGACAGACAGACAGACAGACAGACAGACAGACAGACAGACAGACAGACAGACAGACAGACAGACAGACAGACAGACAGACAGACAGACAGACAGACAGACAGACAGACAGACAGACAGACAGACAGACAGACAGACAGACAGACAGACAGACAGACAGACAGACAGACAGACAGACAGACAGACAGACAGACAGACAGACAGACAGACAGACAGACAGACAGACAGACAGACAGACAGACAGACAGACAGACAGACAGACAGACAGACAGACAGACAGACAGACAGACAGACAGACAGACAGACAGACAGACAGACAGACAGACAGACAGACAGACAGACAGACAGACAGACAGACAGACAGACAGACAGACAGACAGACAGACAGACAGACAGACAGACAGACAGACAGACAGACAGACAGACAGACAGACAGACAGACAGACAGACAGACAGACAGACAGACAGACAGACAGACAGACAGACAGACAGACAGACAGACAGACAGACAGACAGACAGACAGACAGACAGACAGACAGACAGACAGACAGACAGACAGACAGACAGACAGACAGACAGACAGACAGACAGACAGACAGACAGACAGACAGACAGACAGACAGACAGACAGACAGACAGACAGACAGACAGACAGACAGACAGACAGACAGACAGACAGACAGACAGACAGACAGACAGACAGACAGACAGACAGACAGACAGACAGACAGACAGACAGACAGACAGACAGACAGACAGACAGACAGACAGACAGACAGACAGACAGACAGACAGACAGACAGACAGACAGACAGACAGACAGACAGACAGACAGACAGACAGACAGACAGACAGACAGACAGACAGACAGACAGACAGACAGACAGACAGACAGACAGACAGACAGACAGACAGACAGACAGACAGACAGACAGACAGACAGACAGACAGACAGACAGACAGACAGACAGACAGACAGACAGACAGACAGACAGACAGACAGACAGACAGACAGACAGACAGACAGACAGACAGACAGACAGACAGACAGACAGACAGACAGACAGACAGACAGACAGACAGACAGACAGACAGACAGACAGACAGACAGACAGACAGACAGACAGACAGACAGACAGACAGACAGACAGACAGACAGACAGACAGACAGACAGACAGACAGACAGACAGACAGACAGACAGACAGACAGACAGACAGACAGACAGACAGACAGACAGACAGACAGACAGACAGACAGACAGACAGACAGACAGACAGACAGACAGACAGACAGACAGACAGACAGACAGACAGACAGACAGACAGACAGACAGACAGACAGACAGACAGACAGACAGACAGACAGACAGACAGACAGACAGACAGACAGACAGACAGACAGACAGACAGACAGACAGACAGACAGACAGACAGACAGACAGACAGACAGACAGACAGACAGACAGACAGACAGACAGACAGACAGACAGACAGACAGACAGACAGACAGACAGACAGACAGACAGACAGACAGACAGACAGACAGACAGACAGACAGACAGACAGACAGACAGACAGACAGACAGACAGACAGACAGACAGACAGACAGACAGACAGACAGACAGACAGACAGACAGACAGACAGACAGACAGACAGACAGACAGACAGACAGACAGACAGACAGACAGACAGACAGACAGACAGACAGACAGACAGACAGACAGACAGACAGACAGACAGACAGACAGACAGACAGACAGACAGACAGACAGACAGACAGACAGACAGACAGACAGACAGACAGACAGACAGACAGACAGACAGACAGACAGACAGACAGACAGACAGACAGACAGACAGACAGACAGACAGACAGACAGACAGACAGACAGACAGACAGACAGACAGACAGACAGACAGACAGACAGACAGACAGACAGACAGACAGACAGACAGACAGACAGACAGACAGACAGACAGACAGACAGACAGACAGACAGACAGACAGACAGACAGACAGACAGACAGACAGACAGACAGACAGACAGACAGACAGACAGACAGACAGACAGACAGACAGACAGACAGACAGACAGACAGACAGACAGACAGACAGACAGACAGACAGACAGACAGACAGACAGACAGACAGACAGACAGACAGACAGACAGACAGACAGACAGACAGACAGACAGACAGACAGACAGACAGACAGACAGACAGACAGACAGACAGACAGACAGACAGACAGACAGACAGACAGACAGACAGACAGACAGACAGACAGACAGACAGACAGACAGACAGACAGACAGACAGACAGACAGACAGACAGACAGACAGACAGACAGACAGACAGACAGACAGACAGACAGACAGACAGACAGACAGACAGACAGACAGACAGACAGACAGACAGACAGACAGACAGACAGACAGACAGACAGACAGACAGACAGACAGACAGACAGACAGACAGACAGACAGACAGACAGACAGACAGACAGACAGACAGACAGACAGACAGACAGACAGACAGACAGACAGACAGACAGACAGACAGACAGACAGACAGACAGACAGACAGACAGACAGACAGACAGGCAATATGCGTACTATTTTGGAGGCGATATACGTGATGAGAAATAATTATACGCATTTTATCTATATAAGTATGTATATACGATAATATCCGAATAAGCGCGACACACTGTATACTGCTATACAATTCTGTGTACTCGAAGATCTTTAACGTGGACTACACGGCGTAAAGGTATAGTTGATAGTCGGCAATCGAATATTATTGGATTCAGCTTTCTCGAGAACGTAATTAATTCGCATTTGTCGGGGTTTAGTACCAGAAAATTGTGTTTGCATCATCCAGCGAATATCAACATAAATAAAGAAAACCAACGGTCCCAGATGGTTACCCTGTGGCACTTCTGGAAAAGCAATGAAAGCCGGTGAGATGAACCCATCAATAGATACATTAATAAGACGATTCGACTGATACCATTTAAGCCACTGGAATAGAGGCTCTTTGCGACGACGATTTGATCATTCAGCTTATTGAAAGCGGTGGAGAGGTGCGTATAGATGACGTCTGTCTAAAAACAGTCGATAAAGCATTCCGTTACATAGGCAGTTAGTGTAGGAAGATTGGTTGATGTTGAGCGCTTGGACATGATCCGTGTTGCTCGTTGCCCTCCCCCCATCTGTTTAGCCTTTCTCCCCTCTACACACACGCGCACGGACTGATCGTTGTCCGATTTGCGTATGACGACTATTGGGGCAGCCCCGTCCGAGAATCAAACTGGAAAAATAATATCGTTTTTCTGCAGCCTTTCGAGTTCAGCATCTCTTTTGGGCAGTGCACCGTAATCCACGGGTTGCTTGGGACAGTAGACGGAACGTGCGTCGAGAAATTCAAAAATTCAGGTTACATTCCAAAGCTGTGACTGTAGACTCCATCGTCGGTTGAGTAGGTAGTTGTCCAACGTTGATCCAAGTTTCGCTCGTAATGATGGTGATGTTGGATACCGAGCCATGTCTCATGTATTCTTTGGGCTTCGACTGTTTCGACGACTGGAATAACAGCCTTCCGTGTGACCTTGTTGTTTGCATCTGGAGCAGGTGTGCGAAGCGAACGAATATTCATGGACATAGTGCTAGTCATCGCACTTCCAACAGGATGTTTTGAGCACTTTTTTTCGTGGCAGGATTCTTCTGGTTGCGAGAGACAAATGATGACGTTCCAGTTTCGAAATCAATCTTGTTAGAATGTCTGCGACCCGAGGCAATTGGAATCCACAGA
This sequence comes from Sabethes cyaneus, assembly GCF_943734655.1. Taxonomy (NCBI): domain Eukaryota; kingdom Metazoa; phylum Arthropoda; class Insecta; order Diptera; family Culicidae; genus Sabethes; species Sabethes cyaneus. Next base: position 124,963,638 of record NC_071353.1, on the reverse strand, counting down.
CGAAACGAAGGGTTTTGAATTGATACAGTGTGCGCTTGGAGAGTTAAAGCGCTTTACAGTGTTTGTTCACAATCGGAGTATGCGAAGTGCTGCGATCCGCAGCGCTTTTGAAGTATTGCAGGCACTGATAACGGTAATAAAAGACGGACTTCATCTTTTTGAGGGTTTAATCCAAAGTAAAGTCCCGTGGGTGCTTGGGAAGAATGGTGTTTACGTACTTCTTGTGGAACGGTGAGCTCAGCTTACGTATAAGCAATCGTACTAGAGCGGCATCGTCCAGGGTTTCGCCGCACTTCGTGAAAACGTACTCGTATCTCACATACCAGCCGTCAAAAAGAACTACCGCGTTCGGTTCGTACTGGAAATCTTGAGGATTCGATGATTTTCTTACTGCCGCTGTCAGCCGGCTTTGCACGATTCTACACGTTTTCGATCTGTTGTTGTTGCTTCGCGATGAGATTGGTGAGCTGCAGAATCGGGTGCTTCAGATCGGCACTTTCAGGGTTTAAAATTCCAAGATTCTAGAACGACTTTGAGATGCTCCTAAATTTTTCTCTCATTACCAATAGTAACCGTATCCAAGCTTGGAGTAACTAAAATAGGCCTATCTTGCTTGGTGGTTTGACTAACGAATGACAATCTTTTATTGAACAAATCAAACTCATAATCTTTTCGGGATGCAGGGCACTGGGCAGAGCAAGACCTGCTACATATAGATATAAAATTATCTGTTTGCGTAAACTGCTGTAGAATTAAATGCGATTTCCAAATTTTTGATTATTTATTGGTAATCAGTCAAATTTTCCGTAACCTTACTGTTCGGAATATGAACGCAATGAACTTGTTACAGTGTAGCGAAGCATACCGTTATGGGATGGAATTTTTCATTCAATTTAATATAAACCCAAATTGAAATCAATTCACGCAAAATCTAATGCAAAATAGCCCCGAGAGAAAATTTTCCACTCCCACGCATGAGTGGCTGATGATGTAAAAATATGGATGTGCATGATTGTGCAAAATATTGTTGTTCGCGCCCCAATGAGTACCACCACCGGCCGGACTGCGTCGCGCCGTAAAATTGCCGGCGGCCAGTTCCTGTACGTACGCTAATATACGCACGTAACAGCGCACTCGAGAATTCCAGCCCGATGTTCCGATGACTAGGGCGGCGACGGCATCGCGGAGCCACCTGCTGCGTTATCAGCTTTGTCAATGATTTTCCAAAAACCGGCCGCCAAAATAATATTGTGCCCATCGATTCTACGGCCAGTCGGTGCCATGCTGAAATCACGTCGCCGGTCGTGACGCGGTGCGGTGACATTGATGTGGGAGTGTCAATAACGAAATAGGCGGGTAATGGAAGGGAAAATTGGGAAATATTTGCATGCTTTTACAGCACGCTGTTATGCTATCGGATCGCTAATTCAAATCCTTGCTGAAGTGTCATTCCGTTGAGTATTACGAAAGGTTTGACTGCTTTGAAGACTGGGGGAGTTGATTGACTGTTAGCATTTATTAGGGTTATTCACGATTTGAAGATGAAGTTGAAGTTTTTCGGGTAATTTCTACCGAAAGAAGGAAGAACTCAATATGGAAATCAACGCAAGACAGATTTCACTGGAAAACACGATGCACATTTTACTAAAATAAGCAAACTATTCTTTCTAGAATTTTAAAACGAAGTCCGAACTCCTGTACGAATAGAATCAGAGACGGTACGGTTCCTTTCCATTCCGTCGCTCTTTCTTGCAGAAGTGAAGATAAGCTCTATTAAGCGCCCGATCCTGTAACTAGAATCTGGTCACGGAAAGTGAACTTCGCTGCAGTTCATCCTGTGGGATCTAAGTTTAAAGCAATTTCCTTCGCCTATAAAATTGTAAACTGCATAGCCCGAAATATCCGGCACGTAGCGTTGGATCCACATTTCTCGGGACGTGTGACAAATAGTAAACTAGTTGACCAATTTCCTCTCTGCCGTTAGAACGGTATCGTCTTTTTTTTCTTAGCAGGAATGAAGAAAAACAAACGGAAGGAGTTTTCATTCCGACCAAAATAAACAACACTCAGGGATTGCATGGATTTGAAAAAGGGGAGGTTTTATTGACGTATCGGTAGCGATAGTTTCATTTTATTGACCATGCCCAAACCCGAATAAGTATCTATTAGACATAAATACATGTTCTGTCCATTAGATCGATGGAAACCATTAAATCACTCTTTGCTCTTCGCAGCGATAAAGCAAAATGTGTCCCGCAGTCGGGAGTATACTCTAAATAAAACCACACTAACGGCCAGCGGATATTCTGACCTAGACCGCGTGCATCCCAAGGGACGAAAATGTGTCCATCGGGCGCACTAGTGGGCACCGCCGCGCCGCCAGCAGTATAAAGCGGGATTTTGTTCACGGCTTCCGGATCATTATGCAGTCACTGGCGTCATTACATTAGTGTTTATCACAGCGGCTCTGCCGATCTAAGCCCGTTGGACGTGAAGCCATCAATTTCGTGCATCCCCGAAATGATGGATAAACCCTAGCACCGCGCAGAGCGCGCCGCGGCTGTGTTTGTTCGGGCTGAGTTGAGCTTCTGGCGTGTTTTGGGACATGATTTTGAAGGATTACCGCTTTCTGCGCTAGGTCACGTATTAGCGCTAGCTACAAATAATTATTTCAAGGCTCCGTTACCCAGTGAAGACGAATTTAGTTCTGTTGTCGCAGCTTGTATTTTGCTATGGAATTGAGAATTAACCTGCTTTACCTTTAAATAATTTTCCTGTTAATTTTTAATGGTGGTGCAAATGTAAATATCTCAAAAGTAAATACCATACACTCAAAACAGAACAAGAAATTTGAGTTGTGTTTGAGCAACAATTCGAGTCAGAAGAATAGGAAATATCTCAGAGAGAGAAGCCAGCTCAGTGACAGATTAATTGCTTTCGTTTTCCTCTTCTTCTTATTTTTGATGTAGAAAATTTAAATGGTACGATTCAAATCAAGTCAGCATGCTCGGGTTTGAAATTTTATCGTAAATAAATCTCTCGTCTGCATTATTTAAACAAGCGAGCCCGGTTTACAATGACAGTTCGTACCCGGTTCGTGCTGACAGTTCGGTACACATAAACAATCCCAGCTGGCTTCTCTCTTTTAGAGAAATATGACAGCTTCGATCTTGTGTGTGTGTGTTTCTGTCGTGGACCAAGCATTCTTTGAGACTTTGAGAGAAACGAAAAGGAGGGAGAGAAGAAGCTCGGTTAGAACAGAATGAAATATGCTCCGTTCTTGAAAGTACTGTATGGTTTTATGAGAGTGCATATAGTGTGGTTTTAAAGGGAAATATCAATTAATAAATTAATTCAATCAGTCAATTAGCCAGAGTCAGAGACGGGGACGGAGATAAGGAACAGACACAGAGACAGAAACAGAGGTAAAGACAAAGACAGAGATAGTTGCAGAGACAGAGGCAGCGGGAGAGGGAGAAAAACGTGAGAAAGAAAGAAACAGAATAAAAACTGGCATGAAAAAATCAACAGCGAAGGAAAAATCGTAAGAGAATGGGAGGAAAAACGAAACATAAAAAAAAAGAAAAGGAAAGAAAATGAATATAAACCGAAAAGACGAGACGAAAGAAAGAAAAAAAGGGATAGAGAAAGAGGAATAGCAAAGGTGAAAATACAGGAGCAGCAAAATGGAGAAATGAACAGAATAAGAGAAAAAACGAGCCGGAAAAGAAAATATAGAGATAAAAATATAGAGAAATAAACAAAACTGAAGACAAAAGGCATATAACGGAAAAGAAAAGGAGGAAAAGTGTGACATAGTAAGAGAAAGAACGAAACAGACGAAAACAAAATACTGCATAGAAGGGAAAAAGGACAGAGAAAATGAGGGAAATAATAGAAACCAAAAAAAGAACAAAAATCGACAAATTTAAAAGAAACGTGATAAAAAAACGAGGAAAACGGAAAAAGTGGTGAAACGAGATATGAAGGGAGAAAGATGTGACGGGACAATGGAACTGAAAAATAGTAAAACATGAAAGCCACCTAAACTCTCCGTTGCCCTCGCTGTTGTATTTTGTACAACGTCTGCGAACCGTTAACTTTATCTCGGTATATCTCGGGATTCTAGTAATAAAGAAAATCACTGTTTTCAGCAAATAAGATCTTTCGAACGGTGCAACAAGTTTCATAAGTTTTCCACCAGGAGGCATTAGTATTCATGTGAATTTTGCTAGGTTTTACCATGCCTTTTAATTGAAGTTGACGCGAGTAACGAAAGCGAATGAAAAAGGTAAATCGGAAAACAAAAGGACGGAAAACGAGAGATAAAAAATAAAACCAGAAAGTGAAGGTAAATGAGTGTCAAAAACAAAATAAACGTGACAGAAAAGACTGAATGGAAGATAAATTTAGTTAGAAAAAGACAAAAATTGGAATCTGAATCTGACTGGAAAGAGGAAAGAATGGAAGATAAAAGTTGCAAAACGGGAACGAAAATGACAAAAATCGAGTGAAAACATATGCGAAAACAGAACTAAAAATAGAACAAAATGTGACAGAAAACGAACAAGAAAACGGAGTAATGAAGTGCAAAAAAAGCAGCAAAAAAGAAAATCGAGAGAAACCAACAAAACAATGAAAACGGTATGGATGGATGGATGGATGGATGGATGGATGGATGGATGGATGGATGGATGGATGGATGGATGGATGGATGGATGGATGGATGGATGGATGGATGGATGGATGGATGGATGGATGGATGGATGGATGGATGGATGGATGGATGGATGGATGGATGGATGGATGGATGGATGGATGGATGGATGGATGGATGGATGGATGGATGGATGGATGGATGGATGGATGGATGGATGGATGGATGGATGGATGGATGGATGGATGGATGGATGGATGGATGGATGGATGGATGGATGGATGGATGGATGGATGGATGGATGGATGGATGGATGGATGGATGGATGGATGGATGGATGGATGGATGGATGGATGGATGGATGGATGGATGGATGGATGGATGGATGGATGGATGGATGGATGGATGGATGGATGGATGGATGGATGGATGGATGGATGGATGGATGGATGGATGGATGGATGGATGGATGGATGGATGGATGGATGGATGGATGGATGGATGGATGGATGGATGGATGGATGGATGGATGGATGGATGGATGGATGGATGGATGGATGGATGGATGGATGGATGGATGGATGGATGGATGGATGGATGGATGGATGGATGGATGGATGGATGGATGGATGGATGGATGGATGGATGGATGGATGGATGGATGGATGGATGGATGGATGGATGGATGGATGGATGGATGGATGGATGGATGGATGGATGGATGGATGGATGGATGGATGGATGGATGGATGGATGGATGGATGGATGGATGGATGGATGGATGGATGGATGGATGGATGGATGGATGGATGGATGGATGGATGGATGGATGGATGGATGGATGGATGGATGGATGGATGGATGGATGGATGGATGGATGGATGGATGGATGGATGGATGGATGGATGGATGGATGGATGGATGGATGGATGGATGGATGGATGGATGGATGGATGGATGGATGGATGGATGGATGGATGGATGGATGGATGGATGGATGGATGGATGGATGGATGGATGGATGGATGGATGGATGGATGGATGGATGGATGGATGGATGGATGGATGGATGGATGGATGGATGGATGGATGGATGGATGGATGGATGGATGGATGGATGGATGGATGGATGGATGGATGGATGGATGGATGGATGGATGGATGGATGGATGGATGGATGGATGGATGGATGGATGGATGGATGGATGGATGGATGGATGGATGGATGGATGGATGGATGGATGGATGGATGGATGGATGGATGGATGGATGGATGGATGGATGGATGGATGGATGGATGGATGGATGGATGGATGGATGGATGGATGGATGGATGGATGGATGGATGGATGGATGGATGGATGGATGGATGGATGGATGGATGGATGGATGGATGGATGGATGGATGGATGGATGGATGGATGGATGGATGGATGGATGGATGGATGGATGGATGGATGGATGGATGGATGGATGGATGGATGGATGGATGGATGGATGGATGGATGGATGGATGGATGGATGGATGGATGGATGGATGGATGGATGGATGGATGGATGGATGGATGGATGGATGGATGGATGGATGGATGGATGGATGGATGGATGGATGGATGGATGGATGGATGGATGGATGGATGGATGGATGGATGGATGGATGGATGGATGGATGGATGGATGGATGGATGGATGGATGGATGGATGGATGGATGGATGGATGGATGGATGGATGGATGGATGGATGGATGGATGGATGGATGGATGGATGGATGGATGGATGGATGGATGGATGGATGGATGGATGGATGGATGGATGGATGGATGGATGGATGGATGGATGGATGGATGGATGGATGGATGGATGGATGGATGGATGGATGGATGGATGGATGGATGGATGGATGGATGGATGGATGGATGGATGGATGGATGGATGGATGGATGGATGGATGGATGGATGGATGGATGGATGGATGGATGGATGGATGGATGGATGGATGGATGGATGGATGGATGGATGGATGGATGGATGGATGGATGGATGGATGGATGGATGGATGGATGGATGGATGGATGGATGGATGGATGGATGGATGGATGGATGGATGGATGGATGGATGGATGGATGGATGGATGGATGGATGGATGGATGGATGGATGGATGGATGGATGGATGGATGGATGGATGGATGGATGGATGGATGGATGGATGGATGGATGGATGGATGGATGGATGGATGGATGGATGGATGGATGGATGGATGGATGGATGGATGGATGGATGGATGGATGGATGGATGGATGGATGGATGGATGGATGGATGGATGGATGGATGGATGGATGGATGGATGGATGGATGGATGGATGGATGGATGGATGGATGGATGGATGGATGGATGGATGGATGGATGGATGGATGGATGGATGGATGGATGGATGGATGGATGGATGGATGGATGGATGGATGGATGGATGGATGGATGGATGGATGGATGGATGGATGGATGGATGGATGGATGGATGGATGGATGGATGGATGGATGGATGGATGGATGGATGGATGGATGGATGGATGGATGGATGGATGGATGGATGGATGGATGGATGGATGGATGGATGGATGGATGGATGGATGGATGGATGGATGGATGGATGGATGGATGGATGGATGGATGGATGGATGGATGGATGGATGGATGGATGGATGGATGGATGGATGGATGGATGGATGGATGGATGGATGGATGGATGGATGGATGGATGGATGGATGGATGGATGGATGGATGGATGGATGGATGGATGGATGGATGGATGGATGGATGGATGGATGGATGGATGGATGGATGGATGGATGGATGGATGGATGGATGGATGGATGGATGGATGGATGGATGGATGGATGGATGGATGGATGGATGGATGGATGGATGGATGGATGGATGGATGGATGGATGGATGGATGGATGGATGGATGGATGGATGGATGGATGGATGGATGGATGGATGGATGGATGGATGGATGGATGGATGGATGGATGGATGGATGGATGGATGGATGGATGGATGGATGGATGGATGGATGGATGGATGGATGGATGGATGGATGGATGGATGGATGGATGGATGGATGGATGGATGGATGGATGGATGGATGGATGGATGGATGGATGGATGGATGGATGGATGGATGGATGGATGGATGGATGGATGGATGGATGGATGGATGGATGGATGGATGGATGGATGGATGGATGGATGGATGGATGGATGGATGGATGGATGGATGGATGGATGGATGGATGGATGGATGGATGGATGGATGGATGGATGGATGGATGGATGGATGGATGGATGGATGGATGGATGGATGGATGGATGGATGGATGGATGGATGGATGGATGGATGGATGGATGGATGGATGGATGGATGGATGGATGGATGGATGGATGGATGGATGGATGGATGGATGGATGGATGGATGGATGGATGGATGGATGGATGGATGGATGGATGGATGGATGGATGGATGGATGGATGGATGGATGGATGGATGGATGGATGGATGGATGGATGGATGGATGGATGGATGGATGGATGGATGGATGGATGGATGGATGGATGGATGGATGGATGGATGGATGGATGGATGGATGGATGGATGGATGGATGGATGGATGGATGGATGGATGGATGGATGGATGGATGGATGGATGGATGGATGGATGGATGGATGGATGGATGGATGGATGGATGGATGGATGGATGGATGGATGGATGGATGGATGGATGGATGGATGGATGGATGGATGGATGGATGGATGGATGGATGGATGGATGGATGGATGGATGGATGGATGGATGGATGGATGGATGGATGGATGGATGGATGGATGGATGGATGGATGGATGGATGGATGGATGGATGGATGGATGGATGGATGGATGGATGGATGGATGGATGGATGGATGGATGGATGGATGGATGGATGGATGGATGGATGGATGGATGGATGGATGGATGGATGGATGGATGGATGGATGGATGGATGGATGGATGGATGGATGGATGGATGGATGGATGGATGGATGGATGGATGGATGGATGGATGGATGGATGGATGGATGGATGGATGGATGGATGGATGGATGGATGGATGGATGGATGGATGGATGGATGGATGGATGGATGGATGGATGGATGGATGGATGGATGGATGGATGGATGGATGGATGGATGGATGGATGGATGGATGGATGGATGGATGGATGGATGGATGGATGGATGGATGGATGGATGGATGGATGGATGGATGGATGGATGGATGGATGGATGGATGGATGGATGGATGGATGGATGGATGGATGGATGGATGGATGGATGGATGGATGGATGGATGGATGGATGGATGGATGGATGGATGGATGGATGGATGGATGGATGGATGGATGCCAACAACTGAAAAGAAACATCAGAATATGTAATGAAGCGAACCTCAAAAAAGTGGTAATCTGGCCGCTCTCAAAGTCACAGCAGGACAAGGTTTAACGTACCGAACGATTGAGGCTGTTTGTTTCGGTTTGTAAAATTACTCTTCGTGTCAATCGACTGCACAGTGGGGATTTGTTTGCAAAACAGTGCTTTATCTAAATATCTCAAAATGCCGCTGGGCTACGATCAATCGTTTGATATCAAAACAAAACTTTTTATATGAGGATATCAATTGTGTGGTCCTTGGAATCCGGAGATATGAATTTTTACATCTCTCCATGTCTAGAAAAGTAGGGTAAAACGCCCTTCTTTTGACAAAACCTGCTGGAAATGTATGCGTGCCGTAAACATGCAGGGTAGAGGATCTATATTTCGCCAGGAGCCATATTGATGTCCTAAATTTTACCAAATCGTCAAATAATTTCATTACCAAAAATATGCAAAAAGGCTTTGGATTCATCGACTGGCGAAATATGGATCCTCTGCCCTATCACAGCATAGAAATCCCTTTAAAAATATCTTTCTTCTGTGGACTGCTTCATCTTTAATCTAAATATTTTTTAAGGGAATCGCGAACTCTGAATAAGCATTTCGAATAATTGAATGGGTCAGAAGCTGATTGTGCGGCATCTGATCCATAAAGAAACCACTTACTTGTTAGTATGATTGCACTAATTCCAGTATGTACCTCATGTTATTATCGTTTGCAAAAGGTTTGTTTTCATTTCCAAATGACATTGAAAAATTCTCGAAAACTTACATCGAAAAGACCCACTATGATCTATTCAATAATTTGCGGTCTTCCTGATCAATTAAAAACTTTTCCTCAACTACAATAAATCTAAAACGAACGCCATTTTTTACGGTTTGGCAGCCAAAAAGATTGCCTCAACGCAACGTGTTCTCTACTATCTTTTGGCAGCCAAAAAGATTGCCTCAACGCAACGTGTTCTCTACTATCTTTGCAGCGGTACCCAAGTGGCACCCTCCAACATACGCAATAGCACCGATGGTAAAAATAAAACTCCGACCCCCGACAAGGCTGTGACAAGGGATTCGCTTTCATTTCGGGCTGCGCATGTGTTAGTGTTTGTCCCCCGACACGTCTCGATAGTGCCCCGCCAATTTGGCGCCAAAATCTCTGGCAAATATTTGCGGTGGCAACATCCGGGGGAAAACCATGGGGACTCCACCGTAGGGAAAGGAAAATGGTGCCACATTGAAATCGTAGTTGGTTCGATACTGTCGACGAGTTGCGAAAAAAAACAGGGAAATCATTACCATCAGAGTTGCAAACAACAACGCAGCAACGTAGTTTTTCTCCGGCTATTGATTGAATTCGTAATGAATAATATATTCCATTTGCGAATCAACATGTTTGGTGTTTGAAATATAGAGGGGTTCGTTTTTTTTACAGTCTACGTCGTTCAAATAGTTGGTTTATGCACGCTCTAACTGCATTCGAGTGTCGTAAAATATTTATTTGCATTATGTTTTTTTCTGCGAATAACCACCGTTGTTCTATTGCAGTTGGTTGATTTTTTATGTTTGGTAGCCTACCGAAGGCGCCAATTAGTCCCAGTGCTGCTGGTATGAATTCAGGGAAAACATTCATTTTTCCGATTCATATTTTTGCACCTTCATCAGGCGGTAGCAAAAAAAAGCGAAATAAGAAGTCAATATGTTGTTAGCGCCTTAACTTAGGCAAATACACGTTTTAAAAGAGCTTTGTTTCAGGCTGTGAATTGGCTTTAAACTAGTAAACAATTGTGTCAACTATATCAGTGGGTCATCGAGTCAATGTATCACGTATTAGTTGAACTGTTCTCGCATTCACTTCAATTGAACGCGGATGCTGCAAGAGAGCGAAAACTAGAGCGGTACGTGTATGAGAGAGAACCAAGTTGTCGACTTCTCTGTTGATTTTTAATGAAAATGACGTCAGCGTGGAAAAGCCGCAATTGAGAGCAAAAGAAAAGTTGGGTGCTATAAAATTCATCGGTAACGCGCAGAAGCTTTTTATGCTATCGCTCTCTCTCTCTCTCTGATACTGGTTTTATTTATTTTCCCGCGATCAGGTGTTAACGAGGTTTTTCTGCTTCAAATATCTTTGGATTTTGCTGCTGTGGCGAAAGCATGCGGTCCGGAATAGGAAAAATGAACTCGCGGTTTGTTTATGTTTGCACATACGTTTCTGCGTCAATGTTGATTTGTGTATGTTTGCTTTCCGGTTCATCATCAGATTGTTTGGCGAATTACATCTACGAAAATCTCTCAATTTCCGCTTTTCTGATGGTAATGATTCCATAACTTATCCCCACAAAGGTTTGAGCAAGACGATTTATCTATAAGATGATTATATTATAATAATTAAAACGAACTGATTACATCTGCATACATAAATTACTTCAAAATTGTTCACTTACCTCATAGCAATGCGATATAATTGTTAAAAACTAACACGCAAAAAGTAAAAATGAAACACCATGCGTTTCCATTGCATTCTCGCAACTGTGAATAGAGGCGCTGGGCCTTCACGAACTTATCTGGAATTCCGCAAGGCAGTAGCCTTGGTCCTTTGATATTTTTGCTATACGTGAATGATGTTTGTGCTCTGCCGCCTGCTGTATGCTGACGACCTGAAAATTTTCTTGGTTGTTAGAAACACTGAAGATTGCCGTGAGCTTCAGAAAATTCTTCATCTTTTTGTAGAGTGGGGCAAGGGCGACCGTATCATCATAAGTGTCGAGAAATGCTGAGTTGTATCATTCACGCGGCGTAAAAATCCAATACTTCACGACTATTACATCGAAGGAAGTTGTTTGGTAAGAACTCAAGAGGTAAAAGACCTTGGCGTTACATTGGATAGTAAATTGACTTTTGATACGCATCCATCGATCATCATACAGAAAGCAAACTGCCAGCTTGGGTTTATCAAAAAAGTTTGTAACGAGTTCAGTGATCCATTGTGCTTTCGATCGTTGTACTGCGCTTTGGTAAGACCTCTCCTAGAAACTGCTTGCATTATTTGGGGCCCGTATCAGGTGTACTGGAACGACCCTATAGAACAAACACAAAAGCGATTCGTTCGGTTTGCTCTACAACGATTACCTTGGAGAGATGCCAATAACCTGCCCTCGTATCCGGATCGGTGTCAACTGATCATTTTAGGCACACTACTTACACGTCGTAAACCGACGGCGGTTTAGAGGTCGGGAAGGAAGTGACGGTTACGAACGAGGAACTCATTGAGATCGCTAAATCCCTAAAGATGAGCAAGGCACCGGGGCCAGACGAAATCCTGAATATGGCCATTAAAGCGGCTATTCTAGAGGCTCCCGAATTTTTCGGGGCAGTAATGAGTAGATGCCTGGAAGCTGGCCACTTCCCGGACAGATGGCAGCGACAGAACCTGGTCCTATTGCCGAAGCCGGGAAAACCTCCGGGTGTCCCCTCGTCATATAGGCCGACCTGTCTGCTCGATACTGCCGGCAAGGTGCTGGAGAGGGTTATCTTTAGCAGACTCGTACAGTACACTGAGGGTACAAACGGTCTGTCAAGGAGCCGATTCGGTTCCGAAGAGGCAAATCTACAGTGGATGCCCTCTTGTCTGTCAGTAAGACAGCCGAGGTGGCGATCCAGCGCAAGAGAACAGGTATCCGCTATTGCGCAGTTATCACGCTCGACGTGAGAAATGCGTTTAATAGCGCTAGCTGGGACTCCATAGCCAACTCGCTTCGGAACGTCCAAATGCCATGTATGACGAGGTGTTGAGGCTGAAGTTCCCGGTAGGGGAGCCAGAGAAAAAAGAAAAAGAAGACATCCATGACTGTTTTGTGGCTTGATTTAAGGAATTTTGACTCACTGATTTTAATTCTATTTAATTTAGATTGATCTGATTGTTCGCTTCTTATCAAATAATTTTAACCGATCACCTCTCGCGCTTCTACTCGCTTGTTGCTGCTGGACGCTGGTTCAGTTGGCCGTCTCGGAAGGTAAGAAGCACCCAACAAATATACCAGCTCCAAGTAAATGTGTTCGGTCAAGCGTCAAAATAAATGAAACCATGGATTTAATCAAATGAAAGAGTTTCATCAACATCTCACTGGTAACTTTTCTCTTTTGTTCAGACTGAAATTGAAATGCTCTATTTTATTTAACGTAGATGATAGAATGAAGGACCATGAAAAATGGGTGTGGCCGATTCTTGTCCCTTGCTCTGGTACATAACACGTGGTAAACCGGCGAACAGCATTATTCAAACGCTAGCTGAGCTACTGCCAACATCGTTTGCCAGGGCAAACGGAAGACACGTTCGACTCGTGCACGTGTTCATCGGCGGCTGACCGTGTGACCGTGTGTTGGAGCTGGAGCACTCATTTCGTTGCCGTGATGGCATATCTGGCTGCTGAAGTTCTGGAATTGGCAGGAAATATGCTGCTCACCACAACAAAACGACCAGAAGCATCCCACGTCACTTGCAGCTGGCCACTTGGAGTGGTATTTCATCGTGATTCAGGGCCATACACGAACGGCTTCGTTAATCGCATAGCTACTGAAGCTTTCCGGCTGGTCCGTTGCAACAAGCCGTACCTGGTTAGCGGTTATCGGTACTCCAATTTACCGAACAGAGAATTACGTGAAGTGCGTTAGTGCAAGTTTATTGCAAGCTGGAGTTATGATAATCAAACAATCGGTCCTTTCAAGGGCCACACAACGATTGAAGAGTTTATTATATTTTCTTGCCCAGTTGATACCATAATAACACAGGCAACGGGGGAAAAGTTGAATTTTTCGCCATTGCGGACGACCAACAAATGACGGAAATAAGTTTTCTGGTCACGGGCGATATTTTCTGCGACTTCCAAAACGTCTGCAGGTTGTAAAGCCGCAGAAAAGTTGCGTAAAATTTTCAACTTTTTGAAAACTCGCGCGTACCGTCTACCGATTACCAGAGGAAAATCACTGTTGCCCGTTTCTTTGGTAACAAAACACGCTGCTCACTTTTTTGATAGCTTGAAATCGTCGCAGAGAGAATCTGCTTGGCTGTATGTAAAGTTATAAGTATATATTCTGCTTGTCTAGCACGTAAGTTATTGATTTACTTGACAAAATAAACCGCGACCCCCCCCCCCCCCCCCCCCGCGACGATTCTGGCGACGGATTCGCCCGCGACTGTTATAATTCTTTGCGTACGAAAGGGTGGGAAATTGACAATATTCAACGTAGAAACATATAAAAATTAGGGTTGCAAAGTGGCCGGTTTTTCATCTGCAAAGCTGGTGGCCGGTCAATCCTGCAAAAAGGCCGGTTCGCCAACATAGGAAGCCGGATTGGTACTTTTTTTTCCTGATTTGTTAAATTTTCTGATAAATTTATTAGCAATCCTGAGCAGTGGATCATTGAAGATAGCCAGTTTTGCAGTGACAATACTTTGCTTCTGGCGATAATATACATTAAATTGTCCACCAGCACCAGAAGCAACTAGTTGTCTTCTAGTATCTTCAATAATCCATGCAATGTTCGTTGTGGTTTCGATACCCAAATAATAATTAACGCACATTAAACATTCTAGGCAAATCCTCTAGTAATATGCTGCCACAACCCCCCCACGCAGTTTTTGAAGGCAGGACCGACCAGCCGGTTTTTTTTAATTTTCGGACTTGGCAACCCTAATAAAAATTTATTTACTGTTTGGTTTAATTACAGACTTGGCTTCGTTTTAATAACGCTAGCATTTTCATATGTATAAAAAAGGTAAAAATCAGCATTACGTACAGATATACATGCTAAATAAATCGTATTTCATGCGCAAAATTGGCATATCCGTACTATTTTGGAGGCGATATGCGTGATTACGAATAATTTTGAGCGTTACGACTATATAAGTATTTATATACGATAATATCCGATTAAGCGCGAGTCGCTCCGTACTACTCTACGATTTTGTGCTGAAAATCGTATGTATGTCAGTCATTATCATTATATATGACAAAAAATCAACTTGATCTCACTTTATTCAGCTTTAGTTACGATTTCGAGTTTGTTAGGAGATATTTACGATAGTTTTCGTACATTTATATACGAGTTGGTGCTAGCTGGGTACTTTGATAAACGTTACGTATGTAGCTTGTATACATGAAGAATCGTATTATTACATACATCCTACGTCCTACGTCCTACGTCATCTATGCGGTCGTGTCTTGTGCACAACCCCTCTGATTTTTTTCTATTTTAGTTGTTGTATGACTTTTCATGTTTCATAAAGTAGTACAAATAGCAAAAATACACAACTTTGCCGAATGTAGTATACCTCTTCTTCTTCTTCTTCAGCAGCATAGAGCCGGGGTGGCTCGTGCTGTTTCAAGCACTCGTCTCCATTCAACTCGGTCTTGGGCCACTCGTCGCCAATTTCCTAGTCGTCTCAGAAGTCGCAAATCGCTTTCGACCTGGTCGAGCCATCGTGCACGTTGGGCCCCCCTGTTCCTGGTGCCGGTGGGGTTGTTGAAGAGGACCGTTTTCGTCGCACTGTCGTCCGGCATCCTTACGACGTGTCCGGCCCACCGTAGCCTGCTAACTTTCGCTAGATGTACGATGGGAGTCTCCCCAAGCAGTGCCTGTAGCTCGTGATTCATACGCCTCCGCCACTCTCCGCTTTCAGTTTGTACTCCGCCAAATATCGTCCGCAGCACTTTCCGCTCAAACACGGCAAGGGCGCGTATGTCCTCCGTAAGCAGCGTCACGGCTTCAAGTCCATAAAGAACTACCGGTCTAATAATGGTTTTGTACATTGTTAGCTTCGTGCGGCGGCGTATGCTTCCTGATCGTAGCGTTTTACGAAGGGCAAAGTAGGCCCGATTTCCCGCTTGGATGCGCCGCTGGATCTCCTTACTAGTGTTGTTGTCCGCGGTCACCAGCGATCCCAAATACACGAACTCTTCTACCACTTCTAGTTCGTCGCCGTCAACGGTTACCGTCCGTGGGAGGCGCGCATTTGTTTCCTTTGAGCCTCTTCCTTTCATGTATTTGGTCTTCGACGCATTTATTTTTAGCCCAATTCTCCTAGACTCCGCTTTCAGTCTGGCGTAGATTGCCTCCGCCGTCGCAAAGTTCCTGGCTATGATATCGAAGTCATCTGCAAAGCCTAGAAGTTGGCTACTCTTGGTAAAAATCGTGCCACTCGTTTCAATGCCCGCTCGTCGGATCACCCCCTCAAGAGCGATGTTGAACAGCATGCAGGATAGACCGCAGGTATACAGGTATACCTCTATCTTTGCTTGTTTAGGAGCTGTAAATCTTTTGTTATAAAACATACCCTATTCTGACCACGAATTACTCAACTATTCGTAAACAGATACGAATTACATTACATGAATCAAAAACTAAATAAAAAAAACTACAAAATTCAGGAAGTTTTATTTGTAACCGTCTGCGCATAGTCGAGTAATTTGGGGTCAAAATTAGGGTATTTTTTATATCAAAAGTTTTACAGTTTCGAAACAAGCAAAGATAGAGGTATACTACATTTGGCAAAGTTGTGTATTTTTTACTATTTGTACAACTTTATGAAACATGAAAAAGGCAGTATGCGGACAGAACACTACTCCGGATAACTTAGTCCAAAGGATGTGTTCCAGCTCGGGTTTCAGGATGCGATCTAACTCAAATGCGACAGTAAGCAGTTTGATTTATTTCACCTACCTTGACTGCACACAATATTTACTTTTGACCTTTGCGGTCCTCTGCGAACTAATTGCAGCTTATACTACTTTGAGGTGTTGAAACTTGACGGAGGAATAAAATTTTAGCTACTGTTTTCCATTCTAACTCGATCTGCTGATTAATGCACTACGATTGTTTTAATCAACAATGACCCGTCATTCCGTCAATGTATTCGCTCGTAATGAAAGGTGTGTTGTTTACATTTTCACCGAAGCGAGGGGCTCGTCAACAATTTAATTAAACAATAATGTTAAAATAAATGCTTTGGCAAAACACTTAATGATAAATCGCAATTTGATCCGATGTAATCTGAAAATGGTTTTGAGCTGCAAACAAGCTGGTATTGCAATGAGATTAAATTTCTGTCTAAACTTCTAGTTTGTTGCGGTATGAGTTTCAAAGGACTCGACCAATTTTACACGCTTAAATAGCTTCAGTTTGACGGCGCGAACAGTAATCGAATTTCACTTGACCCGCTTCAGACCATTCCATACTCTTGCTCGGTACACGCGTAGGAATAAATTATACGTTCCGATCGAGTTATCTTTCAACGTTGTACACCGAAATTTGTCGCAAGTGTTATGATGAGAGAGCGCAATCGACACCAACAACCCGTTGGTTGGTGATAGGATACGTAAATCTCTGTACGTGCTCGTGTGTAGAAGCAACATTGAAAGAAGGACTTGTTCATGCATAACCGTATACACACACAGCAAGGAAGAAGCATAACTTTGGATAACTCATGCATCGCTACACACCGCATAATAATCCTTTGCTACATATTCAGACACCCGCACCGAGACTTGCCCATCGCCATCGCAACGGCACATGCAGATGCAAGTTTCAGTGGGTTGCATCAAGAAGTGCTTGGGGGTGATAAAGTGGATCAGCTTATTTATACTAAACAAAAATATCTGTTGTTGCAACTTGCAAGGCGTTGATGGTGACAAAACTTTGCGGTATTTTCATGTATGCAAATAGTGCTAAAAAGATAGAGAATGAGGGCGAGTGCAGTCATTTATGTTATGGTATAGCTTGGGAATGCTTGGAAACTTTCATCAATCTTCTCCAGCAACTGGTAGCGTGATATGGGAGTAATACCTACAACGGGCGACGATTATTACCGCTATGAAATCGGTAGTTTGTTACTTTCTTGTTTCAATGATTTTAACATTCGATGTTACGGTTTAGTTTTAGAAGTGGAAAATGTGCTGATCTGTGAATAACAATGAATTTATGATATGAATAATTAACAAAGACAATATTTTGTAGACAGTATTTCGGATGGATGTATGGTCAGGATCCAAAAATCGATATCACTTTCTGCTAGCCGTTTCTGCTGTACGCTAAAATTCAACAGTCAGCGAAATCATTTCGTCCTGCAAATCCACTCTTTATACAGAATTAATCAGCAAATTGCATAACTAATGCAGCGTAATAATCTTACCCAAAAGTCATTCGTAAGTGAAATGTACGATTCACCAAATGTTCCTACCCGGCTGCAGCACAGCGGCCAAAGCCAAGCCAACGACCAGCACTTTCGTATCACTGCTGCTCGTATGACGCTGCCGGGAGCTAATTGCCGTAAGTGCATGTAACGGGAAAAGACTCACTGCGAACGAACGAGCGAATCTGCCACCACCCCAAGCTGCCATCAATCCATCCGACAGCGACGACGACGCGACGGTGTGGGGACACACTTCCGAATGGAAAACCTTCGCAGATTGGAAGCTTCCCAACCAGGGGCAAATCTCTGCCGGTGCACTAATATCTCGGTAATAATCTTTATCGGGTGGTTCAGTTTCCCAAATTCACTCTTTTCAAATGTTTAATTACCATCTCTCTCGCTGGGGCCCGGTTTCCCTGTAGTAGATAGAGACATATCCAACGAACGATCCAACCGACCACCCACCCACTAGGCCCGGCCTGGCCGCCATTCGCCAAATCTGCGTTCGACAAACGCTTTTCCACGGAAGAACGCTGATGGTTTCCTGTGTATGCTGGAAATCAGGGAAGCAGAAATTCGTGATTTTCACACACACTTAATTACCGTACTCGGTTATGCCGCAGTACTGTTTCTCACCAATTCAGAGGGTCGAGGTTTTGTTAGAGCGAGTTGGAAAATCGGTAAACCTTCACCGTTTGGACCTAAAATTTCCGACCTACGTTCCGCAGCGCGATCCACAGGTTTCGGGTTGGCAAAAGAATAGTGTGACTCAACAGGTGTAGGTTGCCGTATTTATTTGTCAAGGTTGTTGCTTCGAAATTACTGACTTTAGAACGCTCTACGAAAAGTTCTGTTAGAAATCATAATGGAGTAGATATTTTGGGTCACCCTAAGTACACCCCTTCCAGTCGATTGTCGGTGTTCGGCTGGGTACCTAAGCGAGCGGTAACCAGATGTTTCCATCCCGTGCATAATTTTGATGTTTGGCTATTCCTCGGGCATCGACCGTACTGTAGCCACCACCTCCCACCGCCGGCGCGCCGTGTGGAGGAGTGAAATAATTTTCCGCTTCGACGGTTAAATCCTTTTAACAAATCTCAAGTCCGCGCGCGCTCCTTTGCGGAGCATAATAGATTTCGAGGGTCTGACTGGGGGATTAACTTTCGCCCAGCGAACAGAACCGGGGGAACGGTAAAACGGTACGGCAAAGAAAAATACTAATTTTCTCGGAAAATTCCTTTGACTGAGGAGGAAATTTGCAAAGATATTCTGATGACCTCTGACATGTCTGTCAGGCATGAGCGCTCGGGCGCTGAAGGATATTTAATGAGTTACAAAGCTGCTGCAAAGCTGTTGCAGGCGACGAGGTAGGAAATCTGTTGACTTTGGTGTGTGAATAACGTTTAATTACCGAGAAGATTGAGGACACTTCTGCATTCTGGTTAAAACGTAGCAAGCAAGTCAAAAGAATCAAAAGAAGAAGAATAAAAAAGAAAACCGGTGCATTTTTCTTGAATTCAAGCACTTATACGCCCATAATATAACTTAATTTATTTCGGTCTTGTGCATCTAGCAATACTGTAAAAGTTCAACTTTCGCACATAGGCAATCGGCTGTATGAGTTTGGTAACCCACGATTTTTCGATAGCGGTCTTATCGATCGCATAAAAATTTAATGAGATGTTTTCTAATAATAAATATACCAGAGGGAAAGGTTTCGCATAACATGGAACGGTCGAATCCCTTTTTCCTCTCACGCATCTTTACACATTGCTATAGAACGGTTTCCATCCCGAATGTAAGCATTGTTATTAAGCAGCAGTTTTTGTAATCTGAAGCCAGCATTATCTGACGTTTAGTTGGCGCTGTGTTGTTTTTTTCTTCAGAATATTTATTTGACTCAATATCTACAAATTCTTTTTATTTACTGAAGGTCGTTACGATAGGAAATTAGTCGACTTAAATCTTAAACTTGGCACCGTTTTTTTGATCGTGATTGTCGATAGCCACAAACGGAATGTCAGCCTCTCCATCCGAGATAATCCATACAAGACGGAAGGTACTGATTCCAAAATGCGACGGTAAACAAACCAAAACGACCAAAACACGATCCCGAAAGTTTTAGCTGACAATGCTGCCGAAGTTCGATGATTGACGACGATACCTACCCCAAGGCAGACTTTAAACAGCTTCTTGGGAAGGAGTCTTATACGGCAATTGGAAAAAGTAAGACGGCAGATATTTTCGAGCATATGAAACTGTTGAAGTTTGCTAAGAAATATCTGGTTTGGCAGACTATTTGCACCTGGGGATTGACAAACGAAATTTTCGTTGCAACTAGGACCACCAACCACCACACGTCAACGATTGTCTGAAAAAACGTCTGCTACCTTTCATGAAGCAACACGACTGGTCCGTGCTGTTTTGGCCGGACTTAACATTTTTGCATTACGGAATAATGAAGTACTGCAGTGCAGTGGCATGCCGCCAATAAGGTTCAGGTGCGGCCCAATAACAAGAACCCTCACAACACGCCAGAGCTTTGGAACACGGTCAAGCGGAATCTGAAAAAGATCCACAACCTGTAGGAAGCGAAAAGCAAACTGGTGTCCTGCGGTGAACAAAGCGGGCCTCGGCTGTGCAAAATCTGATGACAGAAGTTCAACGGAAGGCCCGGAAACACAGAGTTCAGTTCAGGAGCTTCAATTGCATATTTTTTCTGTAGTTTATGCTAACCAAACTTTGTAAAACAAACATAGTTTAATTTGCATAGTGTTTGACCAAATTCTAATCAACAGCCAGGCTGGTTAATGGCTGAATAATGCGTCCCGTTTATGCCTTGTGCACCTGTAGGCATAAAATAGACCCTACAGTGGTGCATAGCCTCTTACTCAGCAACTTCAATCCCTACCTCCTCGTGGTACCAACCGGGATACGAGCAACCTTGAGGGGGAAAACGGGTAACCAACCTCGGTGGAAGCCAAGGTCGAATGCCGATAGAGAAGGCGGGTTGTTTTGAACTTCGTTGGCCCTCCGACGAAACAGGGGGTTGTTGTAGCAGGCTTTGCAAGCCGTCACCACGAAAAATACTAAAGCACGGAATGAAGAACAAGGAAATTCTAACTGGAACAATCGGGATAGACCCACGCGACGAAAAAGGCTTATGGATTGGAAACTTCGGACGTGGAACTGCCGATCTCTCAACTTCCAAGGGAGCACTCGAGTGCTCTCCGATGTATTGAAGAGCCATAAGTTCGACGTCGTAGCACTGTAGGAAGTGTGCCTTTTATATTTTTATTCAGGTTCGAGAAAATCATCAAAAACAACACCTGCACGGTGCCAACTTGCGCCTACCTACTATAAACTACTTGATCAACGAAATGGGCCTAAGACTTATCGACTTTGCCGCCTCCAAGAACACGGATGTACGTGTACACCTCGAGGTCACCAAATCAGACAGAATCACAGATCGATCACGTTTTAATCGATGGTCGGCACTTCTCAGACGTCAGATCCTATCGACGCGCTAACGTTGAATCGAACCACTACCTAGTGATGGTTAAGATACGCCCAAAAATCTCCGTCATGAACAACCTTCGGTACCGACGCCAGCCTCGGTTAGATCTCGTGCGGCTGAAGCAGCCAGACGTCGCCGCAAAGTACGAGCATTCACTCCAAGCTGCGCTGTCGGAAGAGGACGAGCTGGACGAAGTCCCTCTCGAGGACTGTTGAAACACTATCAAAACGGCCATCAGCAATGTAGCGGAGAGCTCCATCGGGCATGTGACCCGGAATCAACGGATTGGTTTGACGATGAATGTAGGAGGGTGTTGGATGAGGAGAACGCTGGCTGGAGGCCAAGTTGCGCAGTGCCATACGTCAAAACGTGGAATAACACAAACAGAAGAAGAAGCAGCAAAATCAAATCTTTCGGGAGAAAAAGCGCTACCAGGAAGAGCAGGAATATGCAGAGTTGGAGCGGGTGCATCGTTCTCAGGAAACACGAAAGTTCTACCAGAAACTGAACGGATCCCGCAAAGGCTTTGTGCTGCGAGCCGAAATGTGGCGGGATGAGAATGGCAGTATTCTGACGGACGAACGTGAGGTGACCGATAGGTGGAAGAAGCACTTCGACGAACAGCTGAATGGCGCTCAGGCGTAGAACCATGGCGGCGGGGAAACCGATTTTGACGGTGCATCAAACGGGGAAGAGATGCCAGTCCCAACGATAGGCGAAGCTAAGGAGGCCATCATGCAGCTAAAGAACGACAAATCAGCTTGGAAAGATGGCATCGGAGCGGTGCTTATTAAAATGGAACCAGACAAGTTGACCGTTTCGACGCACCGGCTAATTGTTAGAATTTTGGATACGGAACAGCTACCGGAGGAATGGAAAGATGGGGTTATCTGCCCGATCTACAAAAAGGGCGACAAGTTGGACTGTGAGAGTTATCGAGCTGTCCCGAATCGTTTTCCGGTGTCTATCACTAATTGCGAACAGATTTGTGGGAATTTATCAAGTCGGCTTCGTCTTGGGTCGGTTTACAATAGTTTAAATATTTACACTGCGGCAGATCCTCCAAAAAGGCCGTGAAAACAAAGTTCTCACGCACCATTTGTTCGTTAATTTCAAATTCGCGTATGATACCATTGACCGGAAAGAGCTATGGAAAATCATGGAGGAGAACAGCTTCTCCAGGAAACTCATCAAACCGATTCAAGCTACGATGGATTGTACACAGTGCTGTGTTCGAATTTCTGGGGGATTGTTAGGTTCATACGAATCGCACAGAGGGCCTGGACAAGGTGATGGTCTCTTATGCCTACTGTTGAACATAGCGCTAAAAGGTGTTATGAACTGAGCGGATATCAACACGCGGGGCACGATCTTCAACAAATCTAGTCAATTCGTCTGCTTTGCCCACGATATGGATATTATCGGCGGAACATCTGTGGCGGTGGTTGAACAGTACACCAGACTAAAGCGCGAAGCAGAACAGCTTGAATTAAAGGTAGATACGTCTAAAACAAAGTGCATGCTGGCCAGCGGAGCCGAGGCCGAACGACGCCGCTTGGGCAGTAGTATAACGATCGATGGCGATGAGTTTGAGTGAATTTGTCTATCTTGGCTCACTGGTAACGGCGAAAAATGATACTAGCCGTGAGATTCGGAGGCGTATTATCCCAGTATCCAAAAGGGGGCAGGGCATGTTGCAAGAATGCCGGACAACTACCCTGCAAAGATGGTGTTCGCCTCAAATTCGGTAGGAACAAGACGACCAGAAGCGCAGCGAGCAAGATGGTTAGACCAGGCGGAACGAGACCTGATTCTTCGTATGGCCATATATTTGGTGACGGCGAAGTCAATGAGTTGACGGCAGTTTGTAAGCGGGAGTA